>NW_020664419.1:24513423-24570043 GCF_002925995.2 Terrapene triunguis | reverse complement strand
CTACTTTTATGTCAGATAATTCTAACTACAGGCAATTATCTCCACTTTAGCTAGTCTTTGCATTCCGACTATTTCTGGATGTCTGTATTCTGATTTGCATAACCACTGTCTGGTTATTTTCAATTACCATATATTATGTAAATCCAGTTGCTCTCATTGGGTGATAGCCACTACTAGTCTGAATGCAGGCATTAGCAAAATCATTTTTCAGTAACTACCTTAAATATGCAAGTCTCTGTACCCTGGTGGGCTACTCTAATCTGTCTTTTCACTTGTGCCATTTTCAAACTGCTTACTTCTGACTCATTTTGACTGAACAGAAAATGACGACTCTTTTCACTGCAGCTGCTATATATAAGCCTGATCCTGCAGATTCTCACTACCAGGCGAGTGCCTGCTATGGCTCTGATCCTACAATGAGCTCCTCAGAGAGCACCATTCACTTAAAGAGGGTGCTACCTACACATAACTCATTGCAGGATTGGGGCATGAGTGAGTATTCGGGCAGTAAGGGTTGGCAGTATCAACCTACATGTGTTTGTTTTGAGCTGTGTTTCAGAACTGAACTGGGGTTGTGTGGGGCTGGAATTATCTCAGTGCAAACAAAATGACCATTATTCTGAGGGGAAGGCTTTGCTGACCTGGTGGTAGTAGGGAGGAGAGATGCAAGGAATGCAGAAAATGAGTCAAAAGGTTTTTAAACCCAATTCCACAATCTCACAGCCCCATTTTCTTTGCTTCTATGGTTTCCTCCCCTCTATCACATACATTTTAGTTTGCTGACCTGTAGGGAAGGCAGGAATGGGGAGCAGGGAAAGGGGATAAGGAATGAAGAAGGAAAGCAGGGGAAATGACTGGGGAGTTAAGAAAGGCCAACGAATAAGGTTGTATGCTTTTCATTTAAAATTCACTTTTCAACCCCGTTTTTATTCTTTTCCACTCATTTAAAAAGTCAATGTTTAATTCAAAGACTCAGCCCACTAGTAATTAAGCAATAACTTCAGGGTGTGTTGTATTGGGTCAGTAATAACCATAGTGTGGACTAATTAGTCCCTTGGACTTTGACCTACATGCTTGTTCAGACATGGATATTGCCTCACGAACAGGAAGCATCCTGGTGCTATCTTTGTCATATATTCTGGTAAATATCTAGAGAATATTATCTTTTGCCTTAGTTATGTACCTTTTAAGGTCCCACATCCTTACTGCATTTCCAGAAGCTGCATAGAGGAAAGTGCCTGTTGGATTTAGTGCAATTTGGTTGATCTGGTTTTCTCCAGCAGGAATAGTTACTGTTCTGTTAGTGCTTCCAGAACAACCATCACCCGACATAACCTGGCCTGAAGACCTGAATATTACCAAAAAGAGACTCTTACATTTTGTTTAAAAATAAGCATGCTTATTTGAATGTAGAAGAACCACAGACCGATTTTGAATGCTGAATAATATAGGCAAATCCACAGAAACACTCTATACATGGATTTAAAAAAATTGGAGTTTCCACATATTATAAATAAATATTTACTGAGTCTGCATCCATAAAGAGGCTGGCACCAACAAGCTATGCATTTGTACTATATTGACCAGTGACTGGGATCTCAAACTAGGCAGGATCAGCCTTGTAAGTACTTGGATGGGAGACTTTCAGGAAAAAACCCAGGTGCTGATTATTCAGGAGGCGGCATTCTTCTCTCTAACACATGCTGATTGTCTGCCTGTTGATTCATCCCCAGCACAACAGTAGGGTCATGGTGCTATCGGAATTGCCAAATTCCTGATAAATTGAGGTGTAAGATTCAGTGGCATATTTTTGCAAGAGTGGAGATGTTAACCCTGATATTCTGGCCAAATTCTAGCTTAGGTAACTACATTCTGCTCACTACATTTCTGTTGTTTCAATTGGCTAAATTGATTTCTCTTCCTAAAAACTGTTGTGTATTTATGCTGACACAAAATGACTGCTGTGTTGCACCATACAGGTGGTTGCAGTGGAGTGGTGGATAAAGTGATAACACATATAACTGTACATATAGACAACAGCAACAAAAGGGGTTGTGTCCTCATTACCTTTACCCTGTAGTGATACTATAAGAGAGGCCTCAGATCAAAGCTTGTAGAGCTGATAACTTCATGACAGCTGCAGTTCTTGGTAGCTGCCTCCTTTGCTCCTCCCATAAGCAACCCAGCCACTCCTACTCCTCTCCCAAACCCTTCCCCTTGCTCTCTCCCCAGAACTCATACAATCCCCTTCCTATCCCACCTCTACTTCCACATCCCCACTAGCCAGCACTAAGATGCAATCTCAAGTGAGATGCTAGTATTTTTAAATTCACTCAGAAAAGGGGTTCCCTTCAAATATTAGCTCTGACTTTTGAATGATAGTGTTTTTAAACTAGCCTGAATACAGAATACTCATCTTAAACTCTTGTATTTAAAGATAAGATAGAGATAGATTCATGTTTGGTTAGGGTTCTAAGTATCCCCATAAAAAAACTCTCCCATACCTTTAAAACTGAATAGAACTATCGTGTAAAGACTCAACTCACTCAACCAAGACCAAAATGCCATCTCAGGGCTGAAAAAAACCTGAAGTTAAAGACAAAGCTGTTTTTTCTCAGTGGAACATAGCAAAAGAAAAACCTCACAATACTTTCCTTTTCCCTAGACACTGTGGGTCTACCCCTAAAAGTCCAGGTTTAAAGTCAATGGAAGTCTGTTCAGGGAGTTGGAGCCCTTATATTGGTTTCTTTGCAGTCCCATAATATTCTGTACATAAAATATGATCTTTACACCTTCTCTTATTAAGACAAATGCAATTTTATTTAAAATTAAGAATCATTCAGCTCTCTGCATTTGAGATTTAAGTCACTTACGTCAATGTCCGAATACACTTGGCAGAATCTCTGATGTCCCACACCTTAATATAAGATGTTGAAATTGTGAAGACCAGGCTAGTATAGTTGCAATATTTTACAGATACAACATTGTTAGGATGACTTCCTAGAGACATAATCTCTTGTCCAGTTACCAGATTCCATACTTTACAAGTGCGATCTAAAAAAAGACACACAGAAGAGAAAATGTGTATATTTTTCTCCATATAAAAATTTATATTTATGTTTATATATCATAGTCCTAGAATCATACAATATCAGGGTTGGAAGGGACCTCAGGAGGTCATCTAGTCCAACCCCCTGCTCAAAGCAGAAGCAATTCCCAACTAAATCATCCCAGCCAGGGCTTTGTCAAGCTTGACCTTAAAAACCTCTAAGGAAGGAGGTTCCACCACCTTCCTAGGTAACCCATTCCAGTGCTTCACCACCCGCCTAGTGAAAAAGTTTTTCCTAATATCCAACCTAAACCTCCCCCACTGCAACTTGAGACCATTACTCCTTGTTCTGTCTTCTGGTCTTATTTAGTCCGCCCACTGCTAAAGGACCTCCCCCCAGCCTAAGGGAAGGATCCACAGGACCTGGATAACCAAGTAATTCCGGGGGACAACTAATGAAATAACAGGGATAGGAGTGTGGTCAAAGGATCAAACGAAAGGAACCACAGGGGGACACCGAGCAGAGAGTCTTCTGGTACCACTGAGAACAGTCTAGATCCAGCCTCTTTGGAACCCCCTTTCAGGTAGTTGAAAGCAGCTATCAAATCCCCCCTCATTCTTCTCTTCTGCAGATTAAACAATCCCAGTTCCCTCAGCCTCTCCTCATAAGTCATGTGCTCCAGCCCCCTACTCATTTTTGTTGCCCTCCGCTGGACTCTTTCCAATTTTTTCACATCCTTCTTGTAGTGTGGGGCCCAAAACTGGACACAGTATATCACTCCCTGCAGCATTTTAGGTCCCTCACAAATGATTGAATTCAATATGTCCCAACAACCATATGTGGACATCTCCATGCTGCAGCAAAACTACATCCAGTTTATAATAAAATATGTTCCTTCTTAACATACCAGCTCCCAAGAGCATTTCACACCCAATGTACAATAGCCTCACAATCAGTCCTTGGTCAGTCCCTCCACAGGGAAAATGTGAGAAGATAGGTGGAAGTTGCAGACTATCCTGATGATCACAACATTTGGGCTATGGAAGATCACGGGACACCTCACCAAGAACACACTGCAGCAGGAGGCTGAAAGCCTGAGCACCACAGATGACCTTGACTGACAAGTTAACATGTGAGGAGAGAGGCATTCTCTCTGGAAGTCAGGTCCCAAACTATTCAGGGCTTCAGGCACCTCTGAAAATCCCAGTCCCAGTGGGTAAAATGCCCAGTTCCAGTTTCAATGAGATTTAAGTACCTAAGGCCTCGTCCACACACAAAAAATATACTGCTTTATCTGCTTTGGTATAGTTAAAATGGCACAGCCCTCTAGGGTGGATGCAGTTATACCAGTATAGCTTATTCCTGTTTGGGAAGAGGAATAAGAGATACCCGTATAAGCACATTTTTACCAATAAAACTGCATCCACACCTGGGGTTGTAGCAGCATAACTGTATCAGTAAAAAAAACCAAAAAACATATCCCTAATGATGTAATTTTACTAGCACAAGAAGTGTGGATAGACCTGGACTCTCTTCAGATGCTTTGAAAACCTTAGCTTTAAAGTCCAAACCTATACCTTCCGCTGAACCCTCAAATGAAATTAGCAGCCAGTGCAGCTTCTGGAACACTGACATAACGTACTCTAAGTAGGCCACTGCCTTCTACATTAATTGCAATTTCCAAAGGGTTTCAAACACATTAAGTAAATAAAAGTCTATGCCATTTTGCAGCTTTATCAGGTTTCCCCCCGACTAATATTTACCTTTCTTAAACAAATGCTTGTTACATATAGGAAACTAACAAGTGGCAAGAAAAACAAATATTTACCCCACCTGCCAATGTGCTTCTTAGTTCCAAAAATTTAGGACGCTTTGAAAACTTTTTAAAGACCACAAATCTAAATTTAAAACACTAATTTAAACTACCTTTTGTCACATAACTACTAAAATTGAAATCTTATTGCAATTCAACTGAGCAAAAACATTTTTAATCATATCGTCACAGTGAAAATAGCCACAAATACAACAAAAGGCAGCAGACAAGAGATACACATTTCTTCCTGCCATCACTGATGCACGTCCAAAATTTAGCAGCGCACATCCCCTGTAAACTTGCAAAAATATTAGATTTTTAACAAGAACATGAACATTTATATAATTTCCCACAAATGTAAGCAGGAAAAATAATAAACAAAATAAAATTAGAAAATGTTGGCAGCATTTGACTTCTACTAGCTTTTCAGCCATCAAGGCTATAACTCGATACTGGTAAGAACAGTCAGTGATGCTATGTGCCACCAAAAGAAATAATCAGAATAGGTTTCACCAGATTACTCGAATATGATCTACAGGGGGACCCATACTTAGGTGGTGTTTTCTAGAAAGGAATATAAGGGTAAACTGGGGGAGGCACTGAAATCTTGGTATTTATTATTTAATGAAGAGGGGAGTTTTTCCATCACTAAGCTATACTTCATGCCCTGCAGCTACTCCAATTCACTTCGGCCCCATCCTAGGAGGAGAACCACGTGGGCTGTCAATGGGGTGCTGAGTGGGAGCAGAGGTCCATACATGTCATTCTTCATGCAAGTTAGAGGCCTTGAAATGCCTCTCTTACATTTTTGGCTGCATGGATATTACAGCTGCAGAGCTTTTTACTAGCTACATCACAAAGATATTCAGGAAGAGCTCCAGAAAGAACGAATATAGAGTAAATGGGAAATAAATGTCTTTTTCTACATTCATTTGTGTATCTGCAACCAAAATCAAGGAATTAGGATGGAGAGTCACTAAAGATGAGTAAAAGAGTCGCTTTCTAACCACAGTTTCTAGCAGCATGGAGAGAGAGTGTAATCTCTTGTAGGCTCCAATACTGCAAACATACTTCTGCACATAGTTAACTCTAAGCACTTGTGTACCCAGGCTGAAATCAATACAACTGCTCACACGTATAAACTATTTGCAGTGTTAGGGCCCTAGTTTTTCTGGTATGTTACTGTAGTCAATGGATAACTTTAATCTATTTCTTTACAGGAGTATAAAGACCACCAAGTTGACATACACTTCCAAGTCATGGGCCATTCATTGCTGGGCAGATTCTTATGCAAATTCCACTCTTGCTATATGTGTCTAAGCTATATTTTCATTTGGCTATAGCAGCTGGATTGCCTTGTAGGTTCTGGGCCTGTGCATTTTGTAGAAGGAGTTTAAAAGAGAAGTTTATATAAAATCTATAGGACATATAAACTGTATCATTATTAAAGGGAGAGAGTCAAGTCAAACTTGACCCAAAGTACAGTTAGTTTCCCCCCCCCCTTAAATAATATTTTCAAAATCTAACACCAATAGAAATGATTTGTTTTTTCTTTAATAGAATGCATTTTAAAAACAAAAATATTCCTGCTATGTTTCAAATCCAAATGTTGCAGCAGCGAGTTACTGCACGAGAAGTTGAAAGTGAAATTGAGCAGTAAAATTGATTACTTATGTTTTCAACATTCAGGCTGAGAGAAATGCAAAAGTGAAGAGTAAGTTAGATATTAAATTTATTTCTTTTAATAACATGGGGTAATTGTAACAGAAAAAATATTTTAAAACATATTATTTTTAACCTGACAGTGGCATTTTAATAGTTAAAGGAATGATCCAAAATACCTCAGCCAGATTATGAAACCAATAGGGAGCTGATCTGCACAGTATTTTTCCAGACTGGGGAAGTTTACTGGGAGGGGGAGAGTGTTCTGGTGGCCAGAGCTTAAGACTGGAATTCAGAAGAACAAATGTTTTTTAAGATGCTATTTTGGAAGTTAATTTTCCAATTAAAAGGAACTCACAGATGGAATACATGAGGGACAAACATTGGTTAATCAAATCAAGCTTATTATGCTCTAAAAGTGGATTTTTCACGGCATTCTACTCCAAACCTCGCATTTCTATCACTGGCCACCGATAAGGAATTTCAAAATATATTGATTTTTCAAAGCAGTTTCAGTAGGCAACAAATACATGAAGCCTCCCCAACCTTTAGATCCAGTGAACAGAAGATCATCAGTAGAATCAACACAAAGCACAGCCTTGGTATGCCCTTCAGCTAGATGGATACACTGAAGTGGTGAAGATCTGACGTATTTTGAAGCAGGGAATGGGTTAATTATGCCCCTAAAAAAAAAAAAAGGAAGAAAGAAAAAGAAAGAAATATGAGTTAGATATGGCAATGTAAATCACTTATTTCCACAGCTCTCTGTGATCCAGTATTTATTTTTCCTGCATTATTTCCTATAGCCTTACATATAAAAATGAAGTTGCAGATATGTAGGGAAATATGTTAATATTATTCACTTACATATTTTGGTATTGGACAATTGAATTTGTCTTCTATAAGTGGCAGGACCAACCATCCCTGACACGTTTGTCCAACCTGTTTTTTAAAACTTTCAATAATGTTTCCACAGCCTCCCTTGGAAGCCTATTCCAGACCTTAACTGCCTTCATAGTCAAAGTTTTTCCAAACATCTAACCCAAATCTCCCTTGCTGCAGAGTAAGGCCATTATGTCTTGTTCTACCTTTAGTGGACATGGAGAACAATTCATCACTGTTCTCTTTACAAAAGTCCTTTACATATTTTGAAGACTTAGCAAGTCCCCACTTCAATCTTCTTTTGTCAAGACAAAACATGCACCTTTTTTTTTTTTTTTTTAAACTTTCCTCCCAGGCCTCATTTTCTAAGCCTTTTATCATTTTTGTTGCTCTCCTCTGAACTCTCTCTACACCTTATCCACATCTTTCCTAAAGTGTGGTGTGCAGAACTGGACACAGTGCTCCAGTTCAGGCCTCACCTCACATGTACTACTTCGTCCCATCCACTAGGCCAGTAACCCTGTCAAAGAAGGAAATTAGGTTGGTTTGGCATTATTTGTTTTTGACAAATCCATGTTGGCTATTCCTTATATCCCTATTATCCTCCAAGTGCTTGTTCCAGTATCTTTCCAGGTATAGAAGTAAGGGCAATGGGTCTCTAATTCCCCAAGTCTTCTTTGTTTTCCTTTTTAAAGATAGGTATTATGTTTGCCCTTATAGCAAAGAGTATAGGTGTGACCAATAAAACTTCTCTATGGCTTTCAATATATTATATACCTCTAACTCTTCTGCTTTCCAAACCAAATGGATCTAATGTTTTAGCGGCAGCATGATTCAGCAGATGATACCACTGTCAGAGCCAGGAGACCCACAATTTACTCCTAGGTCTGCCTCTGTTTTGTAACCTTGGGCAATTCATCCAACATCTTTGCACCTCAGGGGCATTCATCTACCTTTGCAACAGCGCTTTGAGATCTATGGATGAAAAATGCTGTAAATGCTATTATTACCAACACTATATGGTTATTAGCCTTTTCACTGCCTCTCTCTGGATATGTTCTGTTGTTTTTCCACAGGGTAGCCACATTACAAGTCACAGCTGTTTCTTCTCAGAACCCTGTTCCATGTTTCTGGATCAAACAAGGGTGGAAGTATGTTGAGCTATAACATTCTTCCATCTCTTAATCAATTTTGAGTATTGGCAGTAAGACGGCAGATACCACTGACTAACATACACTGGAATATAACTTTTATCTAATAAGCTAAAACCTAAAAAAAAAGTTTGCCACTGATTATTTTTTTTAAAAACCATGCTTGATTAAAAAATAAAAACAATAAACCCTAAGAAAAAAATTTACCTCTGATTTTCTCTAAAAAACAAAAAGGACATGCTGGACAAAATAAAATGAATGTTTTAATTTCTTGCAAAAAAGGAATAAATGAAAAGGTACACAGCATACATGTATTGCGGGAGGTATAAAAAAAGAGCATGCAGCAAAAATGAGATTACTTAATAACTGAAGTAAAGGCATTAAGAACATTAACAAGAGGCCAGAAGGATGGAAAAGAGAAAGAGAGTACCTGTGTACCTCCGACAGAGAGGAATCACTTTCATCAGACCTATAATGAACAGTGGTAGGAGATTGCGAGGAGAAAGAATACAGGTATCAGCAGGGTAAAGTCTCCATACGAGAAGAACAAATAACAGCATGGCTGACTCAGAAATGCAGTGCACATTTACTTCCTGCACATAGCATTGCTTCTTAGTTTATGCTTTACATCAGGTATAACACCGTGGATGAACATTAAAATGGCTCTCTCAGGGTAAGTTAAATTCACAAAATGTCTCATTCTTTATCACGAAGCTAAAGAATACTGCGTAGCCACTTCCTATTTCCCCAATATTTCTTACAGAAGTAGGCAGTGAAGAAAAATGAGATGGATACAATTTGACCCTGCATGTGATACTAATTCTGCCAAATATTTAAAGAGAAAAATCTAAAGCTGTCAGTGTCTGTTTAGTATAGAAACACACTTAAAAATTTTGCAGATTGCTTACATTCTTAAATAGAAAATATCAAGATTATTCAGTCTTTATTGAACCAAGCTCAGCAGTTTGCAAATGATCAGACAAGTTCAAAATCCTTCTTCTGACCCCAAAAATGTTTTAGAACCGCTTCCCTCCAAAAACAAGATCTACATCTGCAGTATGCCTTAAAATAATAAAAAGATACTATGTCCTTCATTTTTAATGCAAATCAAACATGTTCAGTAATTTGAGTTTGATTTCATAGCCAGATAATAGAAAATACAAAGAGCTATGGTTACTAAAGCTCAAAGCATAAAAAGAAGCCTCTGATAATATTATATCAGGTTAGTGATAAGATACTAAGATAACTTAGTTGGGATTAGGGAGTTACAAGCAGTTTTAAAGTACTGGAAGCCTTACAAGCAACTACTTGGTGTGCTGTGACTCTACAGGTCACTGAAAACCAAAAGTTAAATAGAAATAACGTAAAAAAAAAAAGGATTAAAGTAATCCCTCAAAATGCTACAATCAAAATCAAACGTTGATTCTCCATTGTTGAGTTAGAGTTAAAAAGCACCATGTGGCAGTATTGTCAGTACTGAAATCTTGAAATGAAGATTCTGGCTCAACTCAACGCGATCACTAGTTTTAATGAGATTTTTAGAGAAGGAGATGTCTTCAATGTCAAGAAACTCAAGTTTTATTTCTTCAAAATAATTCTCCAAATTGCAGCAATGGAATGCAGTCCATTAAACAATTAGGGTTATTGCTAAACTGCTGCACTATAGCTATTCCAGCAAATCACCTTACAGGGGCTACTTTGGAGAGCTCTCTCAGCCATGCTAAAAGAGTAGCTGAATAATTAACAAAAGCACTATTTCCTAAATTGTTAACTAAATTCTAATTTCAAGTATAAATATATATAGTCTTACACACACACACTTACAAATTCTATAACTCTTTCAAGCATTTTGACTCATGTTAAAGGAAAATTATAAGTACAGGAGCTAAGCTATAAAATAAGGAATAAGGTTCAGCAGGAAATTGATTTTCTTCAGTTTTGGCAATGTGTGAAAAGCATTTCCATAAAAGTGTTAAACTCCCTTTTAGAAAGTTCATGAAATGTAGCAATAGTATCTCCTTCTCTCTCACAGGAGAGGACAAGGCATTTATTTAATGGAATGCTACATTGGTGATTGAGTATGCTTTGCAACTTGCTGGTAGGGGTCTGAAGCTTCCCTTTGTGACTTACTTATCCTGCTGAACTGATGTGTTTCCCTGAGAAACAGTAAGACGACTAAAAACATTCAGTTCATTACGGGGCCGGCTTGGTGGGGAAGAAGGAGGTGACAGACTAGCCTCTGAGGTTCCAGAATCTGAGCTATAAGAAAAAAAGAACATCTTCTTTAAAAGATTATGACATGTTAGAGAGGTTAAATGAAACATGCCTCAAACAATGTATTAGATTCTATTTTCTTAAACAAGAAATGCTGTTTACATGCACTACCGGAGAATGAAACCACGCTATGGCTACAAAACTGCTGCTGGCCACAAGATGGCATGAAATTCAAACAGTTTACTTTAAATGGTGAAAGCCCTATGCAGAAAAAATTGGCATATGTAAAATGAAGGAGCTCTTATAAAAAGAATAAATGCAGCTTTTCTCAGACATTTAGGACTTTTAAAAAAATAAATCATTTGCAAATACTCAAGAGGACTCTCTCTCTCACAGTGCTGACACCAAGTTGTATGAATACCATTATAAAACAAACACAGGAACCTGATAGTGGATAATAATTTCACAGCCACCATTAAAAATTTAACCTAGAATGAAAAAAAATGTAAAACAAATCTATTATTCTTCAAGAATATTTTCCAAAGGCTTAATAGCTTTAGGAAAAAAACCCGAAAAGATTCTTACTGTTTCTGTTCTTTCGCCTTTGGCTTTTCCGTTGCTTTCTCATAGGCCTTTCTCTTTGTTAAAGGTGAAGGTTCAGGTATTTTCTTTTCCATCAGAGATGACTGTTTAGAGCTAAGGTAAGAGGGAAGATTATCTTATCTTTCAGTTTTTTTTTAAATTGCTTCTCGTATATTCAAGCGGCAGTTCTACCACTCAGAGTTAGTCTCAATATAGCTCTCAAAGTATGGAATTTGTTAGATCTCATGATATTTTTATTTATCATCATCATTCGTTTATGGACATCGGACAGCTCTTGAGTTTTGCTGGCTCCACTCTTTAATTTTGTTCTTGGAAGCCTCATGTTTCAATACTAATATAATATATGTCCATTTTATTTAAAAAAAAACAAAAAACCCAACAACTCCAAAGTACATCATGGGCCAGAGATCAGACACATGTATAGCAGTACATTGACATTATCAAGAAAAGAAATTAACTGAAGTAATTTTAATAGCTGGAGCAGGGGTGTCAAGCTCAATTAACGGGAAAGGAGGAATTCTAATTTTAGTTATGATCCGTGGGCTAGAGCATAAATTTTGGACTTCATCCTCCCTCCCATCCACAGCAGAACACCCACTGATGTTAGTGGAATGCCTGCACAAAAGTCAAGGATAGAATCTGGCTTATGCTTGGTATCTAAACTATTAGTTACCATTATTTAGTAAGTTCTTCATTGTCATATTCAGTATCATGAAGTGAAATAATATGCCCCCTCTTTGGAACACAGCTATTTCTGTCTTTAGTTTCTTCCCACCCTCTTCCTTCTCTGTTTCTTTCCCTATTCCTTGTATTTGTGCTTCTCCTCCGCATTTCCTTCACTGCAGCAATTTCCAACTCTCACTCCCCAAACCTTCCTCCCAAACCCTTTCCATCTACTAAAATGATCACCAATGCAACAATTAACGCTGACATCAAAGTGTTATTGTAACTGACCCTCCAATGAGATAAATAGGAACTGTGAAGTCCCAGACCTCTCTGAGCCATTAATTCAGGCTGCTTGGAGACTCAGGAAGGTAACGTTGACTGGTTTGCCCTCGGTTCGCATTTGGAAGGATTTCTGTACAACTATGAGAGCTTGAAGCTTGCACCTTTTTTTAAAGTCAGATGAGATTTTGTATAATCTGAGGATATGTCAGACTTATGTGCAGTGCTGGGGAGGAGCCTGTGGTCGTGGTACACATAGGTACCAGTGACGTAGGGTAAGATAGGAGAGAGGTGCTGGAGATCAAATTTAGGCTGCTAGGTAAGAGCTTAAAATCCAGAACCACCACGGTAGCATTCTCTGAAATGCTTCTAGTTCCATGTGTAGGACCAGTTAGACAAGCAGAACCGGAAAGGAAGAGCCTAAACAGAAAGGATACACTCCACCTAAACCACAACAGAACCAGATTGCTGGCATGTAAAGCCTACAGGTGCAGAGAAGTACACTGTTCAGACGGAGAAGTCCCTTAGGAAAGGATCTACTAACAGGGATTCTCTATGTCTTAGAAAAGGGGAGAGGATACAAGTTGAGTACAGGTAGACGCTGAAGAGAAACAGTCAAATGAAAAAGTTCCATTCAATTACATCACATGAAGGCAGACAACTAAATATTGACAAATTTTATAAGTGCTTGTATATAAATGCAAGAAGCCTAAATATCAAGATGGGTGAACTGGAGTGGCTAGTATTAAATGAGGATATTGATATAATAGGCATCAGAGAAACTTGGTGGAATGATTATAACCAGTGGGACATGGTAATACCAGGATGCAAAACATATAGGAATGATAGAGTAGGTCGTGCTGGTGGGGGAGTGGCATTATATGTGAAAGAAAGCAGAGTCAAATATAGTAAAAATCTTAAATGAATGAAACTGTACCACAGAATCCCTGTGGATAGAAATTCCATGCTTGAATAATAAGAGTACAGCAGTAGGAATATATTACTGATCACCTTACCAGGATGATGATGGTGACTGTGAAATGCTAAGGGAGATTAGAGAGGCTACAGAAATAGAAAACTCAATAATAATGGGGGATTTCAATTATCCCCATAATGACTGGGTACATGTCAGCTCAGGACGGGATGCAGAGATAAAATTTCTAGACACCATTAATGACTTCTTGGAGCAGCTAGTCCTGGAACCCACAAAGGGAGAAGCAGTTCTTCATTTAGTCCTAAATGGCACACAGGATCAGGTCCAAGAGGTGAACATAGCTGAACCGCCTGGTAACAGTAACCATAACGTAATTAAATTTAACATCCTTGTTCAGGGGAAAATTCCAAAAAAGACCAGCACAGTAGCATTTAACTTCAAAAAGGGGAACTGCACAAAAGTGAGGAAGCTCATTGAATGGAAATTAAAAGGACAAGGCATAAGAATGAAATGCCTGCAAGCTGCATGGAAACTTTTTAAAACACCAACTAAGCTCAAACTAAGCGTATACCCCAAATAAAATAAAAATAGCAAGAGGACTAAGAAAATGCTACCATGGCTAAATAACAGAGTAAAAAGAGGCGGTTAAAAGCAAAAAAGGTATCTTTTAAAAAATTGGAAGTCAAATCCTACTGAGGAAATTAGAAAGAATCAAATTCTGTCAAGACAAGTGTAAAAATATAATTAGGCAGGCCAAAAAGAACGTGAAGAGCAACTAGCAAAAGACACAAAAACTAACAGCAATTTTTTTTTTTTTTAAGTACATCAGAAGCAGGAAGCCTGCCAAACAATCAGTAGGGCCACTGGATGATCGAGGTGCTAAAGGAAGACAAGGCTGTTGCTGAGAAGCTAAATGTATTCTTTGCATTAGTCTTCACTGCAGAGGATATGAGGGAGATTCCCACACCTGAGACATTCTTTTTTTCATGACAAATCTGAAGAACTGTCCCAGCCTGAGGTGTTAATAGAAGAAATTTTGGAACAAATCAATAAATTAAACAGTAATAAGTCACCATGACCAGGTGATATTCACCCAAAAGTTCTGAAGGATCTCAAATATTAAATTGCAGAACTACTAACTGTGATATGTAACCTACTGCCTAAATCAGTCTCTGTACCAGATGATTGGAGGATAGCTAATGTAACGCCAATGTTTTTGAAAAGGCTCCAGAGGTGATCCTGGCAATTACAGGCCAGTAAGACTAACTTCAGTACCAGGCAAATTGGTTGAAATTATAGTAAAGACCACATTTATCAGACACATAGATTAAGGTTTGTTGGGAAAAGCCATCATGGCTTTTGTAAAGGGAGAATATGCCTCACCAATCTATTAGAATTCTTTGAAGGTGTCAACAAACATGTGGACAAGTGTGATACAGTGGATATAGTGTATTTGAACTTTCAAAAAGCCTTTGACAAAGTCCCACACCAAAGGCTTTTAAGAAAAATAATGAGTCATGGGATAAGAGGGAAGGTCCTCTCATGGATCAGTAACTGGATAAAAAAAATAGGAAACAAAAGATAGGAATAAATGGTCAGTTTTCAGAATGGAGGGAGGTAAACAGCAGGGTCCCCCAAGGATCTGTACTGGGACCAGTGCTCTTCAACATATTCACAAATGATCTGGAAAAAGGGATAAACATGGCGATGACAAAATTACTCAAGCTAGTTAAGTCTAAAGCAGATTGCAAAGAGTTATAAAGGGATCTCAGAAAACTGGGTGACTGGGCAACAAAATGGCAGATGAAAGTCAAGGTTGATAAATACCATTAGAAAACATAATCCCAACTATACATACAAAATGATCTGAAAACATCCACTCAATGTGGAACGACCATCAAAAAAGTGAACAGAATGTTGGGAATCATTAGAAAGAGATAGATAATAAGACAGTAAATATCATAATGGCACTATATAAATCCATGGTACACCCACACCTGGAATACTGTGTCGAGTTCTGGCCACCCCATCTCAAAAAAGATATATTAGGATTGGAAAAGGTACAGAGAAGGGCAACAAAAATGATTTGGGGTATGGAACACCTTTCATAGGAGGAGAGATTAAAAAGACTGGGACTGTTCATCTTAGGGCTGGTCTACACTGGGGGGGGATCGATCTAAGATACGCAACTTCAGCTACGTGAATAGTGTAGCTGAAGTCGAAGTACCTTAGATCGATTTACCTTGGGTCCTCACGGCGCGGGATCGACGGCCGCGGCTCCCCCGTCGACTCCGCTACTGCCGCTTGCTCCGGTGGAGTTCCGGAGTCGACGGGGAGCACGTCCGGGGATTGATATATCGCGTCTTAACGAGACGCGATATATCGATCCCCAATAAATCGATCGCTACCCGCCGATACGGCGGGTAGTCTGGACGCACTCTTCGAAAAGAGATGACTAAGGGGTGATATATGATAGAGGTCTATAAAGTCATGAATGGTGTCGAGAGTGCGAATAAGGAAGTGTTATCTACTCCTTCACATAACACAAGAACCAGGGATCACCTGATGAAATTAATAGGCAGCAGATTTAAAACCAATCAAAGGAAGTACTTCTTCATACAGCCACAGTCAAACCTGTGGAACTCATTGCCAGGGAAAGATGTGAAGGCTAAAAGTATAACTGAATTAAACAAAGAATTAGATAAGTTCAGGGAGGACAGGTCCATCAATGGCTATTAGCCAAGATGGCTAAGCCTCTGATTGTCACATGCTGGGACTGGACAACAGGGGATGGATCACTCAATAATTGCCCTTGACTGTTCATTCCCCCTGAAGCATCTGGCATTGGCCACTGTCGGAAGACAGCACATTAGGCTAGATGGACCACTGATCTGACCCAGTATGGCCATACTTATGTTTCTTATATCTACATTGCAAAAAAAAGGTGCGTTTTTAACTCAAGTTAGCATTTTAACTTGTGTTAGCAGCTCAAGTTCAACCACAGGCTCCCCTATAGGCTTTAACTTGAGCTGCAAAACTGAGTTTGCTGTGTCTTCATTGATATTTTAACCTGAATTAAAAACACGCCTGTTCTACAATGCAAACATATCCTTAATGTTTTCATGTTTCATGTAGTTTCAGCACAAAACTACATCATGTGGGCCAGTTCTGAAATGCGGGCTTTATGCTTGACATCACTGCTGGTGTTTAATATCCAAGATCAGAATCTGTCCCTATATACTTATGTCTTGCTTACACAAGAAAGCTCCACCAGTTTAACTTAGGGTGTGATTTTTAAACTGATTTAGCTAAACCATTGCAAAAGGCAGTGTAGACCCTCTTATCTTGGTTTAAACCAGGCTTGTTTCAGTTCAGTTTAAGTCTATTAGGAATTAGTTTAAGATCAACCGAAATAACTCACTCAAGATGAACTAAGAGAGTGCCCAAAAAGGGGCCTGCACCCATTTAACTAAGCCAGTTAAAAACCGATTTAAGTTAAATTGGTGTAACTTTCCAAGTAGACAAGACCTTACCGAAACAAATAGCACAGTACTGCAGACATGTGGGGTATTGTATCTAAATAATCCTATTTTAAAAGAATACTTGGATATTTATCTATGACACTGTGGTATTGAATTAGGGCTGGATTTTTACTCTTAAAAAATGGAAAAAGTCCCTCACGTCAATGGGAGCTGGCTTGAGCTCTCAAAAGGGACTTTTATATTCAGGCAAACTGCAGGAAGTGAACATCTACAGAAAGAAATAATTTACATTACAAGATGTTTTTGCTTTCTCCTACTATTGTAGATAGTTTCCCTCCCCCACCCCACTATTATTTCAGCTCCATGACCTTACAAAGAAGTAATAACCTCCTATTCTGCTGTTATAGGAACTATTTTGATGCAACAGAGTTGGCACTGCAACTTTACTGCAGGATCCAGTAGGAAGCAGAGATGGATTTTAAGAGCGAACCTTGTTTCAACAACAAATATCAGCAATAACTTGCAAGAGTAACAAGGATTTTTTTTTAATAATGTAGAAAGTAAATTAATATAAGTTCTAACGGAGGGAGAGTATTAAACAGATACCTACAATGTGAAAGTCACTAAGAACTGTTTGAGACAAAAGCTTTATAACTCATCTGCTAAAGTACGATCAATAAAATACAGAAATAAGAGAAGTCCACTACTGAGCAGAACAATTTACTACAGAGGCTCAACTATAATGCGTCCGAAGTTTGAATTTAGATAATTTTATTTTGCCTCATTGCTAATTATTTTTCATAATGGATACAATTTAGAAGATGCAGTGAAGCAAAAAGATATTACCTGAACCTTGGATGCCAGGTCATAACACTTGATGTTATTAAATCTTGGAGCTCCAACAGTCTCATTTCACACACTAAATGCTGAAACAAGCAGGTTTCTCAGCCTATCCTGATCATCATTCCCCCCTCTGCATCACCAATAGCATTCCTTCTGAGCATATTCTACTTGTAAAAGCAATGAAGCCATCAGCATATGTTAACAATCGCTGTTAGCAGTGTTTTACCATCTCAAGCGCATGCTAGAAAAATATGAAACTGTTAAAACTAATAGCAAGTGTACACTTAACAGTGAAGACTTCCATGAAAAAAGTAATAGTTTGATGGAAACAGGACAGATGGGACCTGGTGAAAAACGCCTTACTTCAGCATCTATAACCTAAAGATAGCTATGGGGATAGTCAGCTATATTTTTTCATATTATTGAATGTGGCAAGCGCATTCAGCTTACATGTGACAGAATGTGGGGTTAGTAACTAAAGAGCAAAAAGTTCCCTGCCTGTGAATGGCTGACAACAATAGTAATTTCAGTACATAAAAAGTGAGAAAAGATTTATGTCCCCAAAGTTAAATTTGTTAAATAAAATTAAGTACTTATTATTAAGTAATTATCAATCATTAAAAACTATTCTTCAGCTAAAGTGTACTGTAGCTGGAAAGGCACCGATGGGACTCATATGCATGTTTACAGTGTTGTTTTGATCATACACTATTATTAAAATAGATAAGGTTTTTATCATTTACTCTAAATTTAGGCTGCTCCATTTTAAACCCAGTAAACACAAAATACATCTTAAGTTTTTTTTTTTCCACTCAGTCATTAGGACTCTGACCTTTATTATTAACTACAACATTTAAGTTTACATTAGGTTGCTTTGTTTTAATATGCTTTACTTTGGATTTACAATGTGTTTCTTTTTAAGGTCTTGTTGATATTTCTGAAAAGATTTTTCCCTCTAGAATTTGCATTTCACACATCACTAACAAAACAGAAGCATCCATGGTATCAAATGATTGTATCCACTATTTACAAACAAACCTAAAGTAGTTTCGCTAAAGAAAACTACTTACAAATGTCTCAAAATATATTAATTACAACAGCATATGTATGCTTCATGCGGTGGCTGTGGAGGCATAGAAGGAACAGATTTTTGAATGCTGCTTGGTTAGTCTGAAATCAATTGTCCCCCTTTGTAAAATTCAAAATTAGAGATTACAAGAAACTGGCAACATGCATTTTTTAAAAAAGCAAAAGTTAGTTAGTACAGCTTGGCCAAACTTACATGCTGCCTATTTTAGAAGGTAAGCCAGATGGTGGGGGAATGAGGTCCCTTTCCCTAGCAGAAGTATCACTTGTATCTGTATGCATCCCACTCTCTTGCACTTCTGCAACAGGTGTAAGAGGACCAGTCAAAATGGTGTCTGCTGCACTACTGTCAGAAACTAAATCACTGCTATCTGCATATAGCAATTCCATCTGGGTCGCGGTCCTCCGGCGGGCCTGGATTTAAAATAAACAAACAAATAATCAACTCTTTTTTAAATATAAGAGCATTGATAGAGTGTGTCGGTGATATATTTTTAAGCCCACTCTTAATTTTTACTATTCAGTAGTTACACCAGTTATTCGTAACTGTCAACTATTCCTTGGAAACTAAATCATGGAGTTTGCTTTTAATCTATTTAGTTGGCTTCAATGTGATCAGTATGGGGACCAAAGTCAAGTTTCAACAGCATAAAATAGTTATTTGACATGATGTCATGTGCAGTCACCTGCCCATGTTACAAAGGGAAGGAGATGGTGTGAAATAGTTTCCAGGAAACGAGGAGATGCCAGTTTCAATAAACTTAGCTTTATGGAAGAGCTAACAAAATAACAAATTTAACTCTGTCCAGTATCATCATTCTGCAAGAGTTAACCAGGTTCAGCGTGTGAACAATGGTGTTTCTGAGTAGCTATAGAATTATGGGTCCTGTTTAATTAATAAATCTCTGTAAACTGCTGCCTCCTGAGTATCCCCTCGTGGCCAGAGGTCACTGTGCTGAGGTACTGCCTTCATTTCCCAACTTTTCAGCAATTTCTTAATCAAATTAGCAAAACAAACTCTTCTCAAGTTCAGCAACACCCCTCTCTGGGGCTGGATTTATTAATATTCAAAAATAAAAGTTCTCAAATCCCCATCAAGTGCATACTCCCAGTCTTCCTGCTGGGCAACTCCCAAGCCTTTCCTCTGAAAGGTCAAGGTTTCCTGCTGGAGTCTACTTGCTCCCACCAGCCATTCCCTGCCTCGGCAAGTCTCTGCTGAAGTCTCTTACTCTACCTTCACTCTGGTTGTCTCTCTCTGAGAGACCCCCTCTCTGCAGCTTCCTGCTGCTCTATATAGGGGAATCCCCTGCCCTGTTCCCAACTGGTTCCACTAATTAAACCCCACATCTCATCCCGAGTGAGGCAGGCATGACTAACTGTATGGGGCTGGCCAGCTCCATGCCTCCAGCCCTTAAAGGGGCAGGCCACCTCATTACAGCACCCAGGTCAACAAAGCATGTTTAACTGTAAGCATGTGGTAATCCCATCCATATTCAGCAAAGCACCGAGGAATATGCTTTGTTGAAGAATGATCTAAAAGCATAGGAAACGTTCCAATATAAAAACTTTTTTCTGTGCTAAATGATCACTGTGCGTCTCTGACTTGGAGAAGCGTTGGTGTGTGCAACATTTGGAAAGAGAAGGTGCAGTTGTTGTGTGACTGACAGCCACTATACAACGTGAACATCTTGAAGATCAGAAAAGTAAGGGGGCACAAAGAATGGAGCTATACTTCAAACTAGCTTAGACATTAAAAAATGCCCATTAGTTGTGCATCTTTACCGACAACATTTGAGGAATATAACATATAATGTCTTCTTAAAGTCTTTAATTACTAAGAATATTGAAACAACTACACCAATTTTTATTTCTACTGTCTAAAAAAACTTCAGAATGTTTTAAAATAAGAAAGGGAGAAATTCTTAAAGTAGAGAGAACTTTTTAAAATACATATTTCAAAGGTTTTTTTTGTTCCCAGGTATTTGAGTTCATCTCAGGGAAGGAATGTCTAATTTTAAAAATGGAGCTCTAATCTGAGAAGTTACTTTATAAAAATGGTGGCTCCACGCTTATTTTGCGTCAGTGGTTTCCAGACCAAATTTCAAACTCTACCTGGAATCTGAAAGTCAAACTTGGTTCTTTTTTTCCTAATGCATCACCACTTGTAATTAAGATCCTGTAGGCCAAATTATACCCTCAATAACACTTCTACAACCACAGACTGAGGCCCTGATTCAGCAGAGCACTTAAGCAAACGCTTAACTTTAAACATATGCTTAATTCCCATTGGTGTCAATAAGGCATAAGCACATAGTTAAGTGCTTGCTGAATTGGAGTGCTGGCAGTAGAAGAAAACATTTTTTCCCCAAAACTGAACAAATTTGATCTGGAAATTTTGAGACAAACATGAAATCCTACAATGCCACTTACAGAGGGGAACTTTACAGAGGGGAACTTCACTTTAAAGTAGATTAATTAGGAGTCAAGTGAACAACACTTCACTATCTCAGTGTTGTTGTGAGACTTATTTCATTAACGTTTGTAGAAGAGCCATGCATGACTCTCAAAGAAAGTGCTTTACAAGTGTTATTACCACAGTGCGTCTTACCTTACTTTTGGGCTTGACTTCACCACAAAGCTTCATGAGGTCCGAAGACAAGGAACTAAAAGGAGAACAGTGACACTAATTCATTTCTGCAGAACTAAAGTATTTTTCTTTACTCTGACAATTTTTTTTTTTTTTTTTGCTGAATTTGTGGGTAAAATGAGAAGACACCAGTATAAAAAATATTTTCTAATGGATCAGTAATGACTTAGTAAAAGAAAAGAAGTTGCATTTAGTTTTCTGGAAACAAGGCAAGTTATACAATTTACAGAGCTCTCTTACCTTCCTTCTGCTCCAGGGCTGTGCAGCGGGGCATCTTCATCAGTACTATCTTCTACATTTTCTAGAAAATTTCCAAAAAGATAATGTCAGAAAGCTCATGCATCATAGGTACGTGGACTGAAAGTGCTTCCTAGAAAACAGTGAATACATTTAATTCATCTACATTTCTCTTCCAGTGAGGAAATATATATTAAAGTGGTGATTTTCAAAAGAGTTCAAGAGAGCTCACTGGCAGTTCCCATTGAATTTCAGTGAGAGCTAGGCAACTAACTCCCGTCGGTTCCTTTGAAAATCTCAGCCTAAGACTATAGTGTCAAAGAGCATCCCTATATTTTTTGCAGCACACTATCAATGAAGTGTAAAAAACAGAATGATGTACTAATAAGGGAAATGCTAGAAAAATGGAGGAAAGACAGAAAGAAAAGATTAATAGTGAGTAATGTGAAATACATTCATAATAGACATGACAGCTCTCTCCCCCCCCCTCTCTTCTTTTGGAATTATTCAGATATAGGAAGGCACTTCCTAATTCTGAGGAAAAAATTTCCCCCCCCATTTCTTTTAGCTAAGTGAGCTGGGACTATTTTCAATGATTGGGTTGACAAAAGCAAGCACTTTATTAGTATACAAGCATTTAAATTTTAGAAGAGTATGATACCACCCTCTTACGTTGCAGAACAGCTCCCTAAATAGCTACAAACTCTATATTTAAACTAAGTGCAAAAAGAGGCTGTGCAGTAGAACTGACTCCTCTAACAAAACAGATACAAACATCTGTCTGTTCACATAAGACAACACCAGCATGCATCTCATTCACTGTAACAGTAAATCATAAACATCAGATTAACAAATTTGCATGCAAACAATGCAAGATGGTAAATTAAGTCAACCAGTCCAGTATTTATGTACTTTTGATATTAAAAACAATGTAATTTAAACACACAAAAACTAAGAAATGTGACAAAGGAAAACAGAACAATATAATGTGTTGCCTTATGCGAGAAGGCAGTAGCACTTATTTGCATTTTAACTGAGTACAGTATTACTTTAGAACTCTTTTTTTAAAAAAATGCAGTAGATGCAATATTTAAGTCAAGCCCCTTAATTATTCAGCACATTCAAATAATCCCATGGATTAACTATTGTTTTGCTGAACTCTAAAGTCACTTTATTACACAACAATAAATAAAATCTATAATTTTCCTTACTTGTTTTCTTAGATATCCCTTGGGATACAGGAGACCTGGATTTAAGTCCCTGCTCTGAAATAGGCACAGCAAGATAGCTCCAACAAGAGAGGGTGCGAAATCTATAAATCCCAGAATAGCCAACAGCCTGGTGGTCAGGACACTCCCCTGGGATGTGGCTGTGTTCAAGTGTCTGATCCAAATCGGGTTCCAGATGACACACCACAAATGAGTGCCCTAACTACTGGGTGATTCTGTGGTGCGTCTCAGTCTCTTTCTCTCTAGAAATTCCATCCTTAGACCTGATAAACTTCTTGATGAAACTTTCATCTAACCCTGTACATTCCCAGAGTTTTGGTTTCAACAAATCAGCATTTTTCTGACAAAAAAAGTTTCATCGAAAAATTCCCTACCAGCTCTAGTATCAATGTTACACCAGGTTTGTCTATATATTTATCAAAGTTCATTATTTTGAAAGAAGTAGGAAAGATAGCTCTCAGCTGAACCATATACAGTAGAGAGTAAATTGGGCTAATTCAAATGCTGCCTTTTTGTACACATCAGACTATCCATATCCAAAAAATGCTTCCACAATCTCCAAAGACCTTGTCAACCTAAACCCAGGTGATGCATCTCAACTTTTATACTAGTTTAACAATATAACTTTAGTTATTGGATAAAAATAACAATATTACAAAGACAGACAAGTAACAGGAATACTACTTCAGATGTTCTCCTTTTGTTCCTCTTTAGATTTTGAGACCACATTGAGCCTTCTGTAAGTATTTTATTAATAGGTGTCTGCAGAAGAGAGGAAAGACAAGACAGAAGAATACCTTTCTTTCTAGCAAGACCTCCAAAACACTGAGGATAAAATTAACATATTTCTCAGTGACACATGGACATTAGGGCTGAATTTAACCCTGCATCCCTGCCACAAAATGCTTACAACTGAATTTTCATAGATAACACAACAAAATAAAAGCCAGACAATCAAAAATGCTGTGGAGGGGGAAACAGTAGAAGGTTTTGTTTGTGGACTCAATTGAGTTGTCTTGTTACATTAACTCCTTTTTATGTTTGTTTTATAATCCAAGTCCAGGAAGGACTTTGGGAAGCCCCTCAGTAGAGACTCGCATGTAGTACTAACCAAATGAAATGGGTTTTGAGGGAGGATTTGAAGTGAGATTGCCAGGCATGAAGGAGGGAGGCCGTGACAGGTGGCATAGTGAAATCAGGTGTGGCATTCTGAGAGAGGGGAGACAAAGGGAACATTAAGGTGAGCAGCCCGCCAGATGGGGGGGAAGAGTATCAGGAGATGAAAGCAGAGATGCAGATGGACAAAGAACAGCAGAGCGTCTTGGAGGTGAGGACAAACTGTCAGAATGTAATTAGTTTGACAAGGGTACAGAGAGATATTATATTTCATTCCGAGGAAATGACACTTGCCTTCCTCCTCTCTCAAGACTGATCAGCTCATTCATGGCTGCAAGTCACACTCACGAATGACCAGATCTCATTAACGAGAAAAACAATTCTAGTGGTGATACAGAAATTAGTCACTCTACCAACATTTCATGAACAGTTGCTATATCATCAGTCTGAATGAGAAAGGGAGAGGAGAGGTGGAAGAAAGTCCTACTATAAGCAATAAAATATAGTACAAGCAGATTGTGACTTACAAAGCTGTAATAACACATCAGGATAGTGGAGGACACAACCCACTGTAATTTTGTACTTGTAGTTCAGGATATGGTTTATTCTCTATTTATAAAATGAATTGGGAAATCAAGCAGTGCAGCTGTCTTGTTAGTTGCCACGCAGTGTAAAACAGCACAGGATGGAACTTGTTGACCTAACTACATCATATATATCACTGTGACCAGTGTGTGTGTGCGCGTGCGTGTGTGCATGCGCGCACACCTGAAGAGGAATGACTTTCTCAGCATAGGAGACAAAACCACTTTTTTTCTTTTAATTATGACTTTTTTTGGTCTTTTAAAAGAAAGTTGTTTCTAAGTTTAGAAAGGTTTAATTCATTAATACAATTCCACTTTGCCTTATGCATAGGGCTAATATGGATAAATGTTATTCTGATGAAGGGAGTTGGCATTCTATTTTGGGTTTCATCCTGCTCCTCTTGAGGTCAATGGGAATTTTGCCATTGCTATCAGTGGAAGCAGGACTTTTTAGGGAAGCAAGAGCCCTATGGCATCAGAAAATAGTTTCAGCCACCCTGTCATTCTAGACCATAATATTTTTCCCAATTAGATGCAATACTAGAAGAAGAAATTGTTCACCTTGTGCAGTAACAATGGTTCTTCGAGATGTGTCCCCTTACGGGTGCTCCACTGTAGGTGTGCTTGTGTCCCTGGCCTGCTGATTGGAGAACTTCAGTAGCAGTGTCTGTTGGGCTCACGCATGCGCTGTCTCTCCTCATGGCGCACCATGAGGCCAAACAGCTAACCCTCCTCAGTTCCTTCTCTATCGCAGAGTCAAGACAAGAACTCTGAAGTAGAGGGGAGATGCGTGGGTTGTAGAGCACCCATAGGGGGACACATCTCAAATAACCATTGTTACTGCACAAGGTGAGTAACTTCTTCGAGTAGCGCCCCTATGGGTGCTCCACTGTAGGTGACTCCCGAGCAGTACCCCTTCTGGAGGGCCAGGACTTGCATCAGTTACAGATGATAGCACCGTTCGAGACCCACTTGGAAAGTCTTTGGGCTGATATTGCTGAGCCCTTGGATCTTTCCTCCACGGAGAGGAAAATTCTAGGGGATTTTCTGAAGCCCTTGTCTTGTCCTTAGGTAGACCAGGGCTCTCCTGACATCCAAGGTAAGCAATATAGCCCTCCTTGTTGTCTCGGTTAGGGTTAGGGCAGAAGATTGGAAGATGAATTAACTGATTCATGTGAAACTGAAAGGTTACCTTAGGGATGAATTTTGGGTGTGGTCTGAGCATAACCTTGTGCGGAAAAAATACCATGTAGGAAGGATGTGCCATCAGAGCTGCTCTCTCTCCTTTTCTCCTGGCCGAGGTAATCGCTACCAGTAAGGCTGTTTTCATGGCTAGGGACATTAGCGAACAGGTGGCCATAGGTTCGAAGAGGGGCCTAGTCAGTCCTTTCAGTACAAGGCTCAGGTCCCATATGGGGTCGGAAGTCAAGGTTGAGGAAAGAGGTTTACTATGCTATTGGGAGGTATGCAAACCCCGTCCTCCTTTGGGGCGGGGTGTGACCCCACTAGGGTTATGGTCTGCCAGGCAGTCCTCGGGCTGAAAACAGCATGGCCTAGATGGCCCTTGGGGTTAGGGCTGTGTGGCCTAGTGGCCAAAGTCAGGGAAGCGGGCCGCTCCCTGGGGCGAGTGGTGACCGCGATGGGGGACCCGGGGCCTCCCTCTCCGCCGGGTCCCAGCCCAGGGCCCTGTTGGCAACGGGGTTGGTCATCACCCAGTCAGCGGGGAATCCTACCACAACACACCAACTTTGCTCGGGTGGTAGATACCACTCCCCCTGCCTCCCTGGGCTACTTCCTACCATGGTTACTGCGGTAGCAATCGCTATGCCAACGGGATCTCCCGGTTTCCTGGCTGGGTTAACTCTCTGGAACTCCAGCTCCCGGATGCTCATTGAGGGTTGCAGGTCACTAGTCTGGGCTCCGGGTCCTCAGGCTCTTGCAGTCTGCAGCTATAGCAGCTCCTGGCCTGGAGCCTCCACAAAGCATCCTCTCTCCTCGGTGATCAGCCTAGAATGAACTGGGCTGCTCCCTTTTATACTGTGGTAGCAGTTGGAGCATGCCCAGCATGGTCTGGGGGCGGGGCTTGCACCACCCATAATGCAGAGTTAATCCTATCTTGCCCAGTGCGGGGTATGCACACCCAGTCACATATGCCCTTGAGGAATCTTTTTGTAGTTGGATGTGACAACATTGAGTACTCCTCTACAGGTTGGTGAAAGACTGTAATAGCCTCTAGGTGGACCCTCAGAGAGCTTAGATATAGACTAGACCATTTTAGGGTTAAAGTACAGTCTATATGTGGAAGAGTTAAGAATGCTGGGGAGATTTGTTGGGACACGCACCAAATCTGAAACCTGGACCATTTTTGCAGGTAAGTGCATCGTGTCGAGGACTTTCTACTGTGTAATAGAATCTCTTGTACCTCTCTTGAACAGGAGCTTTCTAGGTTTTGGAACCAAACAGAACCATGCCTTGAGGCGGAGCAACCCCAAGTTGGGATGTAGGGTATTTCCTTTTTTCTGTGAGAGCAGGTGTGGAGTGGCTCGGAGAGAGATCAGCGGACACGTCACAAGCTGTGATAGGTAAGAGTACCAGGTCTGTCTTGGCCAAGTAGGAGCAATCAGAATGGCACAAGCTCTGCCCCTTTTTATTTTCAGCAGGACCTTCAACAGTAGGGGAAATGGAGGGAAGGTGTAGAGAAGGTCTCTGTCCCAGGGGAGGAGGAGAGCGCCTAAAGAGTGTTGTCCCATCCTCGCTCTGGAGCAGTAGTGGGGACACTTCTTGTTCAGGTGAGTGGCAAAGAGGGTGTCCCCTATCATCTAAATAGGTCATGAAGTACTGATGGGTATATCTCCCACTCGTGATTGTGTGGAAATTTGTGACAGAGACTGTCCGCTATTGAGATCTGAGTGCCCAGCAGATACACCGCGGACAGTGTAACACTATGTCAGATGCACCAATTCCATAATCTCACCGCTTCTGTGTACAGGGAGGGTGATCTGGCTCCCCCTTGCCGATTGATGTAGTACATACAGGCTATGTTGGGTGCAGGCATTCCTGACCACTCTCCGCACAAGGAGATTGATGTGGAGGAATATCTCCATGGGTGACTATTTGCCTTGTGTCGTGAGGCCATTCAGGTGTGCACTCCACCCTATGAGTGATGCGCTGGTGGTGAGGACCAATGACGATGATGTTTGTGAGAAGGGGATCCCTTTGCAAACATTGGCTGGGTCCTTCCACTAGTTTAAGGAGTTTTTGATCCTGGTGGGCTCCGGGGGGCTGGGGCGGCTGCAGCGCCACTGCCGCACGCTAACCCTCTGGGCGGTGGGTGCAGGGCGCACTTTACCTCGGGTGGAAGGGGCAGAGCAGGGCGTAGCCTCCCCGAGCCAGTGGTTCACCCGCTGCCAATGCAGCGCCGGCCAATCGCACCGGCTCACGGGCCCCCCCCAAAGTGGTTGCCCTGATTTGCCATCCCCTAGGATGTTGAGGTAGTTCTATGGCTCCTGCGTGGAGGAGTAATTAGTGTGACCAGACATCCCGATATTAAGGGCTTTATGTTATATAGGCAACTTTATCCCATCCTCCCCACAAAAATGGCCTCATTAATCAGGAGGGAGATCTTTGAGGAGGGTGAAGAATGGAGGATATCAAGGAGTTGAGGGTGGATAGCCTTGACTTACTCCAGTGGAAGCTGGAGAGTGTCTGCCACATTCTTTGCCAGTTCTTGAAAGAGATGAAAGTAGTCTGCCAAAGATGGGGGAGAAGGCATGATAGCTTCATCTGGAAAGGAGGAGGATATTGTCCTTGAGTCATTTCCTCTTCAGTACTGGCTTTTTGTTCCTCTCAGTCTCAAGAGGCTCGGTGCAGAGGTCTCGGAACCAAGAGGAGGAGACTCCAGTGCAGCTGGCATGCAGAGGTCTCTTGAATGGCGGAGTTCTGCCTATACCGATTGTCCTGGTGTCGGTGCCGAAGGGGAGAGGATCTTGTCCGCATCGGTTGCTCCTGTGCCGGGCAAGCCATCGCTGGTGGTACCGATGTGGATTTGCGTACCGGGAGTGTCTTTTTTAGAGGAGTTCTTACTCCGGTCCTTCAGTGCCAATGACTCGGTGCCTGTACCCATTGGGTCCATAGGCCTGTCAGTGGTACCAAGCGCTGTCGGTTTCTGTGAGCCATGGGTGCCGGACTGAGATGGCCTTGGTGCTGACGAAGATACTAAGTGAGATAGTGATTCGCTATCTTGGGGCTCACTATGGGGGCTTCCCGCTCTCTTCTTGGATGTTTTGAGAGAAGGGTCTGCAGCCTTCTTCTTCAACCTGCAGCCCTTAGATCTAGAAGGCTACCATGTGACTTCGGTTGGAGAGCTGCCTCCATGAAGATAATCTTCTGGTGGAGCTCGGTCTTTGCGGGATCTTGGCCAGAGTTGTTGGCAAAGACCACACTTCTGTTGTATGTGGCCTTCTCTGAGGCAGCGAATGCACTGAGAGTGCTTATCCATGATCAGGATCAACTTTTTACCAGTAAGACATTTCTTGAAGCCCAGCAGACCGGGCATACCCAGTTGGGGGAAAAGGGTCCCTGATAGGGGAGAAAAGGCAGGAAGAAAAAGGATAAAATAAAGAAAGGGGGAAAACTATAACTAGGAGACTAACTAACTATAAGTATGTAGATTAAGATGATAGTCTTAATGGACTGCTAATGCCTCTGTCTCTAGCCAGGGACGGTAGAGAAGGATGGGTCAGCATGAGTAGAGACAATGCGTGTGCAGGCCCAAAAGACACTGCTACCAAAGTTCTCCAATCAGCAGCGCAAGGACACAAGCACACCTACAGTGTAGCACCCATAAGGGCACTACTCAAAGAAGAAAAAGTTTCCTCACTTGTCTTGGGCAGATGCCTTAATCTCACCATGACTCAGTTTCCTCACTGAAAAGTGAAAATACTACAGCTAATCTATGTCACAGGAGTGTTGCAAGACAGTTCAAGCTTGCAAAATGTTCTGGGATTATCAGATGAAAGGCACTGTGCAAATACTTGCAGAATATCTCTATATCTATTTTGATTTTGAATGCCTCTAAGAAGTGCCTGACCTATGCTCCAGATGCATTTGACAGATTAAAAATATATCCAAAGCTGAAGAAACTACAACACTGACTGCTGGTTGGAGAAATATTATTCTAATTCAAATGGACTTAATTGGCTTACACTTATTATTGAAGCTTATAAAAAGTTATTAACATTAAATTGTCCAGTTTCTATTTTATCCAAGCTATAATATTGATAATCTTTGACATCATTGCTGAATGAATACTAGCTTTATGCAACAACATATTTTGAATTGGGTCTTCAGCTGGTGTAAAATTATCTCAATGCCAATGAAGCCAACAAAGCTATGATAGTTTAAACCAACAGACCTATAATAATGAAGGGGGCATCTTCCTCCTTAAATGCAAAGTTTTCTATGAACAACCACTGGGTTAAATAAAACCCTACCCCTGAAAGTTATCTAACATATATGCAAATTAGTATAAGACAGTTCAATGTGGTTAGAAACTTTGCAAAACTATACAGAAGGAATTGCAGATTTTGTAAAACCTGAGGTATTTCTGATGTATTCATAGAGAGCAACCAAAATAATGTGGTGTTTTGGAGAATTTTTTAAATTTATATTCCTTACCTTGCTAATCATTTTAAAGTGACAAAATATATACTGAGTCCACAAAATGATTAAAATAAATTAAGCCTTGAATAAAAATGCAAAATAGTCTGTTATACAGTGTGCATTATACACATTCTGTATAGCATTTAAGTTCAAAGATAAATTATCTGCAAAAGGTTAAAAATTAACTGCATGTTGAGTTATTTTTTATGTCAAATACAAATGTTATTTGTCACAGCTACAGCAATAATAAAATGTGATGAAATACCCTATTGAGCTATATATATGAACATACTGTAGGTTCTTTAACAAGTAAATTAGGAACCGGTTTAATCTACAGCCGTATTTGCTGCACTCACTTCCTAACTTCTAAAAATCAACTACTATGAGTGTTTTTAAGTGGTGTCACTAAAGTAAAGAGTGTTTTTTAAGCTTGTGTGATAATGAGTATGTATACAAAATAGTACATGCAAACTGTTCAAATGCTCACAAATTCTAGGATGCACCAGTTAGTGTACATGAACAATTAGTAACTCATGCAGCTGTACAGTACACAGGAAGCTAAACATACTTACCCAGTGATATGCTATCTAGGTCTGTGTAAATAACAGCAACAAGGAAACAAAAAGCAACACTCCAATCAAAACAGATCCATTAAAAAAATCCCACATTAAACTATATTATTCATAGTTTAACCTAAGAGAAAGCAGAATAGATGCTGTAGCAGACATATAGTACCTTCTTCAAAAAATACAAACCTATGATGAGAGAAGGGGGACAAATATTTAGAATTTTATGTTTAGAAGTTTAAATAATACCAAATTGTCAATATTAATTTTTTGTTGAAACAATAGGCAGTACGTTTTGAGTTAAAAAAATTGTGGCAATCAAAACTTCCTTATTTCCTGCATTTCCCTGCTGCATGGACATTACACTTAGGGTGACCAGACAGCAAGTGTGAAAAATCGGGACACCATTTTTGGGGGGATGGTGTGGGGGAGGGTGGTATAAAGTTGCCTATATAACATAAAGCCCTTAATATTGGGATGTCTGGTCACCCTAATTACACTTTCAAAATGGTTTGCATGCACGTCAAGTGCGGAGTATATTTTTAAATGTAAGATGTTAAAATACAGCATCTATTCAGAAGGTAATGACCTAAAATATCTAGTACATCATGCATGAAAAGCAAACCTGACATGCAGTGTACTACCCCTTATAAGATGCCAAAATTACCTTGCAAAGCATGACCCAGCAAAGCATCAAGTTCAGGATTTAATTCTGCCTTCTCTTTCAGCATATGAAATAGCAGCTGATTTTGAGTAGCACTTGTAATTTCTGTTTGCTTAAGGCGTCCTTCAAGAACTTTAACTTGAGCATCCTTCTGAGCTGCTTGGAGACCCTATGAGAAAATGACAAGTTCTTTAAAAGCATTCTGAGAAGTCATCAGTAAATGAGAAATCTGACATGTTGTTTTGATTTCTGCAATTTAGTAGTCAATTTGAATCTGCTGCATCTCCTCATATTAAAAGGTAACTAGTGGCCAAACTTTTTTGGGCATCCTCTGTCTGCTTTTCTGTTTCACCTTCTTTCCTCAGGGTCAAACTTTCCAGCGTGCACACGCCCAAGTAGGTGCCCAATTTAGGCATAAGCCAAATGTATAAATTGGGTTCATCCCTAAGCAAGCAGGATTTGTGCACCTAATGAAGCACAAACAAAGTGCATGAAAACGTGGTTCTTAATTTTTCCACAATGCAGTCCTCTTATCTATTGCCTATTATGTTACCTATAAAACAAACAAACAAACAAAAAAAACTATTAACTTCCAGGATCATTACATGAACATTCAGTTTTCTCTGGAAAGCTCTCAGAACCTAACCTACACAAGAAGCCATTTTAGGAGCAATTCCACAGATGTGTTGACTTTTGAGGCTTATTTAGTTTGAGAAAGTATTGCCCAAAGTGGAAAACTTACAGCAAAGGTTTTCCAAATGGAGGAAACTAAATAGTTAAAAAGTACATCAATAAAACATCTTCTTGAGTGTCTTTTTCAAGGACAAGAGGAACTACATCGATATATTTGACAGCCTGCAGTGAGGTAGATTGCAGGAAAGAATTATAAAACTACAAGCAGATACATCAGGAAATCCAGTTCCCCAAATTTTAAGTTTTCAGGCCACTCTTTCAATTCTGTTTTCCCAAGAGGATGCTGGTAAACCTTTCCCTCTTTGTAGTGAATACTTTTTTAAAAAAATAAATCTACAGGTTCTGCTATAACTGGCCTTTGTGTGACAAGGGAAATAACTAACTAACCAAAAAAAAAAAAAAAAAGCAAGCAAGGGAGCAAGTATGCAAAAACTTTGGCTCTGCTACATGTTAATCATCTAACAGGAGGAGGAGCAAAGTGCCTCACACAATTTGTGCAGTAACATGGCTCTTCGAGATGTGTGTCCATATGGGTGCTCCACTCCAGGTGTATGTGCGCCCCTGTGCCTCTAATCAGAGATTTTTGGTAGCAGTATCCGTTGAGTCTGCACACGTGCCCTCCCTCCTGTGTAATCTGCCAGCACTGCGTGGGCAAACCCTCCCCCTATTCAGTTCCTTCTCTGCCGCAGAGCCCTATGGAGAACTCTGAAGTAGAGGGGAGGAGGGCGGGTTGTGGAGCATCCGTAGGGACACACATCTCGAAGAACCATCGTTACTGCACAAGGTGAGTAACTTCCTCTTCTTTTTCGAGTAGTGTCCTTATGGGTGCTCCACTGTAGATGACTCCTGACCAGGACCCACCACGGAAGGCTGGGACTTCGGAGTGGAGTCAAAGATCACGTTGGAGGCCAAATCTCCAGTGATTGCATAATGTTCTCCAAAAGTGTGGGAAAAGGCCCAAGTTGCTCCTCTACAGATTGCTGAGATAGGGATATCTTTAAGGCACATGACCAATGTAGAAATTGTCCAGAGTCCATATGCACTCCACGAGATCAGAGGCAGCATGTTGCGCCCTTGATAACAATGATTAATGTAACCAGAGACCCATTTGGATAGTCTTTAAGCAGATATCACGGAGCCTTTGGATCTTTCTGTGAATGAAAGGAAGAGCTTAGGGGATTTCCTGAAGTCCTTAGTCCAGTCCAAGTAGAATGCTAGTGTTCTTCTAACATCTAGCATATACAGAATCGTCTCCCTGTTCTCACAATGTGGTTTGGGGAAAAAAGCAGGGAGATGGATCTGTTGATTCACATGGAAAGTGCAAAGAAAGTAGGGAGAAACTTGGGATATGGCCTTAGAGTTACTTTACCTTTAAAAAAGACCATGAATGGTGGGTGTGCCATCAAGGCCGCTATTTCTCCTATATGCGTAGCTGAGGTGATGGGAATTAGAAATGCTGTCTTCATGGACAGGTGTAAGAGAGAGCAGGTTCCCATGAACTCAAAGGGAGGTCTAGTCAAAGCTCTGAGAACTAGGTTAAGATCCTAGGCTGGAGCAGGGAAGAGATTCCCAATACCCTTAAGGAATCTATGCATCAGTGAGTGAGTGAACACCGAGTATCTGCCTACCTGGCTGTGGAAAGCCATTTTCACCACGAGATGTACCTTAAGGGAGCTGAGTAAGAGTTTTGACGTCTTGAGGTCTAAAATGTAGTGTAAAATCAGAGGGAGGGAAGAGGAGGTTGGGGCTGTGTGTTTAGAATGACAACAAACTTGGAATCATTTCCATTTTGTAGGTAAGTATGTCAAGTGGTCAACTTATGGCTGTGTAGCAACACATCTTTCAGCTCATCAGAGCATTCTGCCGCTAAGCCTTAGAACTCAGAAAGAGCCAATCCTGGAGGTGGAGGACCGGCAGATGGGGGTGAAGGATCAGCCCATTGTTTTGAGAGAGCAAGTGAGGAATGGGCTGAAGAGGAACCAGAGGACATATTGCCATCTGTGTCAGGTAAGGGAACCAGACTTGTGTTGGCCAGGAGGGGCAATCAGAATAACTCTTGCTTTATCTTGCTGAATTTTTAACAGGACCTTGGATAGATGAGGAAACTGGGAAAAGGCATACAAGAGGTCCCCGTCTCATGGGAGGATGAGGGCGTCTCCCAGTGAATGTTTCCACAGGCCGTCCCTGGAGCAGTAATGAGGATGTTTCTTGTTCCGGTAAGTAGTGAAGAGATCCGTAGTCAGGGTTCCCCAAAGAGCAAATGTATCTCAAAGCACCTCTGAGTTCGGGTCCCATTCGTGGTCGTGAGAAAAATTCCGACAGACTGTCGACTGTCACGTTCTGTATCCCTGGTAGACAGACAGCTGAGATCAGCACATCATGAGATGAGATGAGATGAGCACATCATGGATGCACCAACTCCAAAGTTTGAGTGCTTCTGTGCAGAGGGAGGGAGATCTGGCACCCCCCTTGGCGATTTATGGAAAATATACGTGTCATATCGTCAATCATGACCTTTGTGTGTGTGTTCTTGATGAAAGATAAAAAGTGTGCACAGGCGTTCCTGACAGCCCTTAGCTCCCGAAGAGTCACTTCTGTGGAAGGCCATTTGCCCTGAACCTGGTGGTTGTGTAGGTGAGCTCCCCAGCCTATTACAGAGGCATCCGTCCCAGGGTGGTGAGTCTGTGTAGCGGGAGGAATGCTCACGCTTGGACTGCATCAAGGTTGGTGCTGATAAACTCCAGTCGCTGTACGGGGTTAGCGCGCCACTACAATGGAGAGAACCTGGGATAATACCCTGGGTGGAGCAGTCTGTATGGATAATGGTCCTGCCCAAAGGTAAACTGTAGGAATCTCTTGTACAATGGTTGTATCGAGATCTGGAAGTAGACATCTTATAGGTTGAGGGCCGGAAATCAATCTCCTGGCTCTAGACCTGGAATAATGGCTGCTAGTGTGATCATCTTGAACCTCTGCGCCTTCCCGTATTTATTTAATGCCCTTAGATCTAGAATGGGCCTCCAACCTCCCTTCGCCTTGGGGATCAGGAAATAATTGGAGTAAACCACCCCTTGCTCCTGAGTTGCACTGGGACTGGTTCTATGGCCTCTAGGTATAATACATGATCTATTTCCTGTCTAAGCAGGTTCTTGTTAGAAGAGTCCCTGTAGGGGGATGGGGAAGGAGGGTTGGAATGGGGGAGGAACATGAATTAAATGGTATAACCCTTTGAAATAATCTCCAGGACCCATCTTTCAGAGATGATATTCTCCCAACTGCCGTGAAAGAGGGGCTGGGGAAATGATTTCCTCCTGGCCACTGTCAGACTCGTCACCACAAGGATGGCGCTGACTAGGGTATGGGTGGTACACAGCCCGTGCCGAGAGAGAGTATTGGGGATTGTGTTTCTTCCCCAACCATCAGGTCTCCAGGGTACCGGAGCTCATGCGATACTGTGGGCTCACTCGGTACCGCAGAGGAGTGTCCGTGGTACTTTGTCGGTACCGATGGTTGAGAAAATGCAGAGCACTCCCTAGAGGAGCGTTTTGATGCGCCCGGTACCAAAAGTTTTCTCTGTGCTGCTCTTTTAGAGACGGTGTGGTAATTGTCTCTCTCCATAGGGGGGCGGTACTGTTGCCTCAGAGCCTGAGCCTCTGGCTTCTCCAGGCAGTGCAGCCGTGTTCATAGTGGAGGCCCCCTTTTGGGTACCGGGCTTCAGAGCTAACAATGCCGTCAGTACCGAGGTGGCAACACTGAGGAACCCCTTTGGCTGGCCAACGACTCGAGCCTAAAACCAGGTGGCAGCACTGGGGAATGTTTTTTGGTACCAAGGTGGCAGCACTGGGGAACCCTTCTGGCTGGCCAACGACTCAGCGCCCTTTTTACGACCCTTTACAAGGGGCGTATGCTGGTTTTTTTCCACGACTCTACCCCCTTTGAACTTAAAGGCTCCAGGGATGATCCGGGGTCAGCACCGGAGTCCCCTGGAGACTGAATTGCCTTCTCCATAAGGAGGAGTTTTAATTTCAGCTCCCAGTTCCTACCGTTTTAGCTGTGGCAAGGGAAACACTTCTGTGGGACTCTTCCAAGCACCAGACACAGTGAGAGTGTCTGGCCAATACAGGAATCGACTCCTTGCAGGAGAGGCACTCTTGGAGCCGGGGGAGCTGGGCATGCCCCAGGGCAGGGGGCTATCATCCTCTAGCAGGGAATGCAGAAGAAAGAGGAGGAGGAAAGAAGACCTTTCTTTTTTTTTTTTTTTTTTAACTTAAAAAAAACAGTCTTCTAAACACCTGGTGGGGTGGGGGGATGGAAATTCCCCGAGACAAGGCAGGAAAAACTAAATTCCCTGCCCTTTCTTTCTTCCCCTCCCCCCTCCTCCTTTAATCCCAAAGGAGTAAAGAAAGGAAACACTAACTATTAAGGAGAACAAAATAAACAGAAGCAATTACTACTTATGCTAATGGCGCAGATAAGGAAGGGACAACTGCTTGCTCCTTCAAAGCCAAAGGCGGTTGAGAAAGCACTGAGGGCGGGGGTGTGACTGTTCCCTCCGGGGTGCCACCTGGAACTGGGGTACCACTGAGCCCTCTGACCCACTAGCCAGGGCTCCCTCTCACACTGTGCTGCATAATATACATCATAATAAGATCGCTATGAAGAATATGGGGTGCAGTGTCACAGGGGGTTTGCCTGCGCAATGCTAGATAGGCTTGAGGCAGATCACGAAGGAGGGAGAGCGCATGTGCGGGCTCAACGGACACTGCTACTAAAAATCTCCCATTAGAGGTGCACATACACCTACAGTGGAGCACCCATAGGGACACTACTCGAAGTAGATATCAATTGGTATCTGATATTCTAGATACACCTCTGATATGTAAGAATGGGAAGCAGATATACCTGTAGCTATTAAATATAGATTATAAAATACCAAATATGTAGTGACCTCATTCACTCTGAAGTTATTATTCACTGGATTCCAGACATTAAGAAAAAAAGCCATCTTGCTATGTTGAAAAGCACAAGTCTTGTCAAATGTATATGTTATATGGACGGAAAATAGCCAGCGAGCAATACGTAACTCCAGTTTTGCTATTTAAAAAAGCTAGGTTACAGTTTTAAGAAATAGTTGCTTAACGTTAGGATCCTTAAAACTGCTCTGGTTTTCAGAAGTTCTGAGCACCTAGCACCATCCATTGAAGTCACTGAGAGCTGCAGGGTGCTCAGTTGTTTTGAAAATCAGTACGCTTATTTAAGAGTCTTAATAAGGAGTTAGGAGCTTAACCGTAGACATATATTTTTGAAAACAATGGCCTGGATAGGTCTTAGTAGTGTTTTTCTTAATTGTCTTATTTCTTTACAGTGACTGATAACACTTGATTTTTTTGTGTGAGGCAGGGGACAGAGAATAAACTACAGCTCTTTTCCCTGGAAAAACCATTTGTGATATGGCAGCATAGTTGAATATACATAATTTCATAATTTGGCAGTATTTTTTGCACACTTCATCCTGAAATATGTTTTTTATGTTTTAGTCAAAGCCTTATAGATCCAACATGCAAATACCTATAAAGTATGTGACAATTCAAAATGCTTCAGCAGAAAGCACAATATATTTTACTCCCTGTGTTACCTTATTAATGCCCATTGTGAGGAAGTGATCAAGAAGATATCGAGCTTCTGTTAGTGTGCAGGCATTAATCACTGCAGACAAATCCACGGTCTCTCCTTCTTCCTATATGCACAACAGTAAAAAAGTCAGGAAATTTACATCCTGTTTATATGACACAAATGCTGCTATTTTAAAATATGAATTATATTAACACTAAAGATTCAGGGTAGGGTTTTCAAAAACAATGATAGTCAATGAGATGTGTTCTCTTAACCTAATTAAAGCATTTTGGAAAATCCCATCTTTAAACATTATAGACTCCCTTAGGAACCTCTGTGTTGAAATGTCATTATTAATGCCACAGGGGTTATATGACCCTGCATCATATTGGCTAGCTGGTCAAAAGTTCAAGGAACTATTGTCCTGGTATGAGGAGAATAGTGTAAGTTACTGATGTGGTAATGTAAACTAGGAATTCAGGAACAGACCAACCCTGTAAAAGAATAAGTCAAAGTGAGGTTTTGAGAAGGTACTAAATATTATAGCTTAGACTGCGTGATGCAGTCTGTACCACAGAGTTCTAGAAAATTCTGTCTGGTGGTTAAAAACACTTTGCTATGTAATGCACTTAAAAAGGCAAACTGTATGATAGTTTCACTGCTCCTGGTAATAATCACATTTCTACACAATTATAACAGCTAGTTCCTATGACTTCATCTCTGCCTATCAGATTACATTTGGCAATCCAAGGCGAACAATATATTTGTTTGACAATGCAATTAATCTTCTTTACCTTATTTTACACTATTAATATAATATATTCAAAAACTACAGAGTAACAGTTATATCAAAAACAACATTACAACTAATTTAACTGTTTATAGAATCATAGAAATGTAAGGCTGGAAGGAACCTCGAGAAGTCATCAAATTCAGCTTCCTGCTGTGTGGCAGGACCAAATAAACCTAGACCATCCCTAACAGGTGTTTGTCCAACCTGTTTTTCAAAACTTCCAATGATGGGGATTCCACAACCTCCCTTGAAGGCCTATTCCAGATCTTAACTACTGTAGAGTTGAGAGTTTTTCCTAATATCTAATCTAAATCTCCCTTGCTGGAGAGTAAGCCCATTACTTCTTGTCCTACCTTTAGTGGACATGGAGAATAATTCATCACCATCCTTTTCATAACATCCCTTAATATATTTGAAAGCTTATCAGGTTCCATCTGAGTTTTCTTTTCCCAAGACTAAACATGTCAGATTTTTTTTTAAACTTTCCTCATACGTCAAGTTTTCTAAACCTTTTATCTGTTTTTTGCTCTCCCCTTGACTTTGTCCACATCCTTCCTCAAGTGTGGCTTGCAGAACTGGACACAGTACTCCAGCTGAGTCCTCACCAGTGCCAAGTAGAGCAGAACAATTACCTCCCATGTCTTACATAAACATTCCTGTTAATACACCCCAGAATTATATTAGCCTTTTTTTCCACAGCTGCATCACATTGCCGACTCATATTCAATTTATGATTCACTATAACCTCCAGATCCTTTTCAGCACTATCACTTAGCCAGTTATTTCCCATTTTGTAGCTGTGCATTTGATTTTTTCCTTCCTAAGTGAAGTACTTTGCACTTGTCTTTACTGAATTTCATCTTGTTGATTTCAGACCAATGTTCCAATTTGTCAAGGTTGTTTTGAATTCTAATCCTGTCCCCCAAACTGCTTGCAAGTCTTCCCAGCTTGGTGTCATCTGCAAAATTTTATAAGCCTACTCTCCACTTTGTTATCCAAGTCATTTATGAAAATATTGAATAGTACTGAACACCGGACTGACCACACTAGATACACCCTCCCAGTTTAACAGTGAAGTATTGATATGTACTCATGTATAAGACAATAATCAAGTACAACTTAAAGTGTGTCTTCTGAATATGAAATAGACTGTACTGTAACAGCCAACTGTGGAAGGAGGATTTAAATTAAATTTGTGAGCTTTTGTCACAAGAACCATAGTATTTAATATCAGCAGAATGGAAAGTATCAGCTTTGGCATTTAAAAGGCCCTGCAATGTTATCTTACATTATATAATCAAAGCTAATACTTATATCTGAAAACCCCACTGTACAAACACCACCTATATCAACCATCCCCTCAACATTTTAACTTAACAACATAATGAGTAGGTTGCATAATGAATGAAATACCAAGGCAAAATTCACCACAGAATAAAATATTCTCAAGGCTAATGCAATTTCCCAGTTGTACATGTTACTATTACTGAACCTTAGCACTTGACCTACCTTTGCTTCCTCCATCTGCATAATGTTTGCTTGGCAGTCAGAAATACTATCATTGATGTAATCTATATTTGCAGTTAGTGACTCCATCTCCTCATTGATGTTATGGACATTTTTGTCTGCTTCTCCACCACCATCGTTGATTACTTTCTCCCTTTTTTTCAAAAGCTTCTCTCTTCTTTTTGTAAGTTCTTCACGTTGCTATTTTCCAAGAGAAATTTTAAATAAAAAGATTGCATACTTAAATCAAATATAATTTTTATTATTTATTTTTCTTCTTTTCTGGTTACATGTAACCTCAGTGTACATTTTTGCCAAGGGAGAGGAATAATAGAGAATGTGAATGTATTTGACAACACATACATAAGGTGTTTTTAGATTTTGACACCTACACCATATTTGTTTTGTTTCTTATCGCAGCAAAGTTTGATGGTTCTGGGTTCTACGTTGGGATTCAAACACTTCTGGCAATAAATCACTTTATACACTTGTGCCTTCAAGGTGTTAAGCACCTCCGACCTCTGGCCTAAACCAATGCTTACTCAAGTCACAGGGAGCCTTTCCATTGACTTAGATGGGCTTTGAATCACCTTGGCAGGTCCTATATGAACAAGTAATTTACTGATAAAAGAAAGTGGATCTGCTTTCTGCTATTTTAATACAATAGCATGTAAGATATTGCATAATAAATACCATACCGTAAGTAGTCTATTCATATCTGTTTCCATATTGGAAATGGTCATTCTCTGCATAATGATGTCAGTCACTTTGCGTTCAAGTAATTGCCACTTCATCCTGGCTGTCTTTGAGGAATAAACTCTGACAGTTGTTCCTTTTCTTTGGTATTTCTTCCTACGGTTAATTCAGAGAGCCACATTACTGAATGTAACTACATGGTCCAGTTTAGATTTTGAAACTGCAAATTATCAATGCAAAATTATTATTATGTTTAAAAACAACATGACTTTTTTTTGCAGACCCTGACTCCACATCCACCTACTTGTAATCAGTCCTCTGCAGATGTACTTCATAATCTTTGGCACTTCAAAACATATGTCAAGTCCTCAGCATTTCAAAGGAGGGATCGTGGAAATTCAAGCAATGATTTATAAGGAACTTCTGTCATCTGAGGACCAGTTTCAATTAAATAAGCAAGTCTGCTTCAGAGTACAAATCCCAGACCATCCATAAGTGTAACTGTATTTGTATTTTTTGTTTTCCTGAGATGTTATTTGTTCTTAAGAATAATGTGGGCAACTGGACCACTAATGACATTTTGCTGAGTATGGCAACTGAATTTTAAAAAATTTAGATTTTTAAGTATGACTTGTCCTGTAATGGCATTTTGTACTGTTCTACCCTATATAACAATATGCCAGGCTCAATCCTGCTCCTGGGGAAGTTAACGGTCATAGGACCATTTTATGGGAATAGGAAGTGACATCAGACTGTAAAATAGAAACCATTACAATATCTATCTAGATAGGAATGTCTGCTATAAATTGTAAAATTGTAAAATAAGTATGTATGTTTAGTCTTTACTAGGGCTGTCAATTAGTCGCAGTTAACACACACGATTAACTCAAAAAAATTAATCGCGATTAATTGCACTTATAACAATAGAATGCCAATTAAAATTTATTACATATTTTTGGATGTTTTTCTACATTTTCAATATTGATTTCAGTTACACACAGAATATGAAGTGCACAGTTCTCACTTTATATTATTTTTAATTACAAATATATGCACTGTAAAAATGATAAATGAAAGAAATAGTATTTTTCAATTCACCTCATACAAGTACTGTAGCGCAATCTCTTTATCGTGAAAGTGTAACTTACAAATGCAGATTTTTTTGCTTACATAACTGCACTCAAAAACAAAACAGTATAAAACTTTAGAGCAGGGGAGGGCAAACTATGGCCCGCGGGCCGGATTCGGCCCATCAGGGCTTTCAATCCGCCCACGGGATTTCCAGCAGGCAGACTCCCTGCCTGCCCTGGACCTGTGCCGCTCCCGGAAGTGGCCAGCACCATGCTGGCCACTTCCGGGAGCAGCGCGGGGCCATGGCAGGCAGGAAGCCTCCCTTGGGCCCGCTCCGTGCTACTGCTGCGCCGGGCCCCGCATCCCAACCCCCTGCCACACCCCTCCTGCACCCCAACCCCCTGCCCTGAGCCCTCTCTCGCACCCCGCACCCCTCCTGCATCCCAACCCCCTGCCCTGAGCCCCTTCCTGCACACTGCATCCTCTCCTGCACACCGCACTCCCTCCTGAACCCCAACCCCCTGCCACAGCCCTACATTCAAGGCCCTGCATACAATTCCCCCCCCGATGTGTCCCGCGGGCCAAAAAGTTTGCCCACCCCTGCTTTAGAGACTACAAGTCCACTCAGTCCTACTTCTTATTCTGCCAATCACTAAGACAAACAAGTTTGTTTACGTTGACCGGAGATACTGCTGCTTGCTTCTTATTTATGTCACCTGAAAGCGAGAACAAGCGTTCGCATGGCACTTTTGTAGCCGGCATTGCAAGGTATTTACATGCCAGATATACTAAACATTTGTATGCCCCTTCATGCTTCGGCCACCATTCCAGAGGGCATGCTTCCATGCTGATGATGCTCATTAAAAAAATAACACGTCAATTAAATTTGTGACTATACTCCTTTGGGGGAGAATTATGTGTCTCCTGCTCTGTTTTACCTACATTCTCCATACATTTCATATTATAGCAGTCTTGAATGATGACCCAGCACATGTTCATTTTAAGAACACTTTCACAGCAGATTTGACAAAACGCAAAGAAGGTACTGATGAGAGATTTCTAAAATAGCTAGAGCATTCGACCCAAGATTAAAGAATCTGAAGTGTCGTCCAAAATCTGAGAGAGACGAGGTGTGGAGCATGCTTTCAGAAGTCTTAAAAGAGCAACACTCGGATGCAGAAACTACAGAACCCAAACCACCAAAAAAGAAAATCAATCTTCTGCTGGTGGCATCTGACTCAGATGAGGAAAATGAACATGTGTCAGTCCACACTGCTTTGTATCATTATCAAGCAGAACCCATCATCAGCATGAAGGATGTCTTCTGGAATGGTGGTTGAAGCATGAAGGGACATATGAATCTTTAGTGCATCTGGCACGTAAATATCTTGCAACGCCAGCTACAACAGTGCCATGCAAACGCCTGTTCTCACTTTCAGATGACATTGTAAACAAGAAGCAGGCAGCATTATCTCCTGCAAATTGTAACCAACCTTGTTTGTCTGAGTGATTGGCTGACCAAGAAGTAGGACTGAGTGGACTTGTAGACTCTAAAGTTTTACATAGTTATTTTTGAATGCAGTTTTTTTGGTACATAATTCTACGTTTGTAAGTTCAACTTTCATGATAAAGAAATTGCACTATAGTACTTGTATGAGGTGAACTGAAAAATACAATATTTTGGTTTTTACAGTGCAAATATTTGTAATAAAAAATAAATTTAAAGTGAGCACTGTACACTTTGTATTCTGTTTTAGAATTGAAATTAATATATTTGAAAATGTAGTAATCAACCAAAATATTTAAAATAAATGGTATTCTATTGTTGTTTAACAGCACGATTAATTGCGATTCATTTTTTTAATCATGTGATGAATTTTTTTAATCGCTTGACAGCCCTAGTCTTTACCTGGTTCCATTTGTTGCAGTTACTGATAATGCTTGGACCCTGGCCACAGGAATTCTCATCTTCTGCTGTGCTGCTGATCTTGATCCATCATAGTCGACAGATGACATAGTAGAACTTGGTTCTTGAATAGGATGGTCAGGCAAACTCAGCTTCCGACTCACCCTCCCAGCTGCTTTATCAGATATAGGCCTTACTTGTCGACGCAGAGCTGTAACCTGAAACAGCAGGACACCAAGACATATTACTACCATCTGTGGCATTATAAATTCGACTTTATGACCAGAAATGATGCAAATATCTATGATCTGACAGGACACACCAGTGCTGTAAAACAATACCTCTTCTGTTTTGCGGCGTAGAACAACTTCTTGATTTCTTTTCTGAGCTTCCAGAAGTTTGAGCTGATGCTGTGAACAATAACAACGAATAAGCCAAATATTTTTCTCTCCAACATTTGTCATTAGCAGTCTGTAACTGAAAAAGAAGTCCAATATATGCTTATATAGGCTTGCAAAACTGTTGTGAAAATGGGTTATCCCAGGTGCAAAATCATCTTGCCCATTATTTGATATAATGGTTATAATGGGAAAACACACCTCAATACTTTACTTGCCCCCATCAAATAGATAACTTGGCTGGGGTGAATGGGCAGATAGAATTTTGCAAATGGCACTGGTATATCTACAATGAGCCTTTGTTTGTTTTCAGTACAGGTCTGTCTCATCTTATGCGCATTTAACATGTGCGAATTCAGCTTTACGCGGTCGGCAAAAACAAACAAAAAAAGAGAAAAATAACAATACTGTTCCTGTAGAGCGGGCGATTCCGCCCGCCATTACACTCAATGTAATTTTGACTATAAGCGGTTTTCACTTTACACGCTGACCGTGGAATGTAACCCCAGCGTAAGATGAGACAGACCTGTAATAGTTACTACTTGAAGCCTAGAGGCACGATTTCCATAATGTAACTAAAATGCATCAGATGTCAAGCAAAATCTTGTTTAATGGTAAGAGGAGGGGATTTGTGTTTATAGGGAAGAAATGTGACATATTCCACATCATAATGAGCATGTTTACTACTGTACAGAAAGCTTTATGAACATTCACATCTTATCTGTAAATCACCTCTCGCTTGCGCTGCTCCTTTTTAAGCTGTGCAATCTCTCTGTTTCTTCTAGATTCTGTCATCCTGGCTTTTTCTTGCTCTTCTTTCATTTGTTTCATCAGGCGAACCTGCATTGAAACAATCTCTTAACCACCTTAACAGAGGGCATTTACTTTAAAGGAAAATGTTTTTATTCTCCCACCACTCATGTAAAGAGTATTTTCTTCATGCTATAATCTCCTATTACTATTCTGTACTTTCAATAATTTACCTCCTCCCAGATATACTTTTTTCTTCTTTAATATGAGAGCATTAATGTGAGAAAATGGCTCTCAATCCCTTTCCCATTGATCAAATGTTAACCATATTAAAAAAATACCTTAGTTTTTTTCATCTCAGTCACATCCTGCTGCAGTTTCTTCAGCTGCTTTTCATATTGAGACTGATTTTTAAGCAATCGTGCATGTTCTTTCTGAGCAGTTTGCAGTCTTAGCAGTTCTTTATTCATGGTTTGGAGCTTTTTCTCATATTCGGACTTTATTTTTTTTGCTTTTTCTTCTGAACAAGACTCCACAGAACCTAAATAACCAAAGAGAATTCTTATCTGCTAATTTGTTGAGAATATCTCCACTTTGTCAATACTCAGTTACCTCTGCAGTCAGCAGCTTACTGGCAATAGTCTCCAATCAGCTTTAAACTATTTAAATTTCCCATTCTGCTTCTATCTTCCACACTGCTGTGAAGTCTCTACCCAGAATTGATGACTGCTATAGCTTTGGGTAATATATCAAGTACTATCACAATCAGCTTTATGTCCTTAATTGGTTTCTAATTTTAATATATCCTCTGGTTTCCTTGCACTGAAGGCACATGCACCAAATTAAAAACAAAAACAGAAGAATTCCCTTCTGCTTTACTGAACACATTGTCTACACTGGACACAGGAGTTGGAGACTCTAAGCGCTCTATTCTCACTTCTCTCCCCCCAACACTACAGTTTACCCAAGCAAATCTGAACAGGAAACTAATGGTGGATGCCAACTCTGACCTTCTCTGGCTAATGTACAGAGCAACACTGACAGAATCTTAAGGACTCAACTCGAAAAGATTGGTGCACTTAATAGGTGTGTGTCTCTGTGGGAGTGTAAATTAAAATGTCTCCTTCCCTTCAAGGTCCAGGACCCGCAAGCTACATTGGATCCTCTCACATCATCAAAAACCACTGAAAGCTGCTGCTGGTAGCGATGTGGTCAGGAAAAGCACCCATCATTTCTGGCTTGGTACACCCAGTGAATTTCTCTTTCTCCATAGAACGTCTGAATAACTTGTACATGGAAAGTCTCCAGCTTCTTCCAGCAAGAACCTCATAATTAAATCCAAGTCTAACACACAGTAGCAAAGAACAAGTAATGTAATTCAGTGCCTACTGAACCAATGCATCGCAATGAGTTCTTGCATTGATTACTGTGAGCATTAGCTTGGGCCCCTAGCCAGCACTATTTAAATAACAGTTGCCCTCGTATCTGATACACTCACATACTCAATCTGATGCTGTAGAACAAACCTTTAATTGCAGTTACACATCAGGCTATTTCTCCAGCTCACTGTTTTAGGGACCAGGACTGTAACTGTTATTCAAAGTGTGTCCAGTTATCTGCTTGGGCTTAAAAATGGTGGGTGTGGTTAGGGGGACACAGGAAAAAGCTCCCCGATGTAAGTTAAGGCCAACGTTTTCAAAAATAGCCTATGGTTCTGAGGTGTTTGCAACATGCAACACCTTGGAACCGATTTTCAGAAGTGTCAATCACTCCCAAGCCCTTCAGAAGCCCGTGGGGGCTGACACTGCTTGGCAATGCTGAAAATGAATGTGTAAATAAAATTTGAGTAAAGCAGAATAAAGTAAACACTGCCTGTATAACAGTTAAAATATTATTTTAAATTGTGGGTTATTCAAAATAAAGTGTCAGTTTATCAGCCATCCATCACTTAAATAAGGGCTGTGACACAGAGGCCCATTTGTGGGTCAGTATTCTGTGTCAGGAGCTCTTGTGAGGCATAACATACTCACTTATCACACAGTTGTCAGAATCTGTATCTAAAACATGTCATGTAAGATATCATTGGAAAACTAATCATTAATATTCTTGAATGTATGGGGTGTGTACAAAGAGTTATGGATATGTGCTAGAATTATATTCTTAGTATGCATTTGGCAAACAATGCATAAGGCCAGTCTTCCCTAGACAATGGAATATGTATTTGGTTGGCTCGCCAGCCTGGTCATCAGGCAGACATAGGGAAGATGTATTTACACATAAGGTAAACAAAGCCATCAAGCTAACCAGGGGAGGAGGTAATGACTCAACTATCACAAGTGGGGACGAATCAGGATGAGGTCTGCACCAGAACACATGGCGTCTCTTCCCAGAAGGAGAAAAGGAACTTTATATGAGAATACATTTAAATGGTCTACTGGGCTATAAAGGTAGTGGGTCTGAACCTCAAATGATAAATAACTGAATCCACTGATTGTACAAAATATTACAGTACTATAAAAGTGTAGCCAGTAAAGTCTTTTCTGAAAGCTAATGAGACACTAGTGATTAATATAATTGTGAAACATATGTATTAACACTAAATGAGAAAATATGGATACTCAAATGATATTATGCTTTAAAGCCTGAGACCAAACACAGGGAGAAACAGGTTTTCCCCCAGTTAGACGAAAAGGTAGCATTTTGGAATCAAAACAATGGAAGCCCTATTTACATATGAATCAACAGGGGAAAAGGAAGTCCACAGGAAGGGAAGAACAACAGGAGGTCATCCTGAGTCTGGGGGACAAAACAATGAGTTTGAGAAGATATAAGGAGAAAGAATAAGCCATCTTGGCATCCATCACTGGATGGACACAAGGGGCCGGAGCTCTTGCAAGCTGAGAAAGATGGGGCCTTCAGCCCAAGGGGTTGAACTGAATATAGGTGAGAAACCTGCTTAGGTAAAGATCTTTCACCGAGGAAGACAAGAACAAGATGCTGGTTTCCTTTATGTGGAAGGTTCTGACTGAGAGAAAGTCAGCTACGGCCGGGAAAAAAAAAAAAGACTGGTAGGAAATCTACCTTGAACCAAGGCTGTAGCTTGTGGAGTTAAGCCTTGGCCACTAGAAAGTGTTTTTTACTTTTATGCACTTGTAACCATTCTGACTTTATCCCTTCTACTTGCACTGACTTAAAACTCTCTTTTTGATTAAATAAACTTGTTTTACTTCTAAATCAACCCAATGCTGGGCTTGACTTGAAGTGATTATTAACAACAAGCTGCTGTACTTTTGCCCCTTTAAAGGAGCAACAAACTTTATTACTCCTCTGAATGTTCTAGGAAGGGGCTGGACATTTCAGGGCAGAGGGTTTTGAGGAAATTCAGGACTGGGGATATATTGGGGTCACTTGGCCAGCAGAAACCAAGGCTGGTAGAGACAAAAGTGTGGCTTGTCTGCTGGCTGGGAGCATCCAGACAGGGAGCTACCACAGCAGAGCACTGTAAGGCACTCAGGGTTACAGGACAAGCAGTGACACAACCTCTCATTAGTCTGGATTACACCCCAGCCATGACAGGGGCATAGAGCACTGATTGCACCACTGAACTGTTCTGTTGTGGTTTTGGTTCTTCTCTTATTTAGGGTGACCGAAAGGAAAAGGAACGAGAACCTTGAATACAAGTACTAAACTGTGTGAAAGGAAGTCAGAACTGACAAGAAGTTGAAAATACATGTTCACCTATCCCTAGTACCAAACAGTAATAAAGACTTAAAAACTAGTATTATTAAAATTGAAAAATTAACAAAGATTAGAAAATGACTCTAGTTAGCAGCTAATTTTCAAATAATTTCTCCTCACGGTTTTCATGCAGTACCAACTTATATGTATAGGGGGAAAGTAACAAATAATTTGTCATGAAGATACTACAGTAAAATGATTTAAATAAAGTTATATGTCCTACCCAGGTTGTGAAGAACCTGATCTCTTTCAAGTTGAGTGTCCCGAATCTTATGTTGTAGCATCATTAGCTTCTCTTCATATTGCTTTTTCAGAGTCTGCAGTCTTCGTTGGCTGTTCTCTAGTTCATCTATCAGCTTTTGCTTTATGGCAATTTCACAAGTGATATTTGCTAAATCTGCCTGATAATTTTCTAAAAGAAAAAAAAAAGAAAAAATTAGATACTAAAAATGGAGGCACTCAGATTCTATGGCAATGAGGGCCATATAAACATATAGACAGATACCTCCTGTAACTTTAGGGTAATCAAAATATAATGTCATTGAAGCATTTTTTCCAAAAGCCAAGGATTTTGAAAAGCCAAATTATTTGGCATAAACTACCAAATACCGGGGCCAACCTGGCAATAAATAGCCATACTCTTCTGAGTGTACAAATGTCAGATGCCTCAAAAAACCTGTATTGCCTAATATGCTTGGATCATGTAATAATTTTGGGTTGACATGCAAAATCTGTCATGCTCATATGAACACATTCTGGACAGTCACAGCTCATTTGGAGTTTAATGCTTGTGTATCTATAATTTTGTACTGCATATGTGATTGTGCATATAAGGATTTTGAGTATTTTGTAACTCTGACAAGGGGAAACAGATGCTGGATCTGCACCTGAGTAATCTATTTTTTGAGATCCAGAAAAATACAAAACCATGCCCTCCCACCCACCACACCAATTCTGTGAAATATGGAATTTAGTAGGATGATGGGAAAGTTCATGTATGTCAGATCATTGCTATTTTTGTTTCACAACTCCTTACCCCCAATTCCCATCTCTGACACCATGCCCCTCCTTGTGCTCAGCTCACACAGCCTGCTAGAGTTCCTTCAACTCCAAAGCTGCAGAAACTTCCAACAGCAAGTTCAGGAGAGTATAGGGAGGAAATCTTGACTGGTCCATGAATCTTGGGGTGGGGTCCCCCTCACGTACCCCCTAACCCAGCTGCTGAAAAGGTATATCCTATCTCCAGAGAGAAGTGAGGAGCTGTCTCAATCAAAGGGAGGGGGTCCCCTAGCCCTGACTGCAATTAGGTTAGGTTTATAAGCCAATGGGCCCTGGCTTCTCTGGTTGTGCTCCAGAATGGAGCGGTCAGCCAGGGACACTCCAAGTTCTGTGGTCCTTTTAAAGTTCTTATCTGACCGTTAGTCAATCAGAGAAGAATGGATATACATGGAGTGTTCCCCGGCCTAATTCTCATGAGGCAGATTGTTGGGCTGGGCTGAGTCCCAGATTCTGCGCTTATAAAGGGGGCAATCCTGATTTGTGTGTAATGCCTACACTAGCTTTTTGTGCCAAGTACCATTTCTATATAGGAAACCTCTGTCTCTTCATAACCAAGTCTGCTTATAAGCTTCATCATTTCAGAATTAAACTCTGAAAATAGCTGAATTAACAGGTGCTGGATATCACCTCATCCTCATCCATGGTGTTCTTCAGAATGAAGAAAATTAACCTAGTGTTTTAATCTTATACTGAGGATATTTTTCTAAACAAAAGGTTTAGAGAAATAAATCAAGTATCAGATTGCTTCTACTGGGCTATAGAACAAACCTGGGTGAATTGCACCAGGGCAATTCAGGACTCTTGCAGTAAGATGAGAGGCAATGTAAAGGAACATGTTCTAGGAGCCCACGGAAGGGCACACCACTATAGATAATTCACAGAATACTACTGATAGCGGGCTCAAGAGATGCTGAGCATACTTCCCTTCCTGCCAAAGGGAAAGCACCGCAAATGGCGGTCATCATGGAGAAGGAAAGTGGCAGGACCAGAATGAAACAGTATCATCTATGCCCAAATATGGGGTGCGCAGACAAAGCAGATTTTTTTTTTTTTTACCACAAATTCTGCAAAAATACTGAAGTGATGTTACCTTTTTCATCTAAGTCAGAATCAGATTCATCTGAGCTTTCAACAACTTCCATATCATCATCTTCATCTTCGTCTTCTTCCTCATCCTCATGATCACTTACTTCCTGAATTTCTTCCTATAAGTAAGTAGGGGGAAAAATAAGGGCAAAAATCTACATTTACCCCCCCCACCCCCTTTGACACTTAGATTAACTTGGAAGTACATGGAAGCAGGGTAACAAAGACTATGAGCCAGTATATCACCTTTTAAGTACCGTATATACTCGTTCATTAGCCCGTTCATTTATAAGCCGACCCCCCAAAATGGATAGGTAAAAATAGCAAAAACTGTATGACCCTTTCATAAGCCGACCCTATATTTCGGGGGTTGGAAAACTTTGGCTCCTCGCCTGTCAGGGTAAGCCGCTGGCAGGTCGGGACATTTTGTTTACTTGAAGCGTCTTCAGGCATGAAGCCCGCCCCTCAGCTCCTTGTGGCCACAGTTCACCGTTCCCAGCCAATGGGAACTGCGGGAAGTGGCGCGCCACTTCCTGCAGCTCCCATTGGCTGGGAACGGCGAACCGCGGCCACAAGGAGCTGAGGGGCTCCATGCCTACAGACGCTCCAGGTAAACAAAACTACAATGTATTAGATCAGGGATCGGCAACCTTTGGCCCGCAGCCTGGGCAGGGTAAGCACCCTGACGGGACGGGACGGTTTGTTTACCTGCCGCGTCCGCAGGTTCGGCCCATCGCGGCTCCCACTGGCCGCCGTTTGCCGCTCCAGGCCAATGGGGGCAGCGGGAAGTGATGCGGGCTGAGGGATATGCTGGCCACCGCTTCTTACCACCCCCATTGGCCTGGAGCGGCAAACTGCAGCCAGTGGGAGCCACGATCGGCCGAACCTGCAGACACGGCAGGTAAACAAACTGGCCCGGCCCACCAGGGTGCTTACCCTGGCGGCCCGCGTGCCAAAGGTTGCTGATCCCTATATTAGATATTCAATTCAATGATTCCATAGAGTTTAAAATCATCACATTTTGGTGTAGACCTGTTCAGAAGCCAACCCCCGCTCTTTGATGCGTCACTTTTTTACCAAAAATATTCGGCTTATGAACGAGTATATACAGTACTTACCACTTCCAATTCATGATTCTCTCTCTCTGAAGTGCTTTTTTCATCCTTTTTCTCCTGTTCGTTGTCTGGGTTCTCCTCTTTAACATTACTAAAAGAAAGTGCAATGAAATATTAGCTCATTGATGCTATGATAGTATTTTTTCCCCTAAACCAATAACCTGCCTTTGGCACTTGTAAAAACATGATGCTCCAAAGAAAGGAGAAAGACAAAATGCAGCTAACCAAGTGAACAAAGCTGAGCACTGGGAAAACATAACTTCTAGACCTCTACAGATAACATAATACCCTGATTTTTAATTACCCCTACATAATCTTGGTTTGTACAGCAGCATTATTGATCATAAAATAATTGTAGCTTTTACCTTTAGGATTTTTAATTTTGTAACTAGAAACTTAAGCAATAGGAATAAAAATCTCCATATACTATAGCAGTACCCACTTTGGATAGAAATCGCAATGTATCCCCTGTAACTTTTACTAAACATAATAGAAGAGTATTTTGTGTGTGATTTAGCATGCAGCAGATTTTGATAAACAGTATGATAGATTCTACAGTGTGTCATCTGCAAACTCAGGCATAAGGTTTGAAAAACAGAATCCTAACTTATTAAACTGTATTGCTTTTTGAAGCTGTTATGTACCTATACATGAAAGCATGCTTAAAATAGGCATTGATATACCATAAAAAAAATCATAAGAAACCCTAAATAGGATTTTTGCAATAGGGCACTGTTTTAAAAAGCAACTTTTTCATTTGTCAAGTATGCATTTTAGATTTTTTTCGAAGTACATTTACATGCTTCCAGTGTTTAGAATACTGCTTAATCTTACTTGGATGCCACACATCTGTACTTCCTTTCCTCTCTTAAAAATGTGAACTGTAATGATTGGTGTGTTAAAACTGACTATTATAAGTACAGCCATTTGAAAAGAGAATTATATTCTACTTCATTCTTTTAAATGCCAGGTCGAGATGGAAAAAGCAAAATCCACAGTTAAAAGGTGACCTGCAAAAAGTCAAGTACCAAATTCCAGTTACTTCACTGACACACACAATTCATTCTGTAGCTAATATAAGAGAGTCATTTAACACATTATAACCTATAACCATCTTTATTTCTCTTCTTTCAGGTTCCACAGCTTCTACAGTCACCTGGGTTGACTGTCTCCTGACACAATATGATACCCAGCACATAACAATTGTTCTAGAGGCCAACTGAAATTGGCCCATTCTAGGCAGGGCAAATATTTCTTAAATATATTCCATGTCCTCTTTATATATTCATTTTTGAAGGCGTAATTGCTTGGAAAAAAACATCATATATTAAAAATTGAACTTTTCTGACCCTGTACAGGTGAACCTGACTTTCCAACACAGATTTATAAGTACTATATCACAGCACAATACACGCTGGGGCATCATCTCAGATCAGGAGCCAGGCAGCAATGGCAGGCTGGACATCATAGAATCAGAAATAATTATGTTTTTATGTAAATTTGCTGAATGTCACTCAGTCTGGCAACTGTGGCTACACAGCACATTCATGAAGTGCCTGGCATTTGGTACATGATTTTTGTAAGTCAGCTTTAAAGTGTGCTTCTAACAGTAAGTGTATACATGGCACCATCTTACGAAGCAGATCTGGTTCCCGTGTGTATTCAGAGTTATAAACGCTTATTTTACTTTTATTCCTCTTAGCACTACGGAGCTAACTGTATTCTATTCCGGTCCTTTCATCATCAGTAGAACTATTAACAAAATTACAATTGTAGCATCCTTACTGCTGATGATACATGATACCAAAAAGAACCCAGCTTGACTTTCAGATTCTAGGAAGGAGTCTGCAAGGCTGGTGGCCTTGAGATTTCAGTCACACACCATTGAAATTAAAGGAAATTTTGCAGTGACTTCATTCAAACATGGATCAAGCCTTATGTGCCATTATGAAAACTATTTTTGGCCTGTTTTAATCTCTCTCCATACATCTTCTCACGTAGCTGGGATGACCAGATGTCTTTCTGCTTAACCCTCCAGCTATTCTCAGGGTACATTTACATTGCATGCTCCTTTTGGCGGTGTATAGTGTACATACTCATGTAGCCCCCCAGCATGGTTATAAATAAGAGTGTAACTAGGTAGGCAAGGCTAAGGAGAGTAAATACACGCCTGGGTAAGGGTATGTATGCAAAGCACATACCCTATATATGGCTCTCTACTTGCCCAAGCTGTGCCTCCTTGTCTACACTGCCAACTGCTTTTCCCAGTGCCTCCCCCCTGCCAGAGCCTTGCCTCCCTGCAGTGAAAGGCTCTGGCAGCAAGATCTGCTGAAGCCTTTCCTTGCTGTTGGAATCTTTCAGTGACATGTAGCTACACGCTGCAGGGTGGATGCAGCTTGCTTTTCACTGCAGTGAGTAGCTATATATACACACACTACACACTGCTAAAACTAGTGTGTATTATATACATAGCTTCAAAGGCTAGAAGCATTACTTCCCCAACTCTACTAGCCCAACAGAGCGAGAGCCCAAGGTTAGCCTTGACCTCCAGTTACATATAGTATGTTTCTTCCTGTTTAAGAAAAAAAAAAGTGTTAATTTAAAAGAAAAAACAGTTTTAAAAAGCCCCAATGAACTACTCTATATGTGCCTATGAATCTACTGCTAGAATTGCCTTTCATGTATCGCAACTAAATTAATTTAAATGACAGTTTAATTAAAAACCTGGGAAATATTCCAACCTTCTTTCTTCTTGATTGCTTTCCTCAAGTTTCTGTAGCCTTCAAAAGCAGGAGGTACAGTATTGGAAGGCCAAGCCAATGAAGGACAAACCAGACAGTGAAAGTGAAAGTGGTAAGAAGGTAAAAATGATACATGAGCTCGTGGATTTAAAATGAAATTTAAAAAGATACCATCAAAAGACGACAAATAGTAAAAAGGCAATACATTTTGTGCAGTTGGAAAGTAAAGAGAAAACTAAAGAGCTACTGTGTCCTAGGCAGTGTTTCTAGTATCTGAGGTTGACCAGTCCATCATTATAAAGTACTGTAACTGTCTATACCTCAAGTTACACTAGTGAAGGGTTTTTTGGAAACACAACTGCTTATTTTATTTTGAGAATCATTTCTAATTAGCTTTTAAAAAAGTATGATCTTCAAAGATAAATGTTTCTTCTCCTTTGCTCTTCAAAAGGCCCTTTAAATCAGCATAGGGGGCCGTTAACAAAATATTGTTTTAAAACTTCAAAAAGTACTGCCTTTAAACCATACTAACAAAATATATATCCCTGCTATGTACTAGGACTCAAACAATACACTAATTTTATATTAGAATATGCTACAGGCATCTATATATACACTTTGCATTAAAAGAACAATATGCAGAAAACTTCCACTTCTAACAGTAAAACTATAAATGATACATTCTGAACATAACCTATGAATACATCTGCAATTTGCAGTTGCTGTGTTTTTAAAGGTTTTAAGGCAAAATATTATAGTTTACTCTTCTGGGATTAAAAATGTATCTGCCACTTATTGCTTGTTACAACATCAACAAAAAAGTACAAATCAGAAGCGATGGGATGGGAAAAATACAAATAATTTTTTTAAATGACAGATGTATTACAGTAAGGAGATGTGTGAATGACTTCAATAAATGCAGAAGTGTCTTAAATTACTGAAAATATTTTATAATTTTGATCTCACATTCAAATTCTGAACTAATTTTGAGTTGGAATTTATTGGAATGACTTCCCATTGTGCACCTTCTAATGTAAAATACTAACCATGTTGATACCTATTTAATTTTATGAATAATCTAATGTGATAAAGGTTAAAGCAAGAACAGTTAGTATAGGCATCAAAAACGTTATGAAGTATGTAAAAATAGCTAAAGATTGGAAGAGGAAAGGAAAATGTACCCCAGGAACTGAGAGATTAGGTCACATTGATTGGAGAACACTATACTTAGATATGTGACAGTTCCACCAGCCATGCTGGCCAGCTGACTTCAATTAGTTTTATGATAGAATATTTAGCCCTTGATGAGCACCTAAGCACTGCATACCTATTGCTCCTTTAAAAATGGGCACTTAGGCATATGTGATGGAGCAGGGAGCGGGGCGGATTTGACCTAGGAATGTTGCAGGGGAGTTACATTGGGGATGGGGGACTTCCCTTGAAGGAAGATCCCTGAGCTGTAACCTGAGCCAGGAGGGGGGTTGGGAGAAGTGACACCTTCTGGCCCGGAGACTGGACAAAGGAGAGAAGGAGCTGGGGGGAGAGGGGAGAGAGCTGCTGGAGGGGGTTTTGTGCTAGGTGGTGGAACGCAGGGAACCCCAAGGCTGGGGTCTAAGCTTCCTGCCCCCCAGAAGGACTTGACTGAGGGGTCCTGGGTGTACCTACAAGCCCTGTTTTAGACTGCGTTACTACTGTCCAATAAACCTTTCGTTTTACTGGCTGGCTGAGAGTCACGGTGAATCCCAGGAAGAGGGGTGCAGGGCCCTGACGTTAGGGTTACCATATTTAAAAAATAAAAAAAGAGGACACTCCACGGGGCCCTGGCCCCGCCCCTTTCCCACCCCAACTCCGCCCTTTCCCCAACATCCCCGCCCTAACTCCGCCCCCTCCCCTGAGTGCCCCGCATTCCCCCTCCTCCCTCCCAGCCACGCGAAAAGGGCTGCCCGAGCGCTACCGGCTTCACGGTTTGCTGGGCAGCCCCCAGACCCTGTGCCCTCAGCCAGCGCTTCCCCAGCGCAGCTGGAGCCTGGGAGGGGAAGCGCCCAGCCGGGGGTGCAGGGTCTGGAGGCTGCCCGGCAAACCGTGA
>NW_020664419.1:24458085-24513023 GCF_002925995.2 Terrapene triunguis | reverse complement strand
TTCGGCTTTTTGGAAATTCCCCCCGGACGGGGGTTTCATTACCAAAAAGCCAGATGTGTCCGGGAAAAAACGGACGTATGGTAACCCTACCTGACGTCCCCCCACTCCGTGACAGCATACAAGCAGATTTTCAGGCTGCCTTACAGTGATTTAGAAACACCTATTTAAGATGATGCATCACTAGTCACACTGACTTATGTGACTAGAATAGTACTGTATAAAAATTGGTGACACGGGGCACCCCCAGGATTTGTTCAAATGATCCATATGCCCCTCCTGACTCAGGCAGCGGCTCATTGCGATCAGTGTGCACGCTCAGACCCTTCACCCAGTCCGAGAGCTCCCCCACTGCCCTGGTGGAAGCAGCACTGACCATAGGGGAGGCAGGGAAGGGGTGCAAACGGAGGAGTGGGGGAGCCAGCCCCCCCGTCCTGCTGTGAACAGAGACCCAGTAGCTGCCATCTTCCCTCCTGGCCACGCCCGAGACAGCAGCATGAGTGCCCCGCCAGCTACACAGGAAGTATTGGACTGGGGAGCCTGCATTTCCACTGAATGGGGGAACTCCTGCCAGAGTCCCAGCTCTGTGGGCTGGGACAGGAGGCCCTGGCACTTCCCTGAGCCCCTAGCTCTTCCATTGGGTGGGGGATCTGGGTGCCCCAGCCCAACACCTCACCATGGGTGTCAATTCCCCAGCTATGGGGCCTCCCATGCTGCTGTCCCAGGCTTGGCCCAGAGGGGGGTGGCATCTGCTGGGTCTCCACTCAGAGCCAATGGTACATACTGTGAGTACGGTACGTATGGCTGTGGGTGCCACTGGGTGACGTGGAACAGCACAAATCAAATCTTCAGAACACTATGCACGTACAAGGGCTATGCTAGTCAGGCAACTTAAAAAGAATGAAATCCATAACAAGGTACAGTACAGTTAGAGCAGCTAAATGCATGAAGGAGACAGGAGTAGAGGAAAGAATCCCCAAACCTCAGGGCAATTTGTCCATTTATAATTCATTAGCTAATTCATTGCCAACTACTGACATTTCAGTGGAACAAATGTAGAGAACCCTCTACCACAGATGCCCATTGTGCAGTTCATTAAGTAGATGGGAGGAATCCATAGTTAACAATATCACACCATACCTGTATGATCCCCCAAACCCTAACATTTCTCACCATTCCAGGGGTTTTTCCTGTATGTTTTTTAACTATACATACACACACACACACACATACACACACACACACACACACCAGCAATTTATATAGCTGTATACTTTACATAGATTATTCCAAGGAGTATCAGCCACAAATTATATAGATAGCGATACAAATCCTACAGGTATTAATAAACCATGATTCCATTCAATAATTTGTTCAAATGGTACACATGCCCCTCCTGACTCAGGGAGGAGACTCAGGCAGCGGCTCACTGCACACTCAGACCCTCCAGCCAGTCCAAGAGTGATACAAACCCTACAGGTATTAATAGACCATGATCCCATTCAATAATTGCAAGGATACAAAAGTGAACCCAGACGCAGCGTTTTCTGAGTCTCCCCATCTGAGCAGACTACAACAATCATTCTATTGCTTAGGAATTAAACAAGAACATGATTTACATGTTATACAAGTGTAAAACACATAGGACCACAGGCCCTGATAACCAGCCTAAGCAGATTTACACCAGCCAAGGATCTGGCTCACAGCATTTGCCAATTCTGGAGTTCAGTCTCCTGCTGCCGCTATGGCCAATACCAGAGACTTCAGAAAAAGGAAAAAATAAATAAATAAGTACATATCCCTTTGTGTAATTCTGTACATGGGGTAGAGATTCTTTGAAACCTTCAAGTGACCAGTTCCTTCTATGGGCTTGACCTTGCGAAGTGCTGAGCACTCGGGCTCTAGTTTAGCAAAACACTTACATAGTTCTTTAACTTTAAAACAAGAGTAAATCTCAGCACATATGCTTAAATTTAAACCTACCAAAGTGTTTTGCTGGATTGGGACTACAACGCTCAGCACCTTCCAGGATCCATAAAAAGACATCTGACTAAGAGGTGAGATAAAGTGTGTGTCAAAAAAAAAAAAAAAAAAATTTGAAACGTCCCTGCAGACGTAGGCACAAAGGAACCTAGTGACCACGAGAAAGGGTAAATTTCTACAACTAACAGTCAGTATTTTTGTCAGTCACCTCTTGTGGTTTTGACTTTTATAGATATGGGACTCAATCCAATAGATCTTCCTTATACAGAACTATCAATATTTCATATTTGTAGCAGATTTTTTTAAAAAAGTTGTGAAAATTCTTGATTACTTATTTGTGTAAGTTTCAACAGCCAATAAAAATGACATAATGAATTAAAAGCACAGGAAGATTTCAGAGAAAAGAGAACTATTTGATATTTAGAGGAATCAATGTATCAATGAATGGATCCTTGCTGTCTGAACAGATATCAATGTCTATGCACATTTCAATGAGTTAGAAATTGAATAAAAGAAAATAATGAAGCATGGTATTGCAGTGAAGTAGGAAGTCTTGAATAAAAACAGGGATAGAAGCTGAAGACGTACAAGCAAAAGAAGCCATTCAAGAACTACTAATGGAATTCCCAACAGCTGTTCAGTATATCGAGCAAGCTACTTCCATGTTTCAACAGAGTACACAAAATAGTTATTTTCTCTCACTGAAATCTCAGACTTGTGTGAAGACAACAATACACATATAATTTTTACTACTATAGTTTCAAAATTATTCCGAGTTTCAAATGATAAAAACATGCACTAGGACTGAGGCCCTGATTCTGCAAATACTATGTGCTTAATTTTACAGAAAGGAAGTCAGTGGAAACACACATGCAGAACATGAAGTACGTGCTTAAGTGTTTGCAGTATAAGCAGCTTACAGCCCTATCCTGTGCAAGGATCGCAATACATTTTTAAGGCTCACTGGTTAAAATACACCCCTTTGCATAAAAAGGATTTAAAACATTAAAAATATGGATTTTAAATGCTACCTCTTTTTCTTCTTCTTTTCTTTTTTTTTCAGTTTTTCTAAATCTTTCTTAGCTATATCAAGAATTTCCAAAGTCTCTTTTTCTGAAGAAAGCACAGAAGCAGAAAATGCTGAAGGGCCTCCAAAATATGATGGTCTTGTTGAAGCTCTTGACAGACTGCGTCGAAGATTTTCATTAACTGCTTCACTTTCTAATAATTTTGCTCTAACAACAAAAGAAAACAAAACCATTAAAAAAACCACTAAGATATCATGCAGTTAGAAATACTATGGATATATGAAGAGTATACCGGTAGTTTCACAGCACCTGAACCAAACTGTCTTCAAACTTAAAACCAAATTCTAAGCCATTTGTAGAACACATATAAAGTATTAAGAAAAACCACTCTGACATTTCCAGAGATCATACCATTTCATACTGTGACCCTACCAGCTCACTAATGCTACATGGGAATTGGGCTGGATCACTACTTGCAAGGTAACCTCTAAGGAACAGTGAGGTTAAGTCTAAAAAAGTTACCAGTTTAAAGATTATTATGAATTTTTTTCCTTTAAAAATACAGGGCATGTACAATAATAATTTTAGATTCTACTTTTGTTATCAAGGTGTTTGTTTGTTTTTAAGTATTTTCTCAAATACCAATACTTATACAAAGTTACTAGGTTCTGCTAAACCATAAAGCTATTTCCAATGTTTTCAGCCCCACCAATGATATAATGAGTAGCAATTTAGAAAGCATCTACATTCTGAAAGGTTTTTCCCGCCCATAAATGTGACTCAAAACACCACAGCATGTTGTACAAGTACCTGAGATCTTCTATTTCCTTGATATAGTTATGAATCATGTTGCTGATTTCTTCATTCCCATCTCCTTTGAGAGAGACAGAGAAAGTGACATAATATAACTTATTCACATTAAATTAGTATGGATGCAGTGGAATAGGGCTATTTAAAAAGGTACACTGTGATTTGGGTTTCCCCACTTTAAATTTTCTCCTCATTTGTGAAAAAATATATATTGTATATCATCCATAACCTGAGAATGCTGCAACCAAGCGTGTTTCTTCAAAAGGAAATTAAAAGATCTGGTGAAATGAGGAGCTTAACAGTAATGTACCGTATATCTGTAAGTAATGTGTCGCACTGAACACGTACCAGTCGTGCAACTCAAATGACATTCTCTCTGAAGATGTAACATTAAAGTGGTTAGGCATCAAAAATCTTGAGACATTGAGGTTAAAATGACAACCACTGGGATTTTGGCCTAAAATTTTCCATGTAGAGGAACTTACTGTTTCCTGTGTCCTTTAATTGTATTTATTTTGTTATTTAATTTGCACAGTTTAATTTTCATTCTTTTCTCCACTCCTGTTGATGTTGATATCAATACCAACAGACAACAGATATGCACATTGATTCCCAATAGCTTGGCAAATGTGGACTTTCCCAAGTTGCACAACCCCATTGTTGGGCACAAGGGGGAAAACAGCTTCTAAACCTGCTTTCACCTCCCTCTGCTGGCTGCAATTTTATATCTGGGAAAACTGAAGCTTCTCTAGGTTTTAACATGGAATTGGTCACATACACATCAGTCAGATAAACCATATAATACAGTGATTCATAGGACTGGGTATGTACACAGCCTTTAAAAGATAGCTATGAGGCCAGTGTAGATGAGACTTTATGGCTGTTTATACTATAAATAAAAGTGGCCCCAGCTGGATCACCGCTGCCCCCAGAAGTTTTACTGACACGCATATAGAGGACTTCAGAGGTGTTTTGTAGCACGGCTAACACCTTGGTTAAGGAATGGCCTGGCTATTTCCTCTCCCCCCCCCCCCACCCAATTCCCATAATTTTAACACCAGTACAGATGAACCAGCAGGAACCCTTGTATAGATGAGTGTCTGGTACGCTGAAAAGCAAGTTTAATTAGCACAGTGGTAAAATGGGTGTTGTCACAGGCGCTTTATCTACATTAGGCCTTCTACCAGTTCTAACACTGGTTCAGCTGAACTGATGGGATTTTTAAAAAAATGATACCGCAAGTGTAGGCAGGGTCTTTGACATGTGAGTTTACAATGAGTTACCAGTCTGAAATGTAAGTTTCCTCGTTTGTGTCACAAGTTCAACATTATTTAAACTTAACTTTTTCTATTTATTTTCTATATTAGTTAATGCTGATAATATATCCATCATAAATGTAGTAATGTAGGATATGTTCATAGCTCCTCAGATTGCTCTGAAGCAACATGCAAAATGAGCAGTAGATAAAGCAATTTCAATCACTTAGTCTACGATGTGAGGAAATCACAACAACATCCACCCATTCCGTATCTAGGCCCCAATCTAAAGCAAAGCATCTAAGCACACATGCCCATCCACTGGAACCATTCACATGTTTAAAGTTACTCACATACTAAAGTGGTCTGGTCAATTGGGGCCTTAAACAACTTTTCTACTACTAAAATTTCTAAGTAATACAATGAAGACTGCTAAGAGGGGACTTTTTCCTGCAGAAGTAGGTTTTGCAGTTTCTGCCCTAAGTAACCTGCAAGAACTGAAAAGCAAGAGTTTAGCTGCCTCATTAATAAATGTATTAGACAGTTTTAAATTTTAAAAAGTACACAATACCTGCTCTTGCAAGGACCTGGTTCGCTTGATCACTCATAAGCTGTGTTATTCTGGCTCTTAGTGCATCAACAGTCTCTTGCATTGCTTTAATTCTTACACGCAGGTTGTTATTCTCTGTTTGCAGCATAGCATTTTCATGATACATGTCATTGACGCTTTCGATACCTTCTTCATCAATAATCCTTTTGCCCTAGAGAAAACATATTTATTACTAGTTAACAGTGATCTGAACCAAACATTCATTCAACTCAGAAAAGGCAGTCCACTTAAAATTCCATACACTTCCAAAGACACTTCAAGGTGGAAGCGATCATTCTTTCAAAGATTACTGTAATATGCATATTTCTCAAAACAGTTATGTGCTGCCATTATTTTAACAACAGGTTCCTACAAAATTCTCTAAGTCTGTGATAATCCACAGGAACATGTATTAGCATGGGTGAGGGAATGAGTAATCCATCCCTTTTCTTATTAAGACAAAAACATTTTCTCATAACCATAACCAAGGAAGGAGACTGCTTGGTAAACAAACTTAATAGTAGTACATTTGCTGGAAATCATAGAATCATAGAATATTAGGGTTGGAAGGGACCTCAGGAGGTCATCTAGTCCAATCGCCTGCTCAAAGCAGGACCAATTCCCAACTAAATCATCCCAGCCAAGGCTTTGTCAAGCCTGACCTTAAAAGCCTCTAAGGAAAGAGATTCCACCACCTCCACAGGTAACCCATTCCAGTGCTTCACCACCCTCCTAGTGAAAAAGTTTTTCCTAATATCCAACCTAAACCTCCCCCACTGCAACTTGAGACCTTGCTTCTTGTTCTGTCATCTGCTACCACTGAGAACAGCGTAGTTCCATCCTCTCTGGAACCCCACTTCAGGTAGTTGAAGGCTGCTATCAAATCCCCCCTCAATCTTCTCTTTTGCAGACTAAATAACCCCCGTTCCCTCAAAATGTTTCTGTTTTGTTGCTGAAAAAATATTAAGTAGGCATAGTACAATATGAATATTAAACATGTATAACTTACACTGTAGTTTTAAAAACCAGAGTCCAGAATTTACTTTGCTGTTTCAAGAACTCTGTGTAAAACATTTAACCCATGATCTGGTTTCTTGCCAGTCAAATCAGCACAGGAATCTCTACAACTGAGATGCAAAATTTCCAACCAATATAAATTGTTTTAACCATGATAGGTTTTTAAATCTTTAACCAACACAACAATAACATTCCTAAAAAATGACACTCTTATTCATGTGCCATCCTAAACCGTTGTGTAATCTACCCCCGCAGCTTACTGGTGAATGAAGTGTTTTCTGTATAGGTTATAAGATCACACTCTGCCTTCTGATATGCAACTTCTATTGACATCAACGGTAGTCATGCATTCATATCTGAAGGTAAACTTTGGGATGCCACCACGTGCTATATAAGTTAAAGGTATTATTCTGTTCTTTTCTTTTGTGCAGTAGAAGTAGCTAATAGAAAAATGAGTTGTAAAATGTTAGTGATATTCTAAAATAAAAGAAACCCTAATAAATTTACTTACTGTTTTGTACTCCATAAGTTCCATCTGAAGTCGTGCAATCTCACTGCGTAAACCATTGATTTGTTGACTAGCCCTGTCCTGATTAACCATCACCTTGTTCTTGATGTTTCGTGCCCGATTGGCATACTTTAGTGTGTTCAAAGTTTCCATGAAGTCTCTGTCTGAAGGGCTCACACATGCTATCATGACTGTTTGGCTGTGAGTTACAGACATAGATCAACTTTATAAATCCAAACAAAAACTCTTAAATTATGCAAAACAGCCCATGTGCAATGGCATCAAATACATCAACTGAAATAAACATTGATACAAAAGCACTGACTTTAAACTAACTTTAAAAATGTTCAGAATCTGACTTACACCATTAAAAGCATGGAAATTGTGAGTTAATGCTACCATATTGTCCTTAAATCATCTTACTTTACCATATAAGATGCTAGATCGGGGTGGGCAAACTTTTTGGCCCAAGGGCCACATCTGTGTATGGAAATTGTATGGCAGGCCACGAAAACTCTCAAAATTGGGGGTTGGGGTGCAGGAGGGCATGAGGGCTCCGGCTGGGGGTGCAGGCTCTGGGGTGGGGCTGGGGATGAGGAGTTGGGGGTGCAGGAGGGTGCTCTGGCTGGGACTGAGGGGTTCGAAGGTCAGGGGGGGATCAGGGCTGGGGCAGGGGGTTGGGGCATGGGAGGGGGCCAGAGGGGCAGGCTCCGGGCGGCGCTTACCTCAAGCAGCTCCCAGAAACAGTGGCATGTCCCCCCTCCGGCTCTGCATGCTGCCCTGTGCACAGGCACCGCCCCTGCAGCTCCCATTGGCTGCGGTTCCTGGACAATGGGAGCTGCGGGGGCGGTGCTTAGGGTGGGGGTAGTGTGCGGAGCCTCCTGGCTGCCCCTACACATAGGAGCCAGAGAGGGGACGTGCCGCTGCTTCCGGGAGCCATGCGGAGTGGGGCAAGACCCTGACCCCACTCCCCGGCTGGAGTGCCGGAGCGGGGCAAGCCCCAGACCCCGCTTCCCAGCGGGAGCTTGAGGGCTGGATTAAACCGTCTGGAGGGCCGGATGTGGCTCCCGGGCCGTAGTTTGCCCACCTCTGTGCTAGATCAATAACTGATCTGAGATCCTACAAGTAAAATAAATGGTAATTATTTAGCATTTATGTAGTTCTTCACAACTTCAAAGACTTTACAAAGAGAAACTCATTAATAGTCTGTCATGTCATTATTATCCCCACTGTATAGCTTGGTAAACTAAACTGGAAAAGGTAAATAGCTTGCCCAAGACCTCAATGTCAGAGCTCGGACTAGAATTTAGGAATTCTTCTTTGGTTCCCTTCATGCACTCAGGCACCAATTCAGCAAAATACTTAAGCATGCAAGCAGTCTTATGATAGTGTGAAACTGATTAATCGAGCTGCAAGTTAAGCATGTTTAAGTAGTTTGGCTCAATCAAGGTCTTTGACATAATAATACTACACTTCCCTCTGACACACTGAGTAGTGACTTCAGCTCTGCTTTACCAACAGACTTTCATGCTGAACTATTTTAACAAAATTCATTCTATTCCCTTCATTTTACTTTTCCCTTAAATTTAAAAATATGAAAATTAAGCAAGTTTTCATGTCATATACTGCCTAATGCAAACGCTTTTCAAATAAAATAGCATAAGTGCTCAGTACCTTTGTATGCATAATCCAGGCAAAAGATTAATATTTAAATACTGCTTCAGAACTGTTCCAGCATCAACCTTTGGCCAGGATTATGCATCGTGAGAACAGTACACATGGACACAATAGCAGCATTACCATCATCTAAGGTCCTTGGGGTGCAGTACAACATAGATGGACTTATTACTAGCAACTGTTATGATGTAATAAAAGATTGTGTGTGATATGTCCACAACATATACAATATATATTCAATGGAATATATTCAATGGAATGTTACAGTACCGAAAAATTATATGAAGAATTGATTCTGCACACAAGCAACAGCTGCTTTTCAAAGTTAAAGAACTCTGATATTTAAAACAAAATTAATAGAAGTGACTTGTCCACTTTAACAGGTGAACTACACAACTAATGAAAATAAGTACGTACTAATTCCTATCATAATGAGAATATGGGACAGGCAAGAGGAAAAAAATCTATTAATTTGATTTCTCCAAAGACAATCTGGATTTCAAAATGTGGTTAGCCATCCTCTGTGAAATCTTTTGGCAATTCCAGGTTTGGTAAAGATATCACTCAGTCACAGCCATAATGGATTGGTGACATATGAAAACAATGTCATGCACGTGTTTTTAAAAAGATTTTAACAACAATATGATAGAACCTTTATCTGGGTTATCACACACACTCTAGCGTTGTATATCTAGGTTCAAAGACAATACCCTCTCCTGTGGCACCACACACAATATCTATTTTTAACTGGTTTTATCTAGAGACAATTATGGTTACATCCTAGTTTTGTTTTCTTCTTTTCTTTAGGATTCAATTCAGTATAACATCATTAAACATATCTGTGGCATTCTGAGTCATGCAAGCTGCATAAAGGCCAAGGAAGATGACAGTGTAGGAGGCAGAGAGAGCATATGCTCAGAAATCCTGAGGCCAATCCCAGGAGATGGACTACAATACTTGATGATAGGATTGGGAAAGTCAGACTCCACCCCAGAAGGAAGAAGCAGTCATAGGTGATTATCTCCTGTCTAACCTGGCGTATGCAGCTGCTTTTGGAAAGCATTTCCCCCAGTGAGTTGAAAGTAGTGTACATGGATGTGTATTACAGGAGATTTATCAGCCAGCAGCTGCAGAAGCTCTTTCTCCGTGGTAGGGCCTATGTATTTTAAATTATTATGGACATTTGCATGGAAACATTTGTTTGTTTTTCAGGGTTCATCTGAGCCCGGATGCTTATTGCTTAATTAGCTGGTTAATTTTTATGATGACTTTGAAGATGAAAAGAGCTATAATACGTTAAGTACAGAGTATTATTTCTCACTGAAGTCATAATCCTCTGTTTGTATCACTGTCATCTCCACAGTAACTAACTGTGATTAATGTTAGAGGCTAAGAATCTGACTAGAGGAATATAAGCAAGAGAGAATGAACTCTTTAAACCAAGCTTGGAAAACTCATGAAAATATATCAGCTCAGTCACAAAAATCTACTCAGCTTCTGTTTACAATGACGACTGACATTAACAAAAAAAAACGAATTGGTCTTTTATCAAACTATTAAATCTCACACACACACACAAACCCCAACCCCACAGCAAATGGGCAAATAGTAGTTTGCAAAACCACTTCAAACGTACAAATGTTAGCAGCAGCAAGGATAGGGAGAACAGAGGAGTGAGGGATTATAAAGAAGAATAGTGCCAAAAAATATTGTGGGGAGACAAACTGGATTGCAAAATTAAAATGGCAGCTAAATAATGAAATCCTCTTGGGTTTTTTTTTTATGAAACACTGCTGAGAGTGTTACAGTAATAAAATGTTTCAGAATTCTATTCATATTGATGAACTCACCTCCTTTGTGACACTAACTGTATATTGTAACACATCAAAGGCTGGTCAGAATATCCCATGTAAAATAAGCCACGTAAAAAAAAAAACTTTCTGCTTCAAGCAAAAAGTGACTACAACTTCCAACCACATTCTAATTAATAAGGCCGTGATGCAACAATGAAATTACATTTAAATTACATAGTTTAAAAAGGATTCTCTTCTTAATTGGCAGCTAAGATTTCAAACAATTTAGCCATAAACAAAGTATAACCACAATGCCACTGAAAGGGACAATGCCAACTAACTTAAAATTTTTTTCCCTATGTTACTAGTATCACCTTGGACTATTGGAAATGAAATTAATCTACTGTAACTTTCAATGTTTATACTGTTAGTGGTTTTTTAATTTCACTCAGAAGAAAAATATAGTGGTCATTTTCACTTTTGTTCATACTATATCTTGCTTTCCAGTTCTCATGCACTAACACAATACAAAAAGTATTTTTTATTTCCGAAAGGGTAAAGGAAAGTTTTCATTTAAATTACAAATTTCTAGTCATCTTGAGTTTTGTAATAGTTTACACAACCACCAAAACATTTTAGGCCTCAGATATAGTAAGCTGATAATATTCTTTAAAATTATGCAGTCCTTTACCAAAGCCGTCAAACCAGGTTCATCACAATGTAGTATATAATAGCCAATTTTCATACCTATTTCCCCCAAGAGAGTCTTGAAGTAGTCTTGTGAGTTTTGAATCTCTGTATGGTACATGAGTTGCCTTCTTACTTCTATCCCCCAGTGCACTTATTACATTGCCAAGTGCCAGCTAAAAAGATGACAAATTTTACAACAAACTTATTGTCAATTTTAAGTAACCTTATTTAAAAAAATATTTGTTACTGACCCAGGTACAATAATTTTGTTATGCACTATTGTATATTTACATGCTCGCAATAATAAATTAAATAACCGTTGCAATTTGCTGTCTTTATGAACAAGCAGGTTATGTGGCAAGCATATGCTCTCTTAATTAATCCAAAATGATGGTCACATGTAGCAGTATTCAATATTTTGTTTTGTAACAGCCATTTAATTTGATGATTGTTAAATTTATAAGCTATTTCTCATAGAAGGTGTCTTCCTTATTATATTTAATTTTACTAAGTTTGGTTTTATATTAAATGAAAAAACAACCAAACATCTTGCATCAGTATTATTCTGACACAAAAATGAGCACTTAACACCTTTGCAGATATGAAAGAAAGAATATCCTGCATTTTCTGATTTATTGAGGTGCTAGTATAGAATTATTTAGTTGTGATTTTTCCATTACCATAGACACTACATTGTTATTGCAAGTGTTTACATGGTATTTATAAACAATCTATTGCCTGGATCCTGCAAAAACCTATGCACACATGCAATCCCATTTCCTTCAATGGGATTATTCATCTGTGTAAGCATTTGCAGTATCAAGGTCTAAATTTTAAAGGAAAATAACCACTTTCTTTTAGGTCTTTGCATCTATGGCATCTCAGCTATATTTGTTCTTCTAAATATATACCACGAGGTGGCACTCTGTGCAACTAATTCCCAATATATTCTTGTAAAATGTCTTAATTGAGCCAACAATTATAAAATCTCAGATTCAATGCTACTTTCAATAGTGTTCCCATATGCTTGAATTTGTTTAAGTCATTTTCCACCTATGAATTACAACAAAATGCTATAAAAGTAGTTCAGTGAATTAAAATTTTAATGTTTAAAATATTTTTTCTAAGTGCAGTTATGGTGACTTTATAAAAGCAGCACCTTATCAATCAGATTTTATGCATGTTATATTTTTGTCACTAAAGTATGTAAGATTTAAAAAAAACAAAAAACCCAGAGAAACCAAGAACTCCTGCTAGCTCTGCAGAGTCAGTACAATTATGGGAAACTGAGCTGAACTCTTTTCTGCCTCTCACAATGTTAATAAAATTGTTAACTAAGCTCCAGTTGCAGAATCTTTATCACTGGTGATACATGAGCCAGAAAGAAAAAGAAGTTCTGTTCTGATCACAGGCTAAGTATGCAGTCTGGCTGTTAGAAGGCATGTTTTCACCCGTAAAATGAACAAATTTGGTACCCAGTCCTGTAAAGAAAATTGCATAGGCAGACCCTTATACCCACACAGAGCCCTAATAAACCAACAGGGCTCCAAGCAAGTGCAAGGATCAGAGGCTTGACATGGAATCACTTAAAGTCTGTCAATTTCCCGTTTGTCTGGGTCTTTCACACAGCAACAGGGGAGAGAATTTTTTTTTTAAAAATAGTAAAATTCAATTGTAAAATCATCAAAATAGACAGGGGTAGACATATTACTTTAATTTTTTTGTTTTAATGAATTATATTTCAAGTTGATTGTGTCCTTTTAAAGAAATATTTTGATTTTCATAATATCACTATAAGCCTAGCGAGCTACTATATATTTTTTTAATTTTAATTTAAAATTTTACTACAGAAAACACATTTTATTTATAGCTTTTGTTTGCTGTAAGTACAGTACAATGTGACTGCTGCTAACATCAGTAGAGGGTACACTTTATCTAAAAATATTTTCTGCAGGGCCCAAGTTATTTTCAGAGAGAATTACTGATACCACAGTTTTCCAGTTACAGTCTAGTGCAACCCAGGAATTGTTAACAAGTATGGGAACCTAGTTAGAACTCCTATAAATTGTCATTTCTTAGTTCTCATACTGAAGTCCTTGGTTCTGAGCGTCACTAAACATTTCCACTTCAGAGATTACTCAATGGAAGAGAACGAAAAACAAGGAAAGAGGTTAACAGCCTAACAAAACAAGTCTTTAATCTTACTAGTCCACAGTTGATAGAAATGCCTTCTTTTGCTCTCTCTCCAGTAGCTCCTGTACGCTTTAATCTTTCAGATCCTGCCAGATCAACAAAATGGAACTTGGCAGTAAGGGTTTCAAACTCATTCGTCTGAGAAGATTCAGAAATTATCTTGTTATCTGTCACATTGTCCTGCAACAAAAAGAATTCATAAAGTTTAGCAACAAGAAAAAATGTAAAACACTTTACTGCATATTAACAAGGCTCAAATAGCAATTATTTGACAAGGGACAGTGTTGTTCCTTTCTATCTCCTCAATTTATTAAACTAAGCTCTTTTTAACAGAGCAACTACTCCCAAATCCTCCTCAAGTTTAGCTGCGCACATGAACATATTTTTCATAAAAAGCCAACTTGAGACAAATATCAGCACCAAAATAAAGTTCCACACATGAGTGTTCAGCCTAAACAGCTCCAACTGCTTCTTACTAGAGAAAAACATTGTATTAAGAAATGCAAAAAAAGCTGGACAGCCGGGCAATAAAGTTTGATCATAAACCTGGATCTTCCCGACTCACCCCAATAAGTGGTTAAAAAATGTATTGGTTAATGCATTGTGTGTCACTTTTTAAAGTAACACACATTTGCTTAGTTCATCAACCTGCCAAAATAGCACAGTGAATGTTAGCTAAAGATCCACTGATTTATAATAATAATATAATAATATATGGAGATATACCTATCTCATAGAACTGGAAGGGACCCTGAAAGGTCATTGAGTCCAGCTCCCTGCCTTCACTAGCAGGACCAAGTACTGATTTTACCACAGATCCCTAAGTGGCCCCCTCAAGGATTGAACTCACAACCCTAGGTTTAGCAGGCCAGTGCTCAAACCACTGAGCTATCCCTCCCCCCAGGGAGGGATACTTTAATACTCTATACTTCTAATCCTGATCCACAGCTATCATTAGGGCATCATCCCAGACCTTCATTGTAGAAAATGCTTATTTTCTTCTGATTCTCTTCCCAGCTACCACTATTAGAGCAGAACCCACATTTTAGACCGGGGATGAAGTAGGGGCAGGAGAAGGGAGAAAGAGGAAAGGAAAAATTCAACATCTCCATCAAGGTAGTAACAAATGCTACCAGCACACCCTAATCTCTTCAGGCCAACTGCATAAAATCTGTCGGGCACCTTGTCTTTAGTGGCTTATGCTATAGGAGGATTTCAGTCAGTCACTCTCAAATCCACATCCTCATGCATGGCAGCAAAAACATTCTCTTTCATTGCCATTAGGCCACCCCAAAGCATTTTTTAAGAAAAGAATTAGTAGTCCTTATCCTGAGGGAAGTCAGAGAATTTCAGACCTACCCTCCAATGTCTCCAAAACAGCACCTGCACTATGGGGTTTAACATCTCATGGCAGAAGACCAAGGTCCAGAACCTCAGAGATGGGCCACAAGAGCCCCCAGTACCAGTGGGGTCAAGTATCATGCAGAGTGTTGACAAGTTCATCTACCTAGGGCTGCAAGTGAAGTTCAAACAGTTGCAGCAACCTGATGTTCTTTGACCAACAGGTCTCACCACCTCCTGCATGAAGCCTATGTCTCGCTTATGAATGCAAAAATAGCTTTGCACGGAGACAAAGTTCTGAATCTACCAATACCTGCATACTGCCTGCACAGCTATACTAGTCAGAAACCTGGACCTTCTTACAGGCAGAAGTGGAGCAGCAAGAGGCATTCCATATGCGCTGTCAATGACAAATTCTGAGCATAAAGTGGTTTGACTTTGTGTGAAATGTCACAATCCCAAGATCTGGCTTTCCTTCAATCACATGCTATATTCAAAAGCACCATTGCATGTTCTTCAGCAGTGTCACCAGGATGACAAAAGCACCCCAGCACAAACTCTCTATCAATGTGCAAACAGGTGCATGTCCTGACCTTACCTGGCACCACATGTAGGGCCACCCCAGAGATTCGTGGCTTCACAAGACTGAGCCAGATTTGAGAATTTCACTATACCATGCCTGGTGTGATGCCATCAACTGTGGTTACTCTGGCTGGTGCAACGGTCCTTAGTAGACTGTGTGTTTGCTGCTGATGCTTACCCTGGAGATTGAAGTCTTATCCATCCCAAAACAGGTACTGCTGCCTATGCTGTATCTAACAGTAGTCCTCACTCTGCCCTGCCCATATGGCTCAATCCTACTGTAGAGGAAACACTTGTGGGTTGAGAAGATTGTTTCTTCCCTATGCTTATTTATTTACTCCTTGGACCCTCTGCTAAGGTTGCCAACAGGGGAGCCAATTAGTGTCTGTTTTCATGGCAATCTGTGCTGTGGACACGTCCACTGAAGCTGGACTAAGACCAACTCATTTCATACAAGTGTATTCTGCAAACTTGTTAAAATATTACAAATTTTCAATCACTACCAATATGGGCTGGTTTTAAAATTGATGACCAGAATGTGATAGTTTTTGCATCCCATTAATAGTCCCCTCAGCTGTGGTCTTTGACTGCAATATTTTGTGGTTTAAACTTACTAGAAGTTAAGCAGGTGATTCTGTAGGTTTCAAAATAGAATATTATTGTGCATCATTTTTCTTAAGAGTTGCAATACCTTACTTCTGAGTCTGTAACAGTTATATAGCTAATTTATATCTCACACACACACACACACACACACACTCTCACACTCCTTAAATATTAACACAGCCTTTCATTCTTGCTAACTTAGAAAATAAACTATAGGTTTAAGAACTTCTCTAAGTGCAGAGGGCGTAAATGTAGAGGGTACAGAACCCTTTCAATCCACTGCAGACCCAGCTGCCTACCCTCCCTGGGCAGCAGAGGCTTCACCTGCTGTGCTGTCTGCCAAAGGAGTAAATCTGTTACCCTAGTAACAGGTCTCTAGAAGCTGCTGTCTTTGGAAAAAAAGCAAAACCTGAAACCTGAACTGTGGCTTTCCCTGCCCCCAGCTGATTATTTATTTGTATTCCAGTTGTGTCCGGGGGCCCTCATTAGGATCAGTGCTAGGCACTGTAGAAACACAAGAGACCCTTTTAATCAGCTGCAGTATGGGTTTCAGGATCCAGTAATGTCATATACCACATCTTCAAAACATCTTACTAAAGACCCCCAGAAAAGAGGATGTGTAACTAGTATTGTCAACCTCAAGAGATCAAAAATCATGACTCAGGCCCACAAAAAATCATGAGAATTTTTTTTTAAAGACTATTGGTGGTGGTGCGGGGGTTGTTTGTCTTTTGATTTTTGAACTCTTTCTGCTCATCTCCTGTGTGTGATAATTAGTGTTGACCACTCTTCCAAATTCATTGAGTAAGATGTTTTTGGACCCTGTTGCAGGAGCTCTCACCCCCATATCTTCCTGGGCCCTGTCCAGCAGTTAATTCTGTCCCCACCCCCATCAGTTCAGCACCCCAACCCTCACCCAATCAGTTCTGCCGCACCATCAGTTCAGCACCCCAACCCTCACCCCTATCAGTTCAGTCGCACCATCAGTTCAGCTGCCCCAACTGCAACTCTTCTCCTTCTGTGGTTCTTCACCTCCTTCTCCCAGCCGGGGGGGGGAGCCTGTACTGGGGTCCCCCTCTCCCCCTTCCAGGAGTGGGGGAAAACTCCAGGAGGTCTTCAGCCCCCTCTGCCCATTCCCAGGTCAGGTGGTGCAGGGAGGGAGAAAAGAGGGGCAAGGGGCACAGGAACCATCCTTCCCCCATTGCTCACAGGAGGGGAGCAGAGCTGCTCTGAGCTGATAAGCTCTTTATCTCCTGCCTCTCCTCCTGTGAAAATGGCTTCAGGTTGCTATGGGGGCAGGGGGTTCACCTTGGTTGGGACCCTGTGAATGACCAGCTCCCAACCAGTTCTTAAATGGGGCTCCACCTAAAACAGGGCTGGCTGGCCCCAGGCCAGACCACTGTGTTACAAAGTATTGCCAACTCTTGCTATTTTTTTTTTTACAATTACATGATTCTGGCTGAGGCTGGAGCCCATCCTTGTAGTGTAGCGAGAAGGTCCAGCCTCCTAGCAAATTTGAGCCCTATGGTTGGTTGCCCATCTGCCTCCCTGGCAGAATAACCAATAAGAGGTGCCGTAGGAAGAACTTCCTCTCCCCCTCCCACTCCCAATAGCAATTGAAAGCCTCTCTCACAGGAAGGGAAGAGAGAGCTAAACAGCCCAACAGTGGCTGATTCACATATGAAATTAACAAGTCTACCATTGCCTCCAGCTATGCGGCTGGTTACATGTGCACAGATTAGATCAAATTATTCATAATGCCTAGCAAATGGCATGGTGATGAGTGAGATATTTTTAGTAAATGTAATTCAAAACACAGAACAGTTGTCTGACAAATCGATATTCACATTCGGAAAAGTTGTCACTAAAGCAAAGTACTGTAAATCTGTAATACATACAGTGTCAATTGCAGAACAAACTCTGGTTTGACACACGTGTATAGTGAAGATGGCATGCGAACGTGAGCTTTGAACATTCATCTGAGTACTGGCCGTGGTTCGAGATAAAGCACCCAACTTCAAACACTGTATCATCTGCAAGAGAGACAAAAATGTATATATTCCATTTTTTATTTTTTTTTAAAAAAGAGCAAGAATTGCTACACTTACCTGCCTGCACTTTTGTTTTCTTGCTCAACTAATGTTTCAGCTGCTTTTAACTGAAAACTGCATGGACTCTTATGAGCAGACTGAAGAGTTATGTGGTTTCACTGTGACTTCTCGGTACACTCTTCTGAGCTTTTTACAGCTATATCCCTCAGCGAGAGACAAGAAGATATCCCCCCATCACTTAAAGCAGTAGTGTACTAGAGCACTATCTACAATACAATTTCTCACAATTTCCCAAGACGGGCACTTACAAGATTTAGGGACAGAATTTTAAAACCATTGCAGTAAAATTATTTTAAAAGTCATTTTAAAAATGCTTTCCTAACATGGGAAAAGTAGTATACATAGGGCCTACGGTACACATATACATGCTGGAATTACACTACCATCATAAAGCTATGCTAAACACAGCTCCTGTTCTTCCTTAGGGTATGTCTACACTACCCACCAGATGGGCGGGCAGCGATCGATCCAGCGGGGGGTCAATTTATCGCATCTAGTCTAGGCGCAATAAATCGACCCGAGCACTCGCCCGTCGACTCCTGTACTCCACCACCGAGAGAGTACGTTGACTTCAGCTACGTTAATTCACGTAGCTGAAGTTGTGTAACTTAGATCGATCTCCCCTCTCCCCCCCAGTGTAGACCAGGCCTTAGGACTTGTCTTCACTACCAGGAAGATCGACGCTGCTGAAATCGATGCAGCGGGTGTCGATTTAGCGGGTCCAGTGAAGATCCGCTAAATCGACGGCAGAGCGCTCTCTGGTTAACTCCGGTACTTCAGCTCCCCTGGAAGAGTAAGGTACGTCAACCGGACAGCAGCTTCCATTGACGCAGCGCAGTGAAGACACCGGGATAAGTCAACATAAGCTACGTTGATTCTACTACGTTATTCACGTAGCTGGAGTAGCGTAACTTAGGTTGACTTACACCGTTAGTGAAGACAAACCCTTATTTAAGTGCAGGTCCTATTTGTATCAATCTACAGACATAAAAGAGTGCAGTGTCTGAAACAAAAGTTTTCAGCTCTGTTTTAAGCTTAAATTAAATTGCTGGGCTTCAGAAGGTTCTGTCACTAATGGAAAGGAAGACCTATATTTTTAGTCATTATATTTATCAGAAGTTAGAAGCAGTGGACAATAGCTTTAGTATTTTCTACCCACCAGCACCACCACCCCCTGCCTGCATCTATAGTTTGAAAATGGTTAAACTTGGACTACAGTAAGAACGGGGGGGGAGAGGGGGGAGGAGAAGGATTGATAAATGAGTCAGGGTTTAACAAGTTTGTCCATCAAACTAGAGACAATCCATATTTTTATATTGGGGATGCATATGTTATAGATAAACTTGTTTTCAGTTATCACCTCTGCTTCTCCATTCACAGTTCGAGTTGTAACTCCTACTGTATAAATTCCTCCAGTTGAATCTTCATGTATTTTGATATTTGATTTTTTATTTTTTGCATCGATATCACGTGTTGTATCAAATAGATCAAGAACTTCTTCATTGTAAAGCTAGCAAAGAAAAAGGCATAAAATATTACTTTGGGTAATAAACTCTAAACAAAAACAAAATATCTACATATTACCTTTATATAACATTCTAAAATCGACTTCTCACAGGAGAGTCATCAATAATTACCATAAGGGCCACTGTATAAAATACAGCATTAGGAGAACAATCAATGAACACAAAAAATGACTGGAGGTTAATTATCTGTACACTTTTACTATCTAATTTAAGAAATATGAGCAATGTCAATTTGAGCCATGTGGCTGGGGGGGGGGGAGGGGAAGAGAGAAATTATAGGGTGAAGCCAAACCAGAGGAGACACTCAAAGCTAGCAGAGCAATTGTAGAAGCAGTCTCAGTGCAAGGCACCTTTGGACACGAATGATGTCAGACTGGTTTCTACAGTTTTACTTTGGACATTCTTTCCCCTCTGCTGTCTGACTGTTTGCTCCAACCCTCCTTCCACTCAGTCCCTCATCCCACTTGCCTGACATGTTCATCTCTATCCTTCCCACCCCCATCTACCTCCCGCCCCTCAATGCCCCTTCTTTGGTTTTTCCTTTTGGCTAATCCCTGCCTGTTCACCAAGCACTGCCCTAGAATACATATAATATCTAAGTAAAACAAACAATCCACCCCATCCAAAAATATTACATAAAAAATACCAAAACAACCACACACAATAACACTATGAAATTGACATGGAAGTTACAAGTCATACTCTAGTTAAAAGTTAGAAAATAGATAGGTAAAGGGTCTTGTCTATTTAGATAAGTTCTTTGGGGCATTGTTTCTTACTCACCTTTGTACACTGCCTAGAACAATGGGCCCAAATCTTAATTGGGGCCTATACCCACAACTTTAATATAAATAATAAAAGCAACACATATAGGATATTTTCAGGCTGTCAAATATTCACATAATATTTAGCCCTTAGAGAGCAAACATCCTCAAAGTGCTTTTCCAAATTAATTAATTAAACCTCAAAATGCTTATGCAAAGTAGGCAGGTTTTATTATCCAGTTTTAAATTATGGAAACTGAGGCAGAAAGGTTAAGTGACTTGCTTAACCATGGTTAATCAAATTTGCAACTATTAACAAACAGTAAAATTTGTTATAATGAATTACAGTCACGGAAAACCACATCATTAAGGCAGATTAAGAAAAAGGCTATTGTCCAACAGCCTGAGAGAACCAAAACTTGGCTTAGCCAAAATTTTCAACATATGGGTGAATAAGTTTAGGCCTCTAAATCAATACTTAGGCACCTAATAAAAAGAAACTTAATTGTTAAAGGTTCTCAGTACCTAATTACAGTGCCTGAGATTACTGTGTATGCACTTATCACAAAGAATAGTGTGGAATGCAAATCATGTGCAGTGGCTTTTGCAAGGCAAATTAGGCAGAAGTAACATTTTTATTTCTAGTTGTAGGCTTGACATACTAGTTTCTTAGCACATGTGGGATTTTTTAAGTGCAGGCAGGCCCTCTCAGAGATCCATAGGGGCCTGGGCCACTTCCAGCTTTTGAGGCCGCTAGCCATAATTAAAACAAAATAAAAAAATTAATGACGAGACATGAAAATAAAACAAGGCACCAAAAAAAGAATGAGACATAATTTGAATATTTTTTTAACAAATGCTTTTCTAGCCTTTTCCTGTGTAAATCAATGTACCAATTATTGAGGAAAAAAATCTAGCTTTCGTGCAATGTCACAGTTGATATTAAGCATGGCGAGCCCATTCAAACGCTCTTGTCCCATAGTTGAACGGTGATAGTTCTGTACTTGCTTCAACATGTTGAAGGTGCATTCTCCTGAAGCCACTGATGCAGACAAACTGACAAAAATACGCAATGCAATTGTGGTATTAGGAAACACCCCAGAGAGTCCAAGTTAGAGTATTTCTTGAAGCAATTCCTTTGGCTTGCAATCCAATTTAAAGTTCATTGAATACATTTGTTTGAGGACGATGACCTTGTCACTGAGATCTTTTGAAATTTCTTTGTTGTACTGTTGCTGAAAGTGTTCAGCTGCAGAAAGTTGATCTTCATTACTCAGCCTGTTGAACTGCCAAAGAAACCCAAAAGAGTACAAATTAGTCGCAGTGACTCAAATCGATGTGTAAGGTCGGACTGAATAGAGTCAATGATGACAAGGAAGACATTGACCCTATAATGCTGCTCGGCATCGGATTCAGTGGGTAAGTTGCGATTGGTGGAGAACTCGGATGAAATGCCAATATTCTGTGCTACTAATTTGGACTCAGTCAGGATCGCATCCCCTTGTTCATGAATCTATTGAATGTCATTGATAAGACTTTCAGTGTTATCCCTCTTGAACATCAAGTGTAGCACTGCGTGCTTCAAATTACCAGATTAGTTTGGTGGATCATTGTAAGTAGCTTCATCTACAAAGATGACATCAGAATGCATTCAAATTTGGACATATGCTTCTGAATTGACTGAAGTTCAGTGAGATTCAAGCTCATTTAAAGCCTCTCTCACTGAATTCAAATGCTGCGCAACTGGTTGAACACCATCAATCCGTGCAGACCATCTAGTTTTGGACATCCCATGCAGTGAAACAGGAAGATATTACTGCAGAATTTCCCAGATTTGTGGACTGCTACTGAAAAAATTGTACATTTGCTGAACAGTTCCAAAGTAAGTAATTGTCTCCTTGCATGATTCAGCACAGTCAACGCCAACATGGTTTAGAGTGTGCTTTCCACAGCTGGAGAAAATACAGTTTAAATTATGTTCAAACAGAACTGCTTGTACACCTTTGTACTTCCCAGCCATATTAGATCCATTATAATAGGCTTGAGCAATGCAGACTTGAAAATCTAACTTAAAACCTTCTAGAATTACTAGTACTTGAGCAGCATTCTCGTAAAATTATCAAACAAAATAAACCTTTGTTCAATTGAAAATTTTGAGCGGTCTACAATCTTAACATATCAAATTACCATAGTAGTCTGTTCCTTGTGAGAAGAACCTGGAGTGGCATCAACAATGATTGAAAAATACTTGGCATTTCGAATCTTATCAAGAATTGTTGTTTGTACGAATGACCCACATAGCTCAATAAACTCGTTTTGTATGTGTGTGGAGACATAATGGACTTGCATGCGCTTTTGACTCTCTTGCGTTTCTCAAACATGTTTAACATGCTCTGATAAAAGTGGGTCATATTTGCTGAGGAACTCAACTATGCCTAGAAAGTTTCCATTTGCACGATCACCAATACATTGACTGGAACCAAAGAAAGCCAATCCCCGCTCAGAAAGAAAAAGGATGACATTCAAATGCTCTCAAGAAGTTTTTTTCAGTTATTAGTTTCTGTAGAGAGTTCAGTCAAGAGTAAATTCTCAACTGAACTTTCAGCTGATGCTGCCCTTACTGGCTGGATTTCCATGCAACATAGTTTTCTTTGTGTGACATTGAACTCTCATGTGATGGTATTCGGTCTTTCAACTTCCCCAACCTCTGTTGATGCTCCATCCTGATTGATCAGAGAGAACTGATTCATTTGCAGCACTTTCGTTCAAAATGAAAAAGGGTGCACAGAACAGAGATTGTTTTACCGTACTCTAGCATAACCAGTCTCTTGTGCAGGTCTCACCATTTGGAAGAGTTTTTGTCAGCAGATGAGTAAGGAAAGCATGATTATCAGCATCTCGTGGAATGTTACTTGGAATTTCAAAACAACTAATTTGAAGAAAAGATTGCATTTGGGCAGCATTGCTCTTGTCAATAATTCCCATGTCAGTCACAGTCAAATTTGTAGTACTCACGAATTGCTCTTGCTGCGTTAAGATCTACAATCTTCCTGTGGCTGTTGAGTTTATTGATCGTACACAGGATCTTCTGCTGCATCTGTTACTGTTGGCACATCTCCCTCTTGACTACTGTCCTCATGTTCAGGTATTGGCATTGAAATATCAGCTGTTGCAGTTACAGAGTTTTCATTATCTGTAGAATTGTTTACTGGGTAAGGTGTGTTTTCCAGCGGTTTGAAAAATGAAGTTATTGGCTTTGAGCTCTTAGCTGCTGCTTCACTCAGCTGTTTTCGCCATCTCTTGCTTGCACCACTTTCAAATCTCCTCTTCATAGTGATCTATCTGGTCAATATGTCGCCTATCCACACTTGAAATATTCTACTGTAAATAAGTAGCTTATCTACACTGGAAATCTTCTACTGTAAACATGTACACAAATGCTGAATGGTACGCAAATGCTGAAAAGACTTAAAACGAAGGAATATAAGAACACAAAATGAAACAGTCAGGTTATTATCCTTATCACTGAATCAAAACCCAAGCACACAAGGTATAATATAACAGGCTGAGCTGAAGACAAAGGGATGACATATATATAGTAAACACAGACACGGATACAGACAGAGGGATAATGTCCAAAACATTTTAAACGTGTGTCCTCACGAAACTCACTGTACAAGATTGTCCTCACAAATTTTCACCCTGAATCTGGGCCTATAGACTATGAAAGCTTATGATGATGGCCAAGCTACCAAGCTAGGGCTCAACCAACCAGTCACCTCTTTTAGGTACCATATGAAAATAATAATAAGGAATTCTCACACATAAATAATTCCTTAGTCAACTACACATAAAACTATAAAGACACTAAAATGTAACAATTCTCTACCTTTCAGCATGCACTTAATCCAGCACCAGCCACTAGTAGTGGTCTGTTTATATAATCAGCTGATCTGAGAGGACACGTTCATCACGGTCTAATTTTGTGCCACCAGAACCAATATATTTTTATTAATATTTATGAACATTTTTAACTTTTTAATGACAATCAGTTAACAAAAAAATTATCTCTTTTACCAAATCACATCTCTTATTTGCTTAAATTTGCAGCTCTAAGCTGAGAGAGTGTGTCACATTTTGGTCCAATAGGGATGCGCATAGAAACAAGTTGCGAAATTTATCAAATGCCAAAAAATTAACTAGTGTCTAAATTTGAGGCCCCCTTTGAGCTTGAGGCCCAGGCCAAATGGTCTTCCTGGCCCCCCCTCTGATTGGCACTGAGTGCAGGTCAACAGCTCGTATCAAGGACAAGAAGCAATTTTCAATTATCAGAAGGTAGCCATTATAGACTCAGTGTTCAAAGATGTGGGAGGAAGTAGGGCAGAGTTACCATGGTTTTAACACAGGATACAGAAGCATAACAACTAATTATATCTATAGTTTCCACTGCATTGTTTAGTTACAGAACAATATTTGGGGATTACAACAGTCACAGTAATATTTGTAGTATTATATGCTGCACAAACTCTTGAAATCCAGTAAATATTCTCTTAAGGTTTTGTCACTGCTCATGGTGCTACTATCCAAGTTGAAGTAGAGCAACTGCAAGTCTCAAAACAATTAGAAAGCAAAGTCCAAATCCAGGATAAAGAGAACAGTTTTAGCATTTGCACTATTCATTGTGCATTATTCTTCTAGTCAAACATTAGCCAGAGTGTTTAAAATTTGTGCCTAAAATGAACAGTGGCAAAAGCGTGCAAGTCCAACAACAAAGTAAGGTTTGTTAAACTTTAGTCACATGTTTTAAAGTTACTTAGGACATCTTATACAAACAAGCAGCTTTTTACTCAGAAGCCATGGTGATGAGTGGAGCTTAAAAGATTTAGATAGATTCCAGCAACAAAATACCGAATTAAACAATACACAAATTCCTACAGTTTACAATAGAACTTTCTCAACCTGCACTAGTGACAGGGAGAACCACTATGCAGTACCAGATTTTGTAGTTTAGCAATATGGGGGATTTTTAAAAAAAAAAAAGGGGGGGGGGGAAGAGACATGGATATGTCCTCCAAAAATTGTACAGTCACATTAACTGTAGATCCAGTGTAGACTCACAAGATTTGCAGACTAGAAAGTACTGGGAGTGTAGGAATGGGGGAAGGAGCACAAATGCCATTGGCCTTAAGCGCCCCCAGTCCAGTGTCACGGTATTACTAAGTGAGAGAGGGGACAGGTGACATTGGCCCATATTGTAACTGTATTAGTCCTCCCTCCCTCTTACACAGAAGCAGAGTTGTAGAGTAGGCCAAATTCCCAGATAAACTGATATTAATGAAACAAAACATTTCTGGAAAAAAGTTGGTAAACATATTTTCTTTCTTAATTTGAATGTGCTGAATCTGAAAGTGGTGTTTACCAACCTGAATTTTGAACTTTAAGATAAGTAAAAACAAAAAAGAAAATGGCTATCCTTTGTAACTCAAAAAACCCAAACAAATAGAAAGTAAAGGAGAGGTACTCCGTATGGAATATGCTCCGAATTTGGAACACTGTGCTATCAGAAAACACAGGGAGCAATCTCTGTTGAAGATCATACTCTCTGCTTCCTCTGGTCACATGATGATATGCACTTGAATTTTGTTGATTTTGCAGTAAGGACAACACTTAAGTAAGTGATAGTAAACTAATACTTTTAAGGTATTTTGATATGTAAAGGAGTTAAATGCACTGCTATGTATTTCACAAAGTACCATACACAACATAGTATGATATAGTTTGTTTCCATAAGTTCCTCTCTTACAAAAATATAAATTAGCATTAGGTAATTATTAGCACTAAGCCCTAAACGTCCCTAAAACTGACTTTTGCTTACAGTCTGTATGAATTGAGTATTGATTTGGATTGCCATGGCATAAGCTACAAACTGGTAAACATTTATTATTTATTCAATATTTATGCAGTCGTTATTAATTACATTTATTGTTTCTCAGGTATTCCATAGACAAAACATGAAGACAGTCTTGAACCTTTCCCTCAATAGCATCTAATGAGAAAAATGATGTTTGCCAACAAATGAAAAAAGGACTTCCAGTGAACAGGGATTGGCTACAATACAAAAGGCAACCAATGCAAGATAAACTCAAGGATTTCCAAAATAGAATTCTATCAATTGCATCCCTAACAGCTCTTCAACCTGCATGCACGCAATCTTTACTTTGGCATAAAAACTGTTATGCAATGTACACAATGGTAAAATTAACAGACTTTGGGTATGTCTTCACTACCCGCCGATCCGGCGGGTAGCAATCGGTCTATCGGGGATCGACTTACCGCGTCTCATGAGGACGCGGTAAAATCGATCCCTGATCGCTCTGCCGACGACTCCGGAAATCCACCTCGGCAAGAGGCGGCAGCGGTCGACTTTCCCCCGTCCTCACCGCCAGGTAAGCCGACCTAAAATACGCAACTTCAGCTACGGTATTCACGTAGCTGAAGTTGCGTATCTTAGGTCGGAACCCCGCTGTAGCGTAGACCCAGCCTTTGTAAATCCACTGATGTTACTTCATCAAAGAGTAAGGATGAACTGCAAACCTAATCTAGAGTTACAATGACCAAAACCTCAACAGTGCTACAGAGCAAGGTCCCCCGAGTGAAATGGAGTCTTTGCATTTTTCTGCCAGGATGGAAGTTCCAAATAAAAACTTTCTTCTGTAACAACATTCAAAATCAACAAATAAATATTTGAGGCAGCAAGGCATGAACAGGAGCTCACCATACATGTAGTTGGTGTAAATGACCCTACAGCCTCAGATGGGAAATACCACTCTAATCGCTATAAGCATTTCTGGATGCAAGTAACAAAAATTAAGTATGGAATCTTTCATAGTTGTACCGACATGGCAATGGTCTGACTTAGTAATGAGTTAAAACATTGTGCTGAAAAAGGCAGTATTTTGGAACTTTCACGGGTATGGACTCGTTACTGTTTTCTCTTAAATGACGCTGGTGGAGAGATCCCACATTCATTTGTAAGTCGCATGTCAACGTTCAAAGAAAAACGTATTCTACATCTTGATGGTGCTCACAAATTCATTGTCTTATGTGATCAACCTGCTTCAGAGAGACAAACATTGTTAATGCCTCTCAAGTTCTGTCACATCCCTTTCTCTAAATTGTTAGACAGTGCAGGAAAAGAAAATTTATGAACCACTCCAGTTTACAAGACTGAACTGGGAGATGAATTTCTCTCAATGGTACAAGTAGCAATGAAATTACACTCAATATACTTGCTCATTCTGGGCTCACCATGGGCTAAATGTCAGCAAGAAAGCAGCACTAGCTGTGACGTTAACCCCATATTCTTTATGGAAATATGGTTATGATATGAATATGGTATAACTAAGATCTACTTTATGCAAGATGGCTCATGTAAGGTATCATTGGAAAGGTTACGATTTACTGAGTGTGTTTATCTAATCTATATGCAGGTATCATTTTTGTATCTGAAGCTGGGAATATTGACCATGTCTCTGTATTTCAAATGTGCCACGTTGGATGAGGCCAAACAATGTTAGTGGCTTATTGAAGAAATGCACACAAACATAAGGATTACCCCAGGAACTGTGTGCAATAGAAACCTCTCAGAGATAGCTCTACACAATGGGAATTGTTTGACCCAGGTCAGATAGCTCCATACAATGGGAAGTGTTTGACCCAGGTCACAGCAAAAAAGCTTTCCAGCAAGTGGGGGGGAGGAAGATATAAAAGAGGGACAATGACAACATCAAGGGGTCCTCACTCTCCCTACAACAACACACTTGGAAATACCTGAGGAACAAAGACTGAACTGTGAGAAGTGATGGTCCCAGGCTAAGATCTTTAGCCTGTGTAAAAAAATCTGGGAAAGCCAAGGCAACTGGTGCCTTAAGAATCTGCCAGCCCGTTTATCACTCAGGGTGAGAATCTGTTAATTTGTATCCTATCCATCTAGTGTTTTAAGATCAGTCTGCGTTTTTTGTTTATTTACTAAGGTAATCTGCTTTGTTCTGTTTGATATCCCTTTAACCACTTAAAATTCACCGTTTGTTGTTAATAAACTTATTTCTTGTTTATAATAAAACCCAGTTTATGTAATTTCTAACGTGGGGGGGGAGGGACAAGAAGTCATGCACATCTCTCTTCACATTGAGGAAGAAGGCGGATTTTTATGAGCCTGCACTGTTCAGATTTTTCTATATAGTGCAAGTGTGATAAATGAAGGGGGGAGGGGAAGCTTCCTTTTACGGAGACCCAGCCTGCCAATGGCTATAAAATCGCTCTTAGTACGTATTCTAATTGCTCTACCTGTAAAGGGTTAAAAAGTCTCACTGCTATGCATAGGAAAAAAAGAAGTGAGTAGGCACCTGGCCAAAAGAGCCAGTGGGAAGGCTAGAACTTTTTAAAATGGAAACAAGACTCCCCTTTTGTCTGTCTGTCTGTTCTCCCAGGGACAGGCGGACAGGGAGCAGCTATACTGTAAGAAGTTTGGGCAAGGTATGAACAAATCATCAGTATCATACCTAGAAACTACTCATTTAAAACCCCAGTTATGTAAGTAGATCAGGAAATGTCTAGGAAGATGCAATTAGATTTATCCCTTTTATTTCTTTATGGCTTGTGGATTCCTCTGTGCTAACCCCAGGTGCTTTTGTTTTGCTTGTAACCTTTAAGATGGACCTCAAGAAAGCTATTCTTGGTGCTTAGTCCTTGTAGTTGCTCTTTTAAAATCTAGCAATAGCCTGAGTTCCCAGATGTATTTTCTTTCTTTTTTTTTTTTAAGAATAAAATTTACCTTTTTAAAGAACAGAATTGGATTTTTGTTTCTTAAGAGGTTTGTGCACATGTTGTTTAATTAGCTGGTGGCAATAGCTGATTTCCCTTCCCCTCCCCGCCCTTTCTTCTTTCTCAGCTCTTCCCCGGAGGGGGGGTGAAAGGGCTTGAGGGTAACCCCCCCAGGAAGGAATTCCCAAGTGTGCCTTCCTGGGCTCTCAAAGGGGTTATGCACTTTGGATTGGTAGATGCTGCCACCACCCAGGTCAGAGAAAAGCTATATTAAACTCCCAAGGTTACAAGCCTGGAGTGGCCAGTATTAATTTTTAGAATCCTTGCGGGCCCCCACCTTCTGCACTCAAAGTGCCAGAGTGGGGAATTAGCCTTGACAGCAAAACAGTATTACTTTGGATTTATCTCCCAAAAGGGGTGTGCATGTGAGTGCTGGGGGAGTCCTCTCACACAGAGCTGACTTCAGTCTGTGACTGCAGCGGGGAGTGGTCCTGCCTGTGTGTGTGCTGAAAGAGGCCGGAGAGCCTAATTCAGCAAAACAGGGAGAGGGAACCCAGGCTGGTTGAGCAAGAGAGGCTCAGTGAAACCCTAGTACAACAGGTGGCATCCCAGAAGGGGGGTCCGACCCATCACACTAGCTTGTGTGCCAAAAGTGTATCCATGTTTTTGTGACTTCTCTTAAGTGGCCAGTCTATTCTTCAGGTAGGGGAAGTTGAAGAAGGTGAGGAGGAGGACACAGAAGATAACATTGTAGAACTACGAGAAGATGAGAACCAGAAATCATATAAACAATCTAGGGTGTTAAGTATTGCACAAGATTTCATTTACAGTGTAAAGAGATAAGAAGTGGACACCCAAACATGTTGGACTTGGAAGCACCCTTCACCAGGCCACAAGATTTAAAAACAAAACAAAAAACAAAACAAAAAAGCTTGTTCAGATATTTCACAATGCTAGGTGCTGTCAGCTACCAGGACCTACTTTTAATTGACATAGTATTGGGCAAGAATACACTGATGACAATGAATGAGGATGGAAGAGTGATCCCATCAAACTTGGTTAAAGGAAGATTTACCTATTTCACTGCAGATAACATTGATAGAAATGACTGTACATTTGATGAGCAAAACATATTTAATGCCACACAGTATGCAGCCTGGCAGAGAGGACCCACTCTGATCTGATACTGCAGCACTCCGAGCCAACTAATCATGCTACTTTGAATGTGCCACATGCAATGAACACCATCTTTCCTGCTAATATCACAGAAGGTACAGCGGAACCAAAATTCAATGAAGATGTCCTGGCAAAATGGTTTAGTGACACAAATGATTGCCAATCAGCTTTGAAATCACAAGCATAGAGTATGGCTTTTTTCCTCAAACGTCAGCTTGAAAATTCAAAATCTGTCTGGACAAGTTTTAACGAAAACCACAGTAACAATAACTCTCCATTAACTACATGCCTATCAGTGAGTCCCCAGCTCATGAAGATTATACACTGAATACTGTTGTAAAAAGACGTGCATCAGTCATATATCTTCAACAGAAACATGTAGTCTTGATGGTTCATCCATCACTCTACCCTGCTCTGATGGAGCTAAGAATACTGTGCCAGAATGTTAAGATATCTTGATTCCACACTTAAGAGGCCTACACATATCAATTAACTTCCTAAAAGTGCTGGGGCAGCATACAAAGGATTCTGAATTGTCAAGTGTGTGGACTGAAAGTGGAATTTTATGTAGATGAACAATAAGGCATTGCTGCTAAAAAATATTATACACACACATATATACACACACACACACACACACACACACACATATATATACACACACACACACACACACACACACACACACACAAAAGCCACTCATGCACATAAGATCACTTTGCAGGCAATGTGGCAATTGATATTACCACAACTTCTGCGTGATCTACAGCAACATGACAAGAAACTCAAAGAAAAGCTCCTGGATTTTGCAAAATCTGATGCTGCAGAAGATTACTATAACCTAGTGTCTATTCTGTCATCAGCAAGTTTATGTGACCAGATGGTATCAGTTGTGCTGAGCAACACAGACAACCATCCCAATTTTTCGTACTTGTGGCAGTACATGGATATGGGGAGTATCCTCTTACTCTTCACCTGAGCTCAACGGGATGGAATTCGGGAGTTTCATCTGTATGCTTTCAACAAAAAAATAAAAAATAAAAAAAAATAAAAGCTTCCATTCTTTCATTGATATGACTGCACAAATTATGCTTGATGGGAATTTGTGTAGTACACAGAATTGAACCAGCTCCCTCTGGAGGTATGTGAAGAGCTCAGTGGTTTGAGCATTGGCCTGCTAAACCCAGGGTTGTGAGTTCAATCCTTGAGGGGGCAATTTGGGGATTGGTCCTGCTTTGAGCAGGGGGTTGGACTAGATGACCTCCTGAGGTCCCTTCCAACCCTGATATTCTATGATTCTATAAGAGTTCCATAGAGGCAACTGGGTTCTGAAATGTTCAAATCACAGATTCAATCAGATAGATCAGGCCCACTACCAAGAATGGCTCGATGCCACTGGTAAAAGAGGAGGCTGAATTATAGGTATCACAAGAACAGTCTCAGCACTCAGCAGATGGACTCTCCTATAAGCTACATGCCCAAATTTCAGCCCAAACCAATAAATTGTTTAGTCTTGGACTTGATCAAATGACTTGCGATTAATCCACAAGAGCACAAAAACAACGTGATCATGTTGATGAAAATAAAGTGCTAAAAACATTTAAAAGATTCAAATTATTCACTAGTGAGCCAGACTCCAATACACTGCAAAACATTGCAATGAAGGATTGGTCCACAGAAGCAATTCAGGAAGACCTGTCAAGTGCAGAAATATTTGGCCAGGAGCAACTGAATACCTTTGTTCAGGAAAAGCTCATAGGCAAGTTATGTAATTTGTGCAAGAACAGCTAAGGAACACACTTTTTAGTTTATTTTATAAATTAAATTTTATAATTTACAAATTTTAAATTAAAAAGAAACATCTAGCATAAAATAAGACTGAAAAATGATTTTGCATCTAATTAGCATAGATGACTGATCTATTAAAGGTAAGATTTTCCATTAGCAAATGTAATAGTTAAAGACTATATCATATGGAGTTTTATATCACCTGCTTATAACTCACTTACTTACAACCTTTGGGAAATTTCTTGGGGGTCAAAGCTTTCCATTTTAGTCCTAGCAAAGAGATGAATATTTCCGGAAATATGTGAAAATCCTTTTGACCATTTATGAATTAAGTGACATAAGATAAGCACCAAAAACTATATTAGAGTTGTTCACTTTGTCAAACGCTAAAGTATTTGTTGCCATTTGTATCCAAAAAATGACATGTATTACATACTGCACATTTGTTGTATTCTGCTGGCCTCAATGGGGCTGGCCCCTTTGGATATTTTTTGGGGAATGCGGGCTAGTTTAATATTGGAGTTACTGGATATATTCTGTTTTAGCCTATGATAAGTCTGTAGTTTGCAGAAGCCACAAATCTTAATGTATAGGGTTATAAGTCAATAGCCATAGGTTTGAAACTTCAAACTTCCAGCTCCCAGGCAACATCCCATATGTGGAACCATGCTGTCAGGGCTTCTTCTGCCAGCAGCTGCCTCTACAACTCCATATGAATTGCTTTCACAGCACAGGGGTGGGCTTTCACTGGGTGTAGGGCAAAGGGCACCCAGAAGCAGCTTACCCTACCCCTCCTATGTTTAAAGGCAGATCCATATGCGGAAATTCAATGTGTTCCATGCATTCGGCAGGAAGGGAAAAGAATGGCTCAAGATAAGCCACTCCTAGGCAACCACTTCAGGGTTAAAAGACAATTAATTCCAGGACCAGAAAAGGCCCGTGAACAGGAAAGAAAAAAAATTGTAGTAGGATTAAAAAAAAAGAACACTCTTTATTCAGGAGAGTCAGACAGACACACAACACTCTGCTGGGGATGTCTGAAGAAGTTAGGCCGGCCTAGGTTACCGTCAGGGGATGGTAAGACTTTAGATAAGAGAGACATGCACACAGACATTTTCTCTAATGCTTTGTTCTGGCTGATAAATAAACAATACTTTGGTTTTAAGAAGGTTGTTGTGTCACTGTATACCACTGATCACAGACTCCTGAAGGGAAGAATCACAGGTGCTAGAACTCATTTGGACCTGCAGGAAAGAACGTTTGATATGCAGGGTACTGTAGCCCAGGGCCCAGTCTAAGAGAGAAAATGGTCAAATTCCTCTCCAACATAGGTAAAATCACAAGGCCTGGCATCTGGGGTAGGAGGGGCGGGTGCACTCAGAGACCACAGAGGGGACAGAGGAGCAGCTATTCCTGTAACCATGATGCTGGTCACGGCTAGGGAGTAACTTGAGGACACAATCCTGGGTGGGCTAAATAGCAAAGGAGCTGCCAGAGGACCTTACAGTTACAGTGAAGAGATCTTCAAAATTTCAATATTGCCAGGGACTAGGGAAAGAAATATTTTTAAAAAGAACAGGAGTACTTGTGGCACCTTAGAGACTAACAAATTTATTTGAGCATAAGCTTTCATGGGCTACAGCCCACTTCATCGGATGCATAGAATGGAACACACAGAAAGAAGATACTTACCATTCTATGCATTTGATGAAGTGGGCTGTAGCCCATGAAAGCTTATGCTCTAATAAATTTGTTAGTCTCTAAGGTGCCACAAGTACTCCTGTTCTTTTTGCAGATACAGACTAACACGGCTGCTACTCTGAAATATTTTTAAGTCAGCCAGTCAGCTTTTGAATGATGGCTGTAACAAGCCTACTAACAGCACTGGAATATTCGAGATATTCTTGGCATAGTTAAATGAATGGGCACAGCGCAGATTACTGTTCAGAAGCACAAAGTAAATGCAATTTATTTCATATTTTGCCGTTTATTCCATAGCTAAAAAAAAGGTGATTATGTGATTGTTCCCATGACCACACAAATGGTACAGAAAGGGATATGACTAAATATGTATGTATAAAAAATGTTTTTTATTCAAAGTACATTGTAAATGGACCTGCCAAAAATAATTTACTACCTGCTGAAAAAAGAATGAATTAGAATTAGATTGTAAAGTCTCTTTTTAAAAATTCAAGAACCAAATCAAATACCATAAATTTCCTCATGAAATCCTAAAGGGAAATAGCAAAATAATAAATTTAAAATATCTTACATGAGAAGAACTACTGAATAAGTAGATATCGGGATACATAAATATTTCACCGACTTTCCAAAGAGATACCTATGTAAACAAAGTTTACCTCTAAGAATTGGGCATTCACTTTGAATTCTGGAGTTGGAAGTTCTTGTTTAATAGCAGCTTGCTTTTTTTCTTCGATACATTTAAAAAGGTGTTTAACAGCACGTGATATAATGCCCTGTTCTTCTTCTGTTATGTTGACATCAAATCCTGTTCCCATGGTGTATGTTTTGCCAGCGCCTGTCTGAATTTAAGAAGAGAAGTCACAAGTAGCATACATTAAAGGCACAAAATCGCACACAATCTTGGATCATGTCAAGAGGTACAATAAAGTTGCTGCTGAACACTACCATTGTATGAAAGGTAGGCACTTCTGTTAAATCACAGCTCTTACTAATTGCTACCACACAGAGAGAGAGTAAGATAACAGAAGCATTTATAAAAATGGAGAGAAAGTAAAGCTATATAAATTCTACAGCAGATGCACGACTTTGATTTCTTTAAAAAGGTTTTCTTTATGAATGAAATGCTTGTGAAAAGTGGAAATCAAAATCCTCCGCTTATTCACAGAACAGGTACAGCACAGGCAGGGACAGTTCAAACTTCTCCTATGGTCCTGACAAAATGCTTCAGCCCTCATCTCCAAGACAGAGTGGATAGTGCCCATTTAGTCATTTCTGTTGAGAGTGCCAACTAATGTGTCATTAAAGCCAATTGTGCTAGCACTATTTTCAATTGTCTACCTATGTTATTATATGGCTCTCATTGTGGTATCTCAACTTCTCACATTCATTATTGTATTTATTATCAAAGTAGGAAGGAGGTAGGAAAGTACTATTATCCCTATTTTACTGATGAGGAATTGAAACACAGAAAGACTTGGCTGTGCCTTTACTAAGAAAAAATGCGTGTTCTCAACTTCGAGGTAAAATCCTGGTGAAGACAAGGCAGTTTGTAGTTTTCACATGAGTTAGCAGGCTGAATTCAAGGGTATGCCTGCATATCCATTCTAGCTCTGATCAAGCTAGCATGATAAAAATAGTGTAACCAAGGTAGTGCAAGGGGCTAGCCCAGGGATCAGCAACCTTTGGCATGCGGCCGGTCAAGGAAATCCGCTGGCAGGCTGGGACGGTTTGTTTACCTGCAGTGTCCACAGGTTCAGCCGATCCCAGCTCACACTGGCCGTGGTTCGCCGTTCCAGGCCAATAGGGGCTGCAGGAAGCTGCGGCCAGCACATCCCTCGGCCCACGCCGCTTCCTGCAGCCCCCATTGGCCTGGAATGGGGAACCGCGGCCAGTGGGAGCTGCCATCGGCCGAACCTGCAGACTCTGCAGGTAAACAAGCTGTCCTGGCCTGCTAGTGGATTTCCCTGACGGGCCACGGGCCAAAGGTTGCCGATCCCTGGGCTAGCGGCTTGTCCAAGACCATAGGTTCTTACTTGGGGTGGCTAGCTCCTCCCACTACTCAGGCCAACAGGACTACACTCTACTTTTAGCATGCCAGATTGATCGGAGCTAGCATGGGTATGTTTTCTCAAGCAAGAGTTTAGACCTCTGGCTTAGACTGCAGACATACCCAAAGACTATGGAGGTTTAACTCACCCTGCTAACTCATGTGAAACTATAATCTGCCTTGTCTTCACTAGGATTTTATCTCAAGTTAACTAAATGGAGTTAAGAACACACCTTTTTTTCCCGAATGAAGACAAGTTCTAAGCAGAAGTCTGAACCCAGGTATCCTGAGACCAGTGTGCCTTCACTTGATTTCAAATCAATAGGGGGCTGTTGGCACATTGTTTCCTGCAAGAGCTTCACAGCTTTAGAATCTGTTCCCCAAACTTTGTTTGAAATAGCCCACATCTGATAGCCTTCGGGACATACTGCAAAGCCCGTTTCCCCCCCAGGAATCTGAAAATACAGGGGGAAAGGAAAGGGTGTGGAACAGCTCAGGTAATTGTGTGGAAAAGCTCAAGGAGGAGGAGGGAAAGGGCACTGGTTTACTGGTGGTGGGTTACATTAAAGTTGTACTGCTGCATATATACCTCTACCTTGACATAACGCGACCCGATATAGCACGAATTCAAATACAACGCAGTAAAGCAGTGCTCCGGGGGGGGCGGGGCTGCGCACTCCGATGGATCAAAGCAAGTTCAATATAACGCGGTTTCACCTATAACACGGTAAGATTTTTTTGGCCCCCGAGGACAACGTTATATCGAGGTAGAGGTGTATTTTTAAGTTATATGACAGGCACCCAGAGCATATGGATTCATGGCCTTTTTAGCACTTCTATAAATTCAAATATATGATAAATATATATTTATCTACACTGCATTTGAACTGGCATCCTTCAGGCCAAAGGCTCTATATAAACCCTCTATATAGTATTCCTTACAAAATGCTTTTTAAAACAAACAGGTTCACACATTTTAAAACTTTACTAAAAATGTAGTTAGTGGAAATTTCTTGCATTTGGTCATAAACAAATATTTAAAATTAAACTGTGAGGCTTACTTGGCCATAAGCAAAAACAGTGGCGTTATATCCTTCAAAGCACCCTTCAATCAGTTTTTCTACACATTGATCATAGATCTCCTCTTGCCGCGAGTCAATGTTGAATACATAATCAAAAGTGAAGGCCTTATCTTTTCCCAGGAACACCTGAGGTTCGCCAGGTGTGACAGATGTGCAAATATGGCATCCTTCAATCTTCTCTTTGGCTAGCTGTGGTCTGATTCTATTATAAAAAAAAACAAAAAACAAACACAATATACACAAACCAAAGATTAGAAATCCCCCTTGTTAGAAATAGCATCAAAGGAGCAATTCAAATAAGACATAATTTTCATTTCTAAAAGAAGCAAAAAAACAGATAAACAAAGAATACTCTCATTTTTCATAAGCCTAAGAGTACGTCTAGACTGCAGTCACTGGGATGATTGCTGCTCAAGCCGACATACCCTTAATCTAACTAGCTTGGTTCTGGAGCAGTGAAGCTGCAGCAGCGGAAGCTTCAGCACAGACTGTATGTATCTGCCTAAAACCCTGGGCAATTACTTGTGTGACTAGCCCACCAGGGCCGTAGCAACAAAGAACGTGGCCCCCTCCGAACGGTGGCCCCCTCCGAACATATGTCCGGGCGGGGCCCCTTACAATGCAGAAACTGGAATGCGGTATTTATTTTGCCACTTTTAGGGGCCCCCTTCCTTGCGGGGCCCCCTCCGGTCGGAGGGTACGGAGGGCGCTCGCTACGCCTCTGTAGCCCACACAGAAGCTCATGCTGCCATTGCTTCACTGTTCCAGGACCCAAACTAGCTAGATTAAAACTAGCTCGAGTAGGTCAGTTCCAGCTGCAATCACACCTAGTAACTGCAGTCTAAACATTCCATAGACAACTTGAAAAGCTTTTTAGCTAACATTAATCTTCTGCTGGTGGCTGATAGCAGAGCCCCATTAATGCGAGCCTTCCTCCCCAATATGTTTTGTTTGGATGCTTATCAGAAGTTTATCCTGACTCAGACCTCTTTGAGGTTCACCTATCACTACAAGTGTGACCTTTTATTAAAAGCACAGTTTGTTGTTGTTATGGGAGAGCAAAATATAGAAACATGTAAGCCTCCCAGCTATAGTACTGAGAAATGACATGCTTATTACATACAAGGGTCATACAATAGTACATAGCTCTTTGCATTCAGTGTGACAAAACATCATACAGTCAGATTCTGCATTCAGTTACTTTAAACCCAGAGTACCCAATTCACATCAATGTAGTTACTCTGGATTTACACAAGAATGAAACTCTGAGCACAATCCTGGCACTCTGCTTGCATGGGATATATTCTTAGTGTGTAAACCTTACGATCTGTATTTCAAACTAGAGTAACTTTCAATGGAATTCAAATGTTGCAGACTGATTGAAACTTTTGATCCCTCACACGCACCACAGAGTAACTCGAATAAAAATCTGAACTATTTGTATCCTGCGCAGGTTAAACTGATCATTTTTCTACAAACAATTATTTTCAAACAAGGGATGTAGAGGATAGTCAAACATACTTTTTGGCACTTTCGTTATGAAGGTTTTGTTGTATCACACTGCATGACAACTTATAGAAGCTGTATTTACTTGTAATGTTTTCTGAAAGTCAATCCCTATGCAGGAAACTCATAAATAATACATCAGGAAGTATCTCTCTCATGAACATTTCCTCTAGTATGTGGTGGAAACTAAACAAACCTTTGAAAACTATCTTCAAAGGAACTATTACATAAAAAGTAATATACAGACAACCTCTCAGTCAAAAAAAAAAAAATCTACAACTTGAATATTTGCATACAAGCATGTTTAGCTTGTAAATATAGGTCTCCATTTTACTGAATTCTGTAAATGATTTGCCCTTTCTAGCACACACCCACTAAAAGCAATCTCCATGAACAAAATTTTATATTACTATAATTTGGAATGCTAAATAAAGAACATGGAGTTACTGAAAGCTTTAAGAGCACCTTCTAAAAAACAGCTGATTCCAGTAGATGTGTCCATTGGTATCAAAACTGAAGAGAGAATGAATAGAGTCTTTACCTAGACCTAAACTAACAACAGCCTCTTAATAATTTTATGATGTACAAAGAAAACATGAACATTTCTTATTTTATTTCAAATTAGAAATTCAGGACTTGCCTTTCCTGAAAAACTCTGAACAACTGGAGAACTACACAGACCATGACTTCACAGCGCCAATCATGTGAAATCTGATTGACAGGGAAATGATTTTTAGTTTGACTCTTTAAAATTCTTCAGTTTGTTTGTTCTGCTGGCATCTATTTAACTCAAATACCTTACAGTCTCCTGGAGGACAAGTTCTGTTTAAGACTCAAAATCTTGGTCTTGCAATTAATGCAGTGTTTCCCAAATGTAGCAGCACAGGGGTGGCATGAAGGACAAGTCAGGTCCTCTCAATAGTACTCCAGGTTCTCTGCTTTCCATTTTCAAAAAGGGCCTCTAACTTTTATTACTGTGAAGCAAGTATAATCAATGCAAAGATGCCTGCCTGAGTTTCCAGAGAGCCTGAAATAACAGCCCTGGGGTATGAACAGCCCCATTAGTTTCAGTGGGTTCTAACTCAGTGATAATACTTTAAATGTCAAAGCCGTGTAAAAAATAAAAGTATCATACTATGAATATCTACACCAGTCAGGGGTAGTGCTGGGAGGGGGCGGGGGAGACTTGTGGGAACCATAGTCACCCCAAATTTGCCTTAGTGCCCCATAGCACTCCTCCCAGCACAAAGATCAAACATTACTCAGAAGTAAGGGTAGCACGGTAAGGTATTTCCACCCTTACTTCTCTGCTGCTGCTGGTGGCGGCGGTGCTGCCTTCAAAGCTGGAAGGCCAGAGAGTGGCAGCTGCTGGCCGAGCCCCCAGCTCTGAAGGCACCACTGCTGCCAGTAGCAGTGTAGAACTACAAAAATAAGGGTGTTGTGTGCCCACAAGATGATTGGCCCAATCCCCCCCCAATTTTCTGTCTAGACCATTTCAGGGGGGCCCCCACACCATCCAGGAAGAGGCTGGCACCGCTCTGGTGCCATCATGCCACAAGGGGCTACAACAGTGGTACCCTTAACTCATCCAACAATATTGTTAACCTATCCAACCACACACTTAGCCTGTCAGAAGAGTCTGTCCTATCTCGGGGACTATCTTACTGCCCCACCACCCCCACGCACATGATACAGTTCTGCGGTGATCTGGAAGCCTACTTTCGCTGTCTCTGACTCAAAGAATATTATCAATACACCACTGAACAGAGCACTGACCAACAGTAACCCTCCTACCAACACTACAAGAAGAAGAATTCTGCGTGAACTCCTCCTGACAGTCGAAATGACAGACGACTTCCACAGACGTGCACAGGCTGAAATTGTGAACAAAACAGCATCACTTGCCCCATAACCTCAGCTGTACAGAACGCAACGCCATCCACAGCCTCAGAAACAAGTCTGACATTATAATCAAAGGGGCTGTAGTCATCACGAATAGGTCGGACTATGAACAGGAGGCTGCCAGGCAACTCTCCAACACCACATTTTACAGGCCACTATCCTCCAGTCCCACTGAGGAGTACCAAAGTAAACTACACCATCTGCTCAAGAAACTCCCTGCTACAGCATGGGAACAAATCTACACAGACACATCCCAGATCGCTGCATTGATGACATCTTCATCATATGGACCCACGTGAAGGAGGAGAGCAACAAAAAATGATTAAAGGTCTAGAAAACATGACCTATGAGGAAAGACTGAAAAAAATGTGTTTAGTCTGGAGAAGAGAAGACTGAGGGAGAGCATGTCTTCAAGTACGTAAAAGTTGTTATAAAGAGAAGGCTGATAAATCATTCTTGTCCTGTCCTCAAAGGATAAAAAGAAGTAATAGGCTTAAATTGCAGCAAGGAAGATTTAGCTTAAACATTAGGGTAGTTAACTAAGGAAGCTGTGGGACCTCCATCATTGGAGGTTTTTAAGAATAGGTTAGACAAACACCTGTCAGGGATGGTCTAGAAATAACAACGAGGAGTCCTTGTGGCACCTTAGAGACTAACAAAATTTATTTGGACATAAGCTTCGTGGGCTAGAACCCACTTCATCAGATGCATGAAGTAAAAAATACAGGAGCAGGTATAAATACATGAACGGATGGGGGTTGCGTTGCCAAGTGTGAGGTCAGATAAATCAATTAACAGAATACCAAGGGAGGAAAAATAACTTTTGAAGTGCAAGGCACTGAATTTAGCCATATGAAGTGGAAATCCATCAACTTCGTGAAAAAACTTGTGCAGATACAGACAGACATCATCTTCCTTTCTCCTGTATTTTTCACTTGATCCATCTGACGAAGTGGGTTCTAGCCCATGAAAGCTTATGCTCAATAAAGTTGTTCGTCTCTAAGGTACCACAGGACTCCTTGTTGCTTTTGCTGATACAGACTAACATGACTACCACTCTGAAACCGGTCTAGAAATAGTTAGTCCTGCCTCAGTGCAGGGGACTGGACTAGGTGGCCTATCAAGGTTCCTTCCACGTTTACATTTCTAGGATTCTATAAAAAGATGACAGCAATCCTCCTGGTATATCTATCATGCTATTATTTTAAAATACTTTTCACCAATCTCAGCAATTAAGTAGTTACTAGTTGGTCTTTCGCATATTAGAGATCTTGTTTTAAAATAACAAGCTTGTTTTATATCAAACAATGTCTTTTTTAAAAACTAAAGGAAGAAGCTTTTTGGTTGGAGGTCTGCAGGCGGTCGTTTTCAATTTGCAAATAATCAGGAGAAAATAAATGAATTAACTGAAATAAAATGTAATAAAGGAAATATGGCACTGGTGTAATTGAATTTGTCTGGAGGCTGTTTCCTTATTTTCAGTCAACCAACATACATGGGTTTGCCTTTCTTAAAGAGATTTATTTTCCTAAAACAATTATCCTTTTCTGTAGCTCTCATCAGGACAGGCTCTTTTAGCCACTAACCGTGTGTGCTAGAAGTCTTATTCACAATACTGGGCCAAGGTTTTAGAGCTGGATAAAGTCACTCTTTACTGTTTCTTTCTGTCATTTCCTGACACACCCCCACCCCCACCTTTTGATCCCAGCTCTATCAGCTGGGTAACAGTAAAACAGCATTTTTCTCAAATCAATTCTTGTGAAATTCTGGAACGTCTGGCAGAGAGTTAAACACAGATGCATCCCCACACAGACTGACAGGGTCTTTGTGCACTCTCCAAGAACAGAGAAAATGGGAGGGGAGAACCCAAGTCTGCTCTCAAGTATCTCTGTCTCCAGTGGCACCCAATGACAGTTACAGAAGATCCTGCAAGCGTGGCTACCAGTCACCTAATTTCTCTTTTTAAACCATGGACAAAACTTCTTTGGAGATCTAACCTCTAATTTATGATTTAGGATATTTTCTTTAAAGAAACATACCATTTGCAAAGAATAAAACTGATTATTTGAGGGAGGGAAAGGGACACAACGTTAAGGATTTTCGTGGTTCCCAATTAAAAAAAAATTAGTTCCTTGTTTTTAGTTCAAGACAATGTCAGCAGTGAAGGAGAAATAACGTGCCTGTCAACATTTCAATGAGTTTGCAACATAGCAGCATAACCAGCAGCACTCCAAATTATGTACAAGTAGCTTTAAAATCTTTTCCCCACAGTAAGTAAAGTATTACGGCAATATGCTGATCTCCAAAAAGGAAACTTGAAAACTGCCCTACTCCTTGCCTGCTGCTTGTTCTAGATAAGCACTGACTGTTGTAATGTCCCTTTCACCTTCCTCAAAACGATAAAAATAAAATATAAGTCTTAGTAGACTACAGAAAATGAGATATAGGCAAGCAGGACAAATAGGCACTTCAGAATTAAGATCTGAAATGCCTGGGGCTACCTACTACCAAGGAGAAAAAAGCAAGAAGTAAGTCATGTCTTTTTAAATTTAAAATTCAATATTTATTTAATAAAAGAACAGTTTTTCAAACCACTTGGAAGCAGTTCCACTGATAAGTTATCAACCATGAAACCAGGATCTCATCCTATATTAAACTACTCACTCTTTCTAATTCCCAAGCTGAAGGATTAATTTTCTCTCCAAAATTTTGAAGGAAGTCACTCAATTATATGCAAGTAAATATTCACAGTGTTTTGTAATGTTCCAATGCTGTAATTATTTTTGTACTGATAACTTAAGCGTCTTGTTTTTAAAAGTCAAAATGTCTGATGTATTTATCCTCCTGTAAGAGTACTGTATTAGGTAGTTCTCAAAAGAGAAATTCACAGGATAAATTATCGCCACTTGAATTACTACTGATTGCATGGAGGTGCTCCTCTGGAAAACTCTACAAGAAGGTGAACACACAGAGTAGAATCTATGCTGAGACAAGATTCAGCATAAAGTTTTATAAACTGAAGTTAGACTGGCAGCATCAACCCCCAGGTGACCCAGCAAGTAGCAACAGGAGGAGTGCAACAGATTTACAGTCTTAATTGTGAAAACTGAGCTGTACATGTGTCAAATCTTATATGCATTTCTAACGTGCTCATCACCATAGTATTTGGACTCCACTACTGCAGGTCGTTTTTTGATTTGTCCTATATAATATACACTCACACACACAGAGGCAGTATCCAAGCAATAAATTAAATTAAAATGCACCTTTATCACCTCACCTGCTGCCCAGTAAATCTCCCTTTAAAACATTTCAAAATGCTGAACAGCTTCAAACAGATGTCATTTAAAAAAAGGGGGGGGGGCACACAGACCCCCAACAACCTGTCAGTAAAATATTTCTTCCTCCTCCCTATTGTGGAATCTTCTCTACCCTCCCAATTCTACCTCTGCCGCCCTCCCAAAAAAGCTACCCTTACTCAAGGTCCTGGATGGGTAAGATTCAGTCCTGCAACAGTAACTTACTTTTAAAGCGTAACATCTGTAAAGTCTGATAGCTCATAGAAGCAGTAGCTTTATACTACTTATGAACAGAAAGTTCTAGCTTCCCGGGCAGACTCATCACTCACTTCTAGACCAGCAGCATCCCATGGTATCGGACCTCAAATTCATGACATTTTTAGTTATAAGAAAGCTACTTCAGGTCATTTTGAGATGTTTTCATCACTTTGTGGCCACTTCAGCTGGGCTGCTGGAGCTCACCCAACTTCAAAAGTGATTATAACCCCTTATATGGTTTATCTCACTACAAAAGAAACTTTCCTGATTCTCCAGGAAATCCTACTGTAACCTATATATACACACTAAAATGGTCTAAATGGAAATCTCATCTTCCATGACGTTCAGCACAGAGCTCTGTAAGACAGGGTACTCCCAGCCTGGGGGCCAATCAGTGTGCTCCTCCAAGGGAGCAAGGGCCTCTTCCTTAAAAGGCCTATTTCCTTAATGAGGCCACTGCAATTAAAATCCGTGGTTGACCCGTGCCAGCTGACACAAGATCATGGGGCTTGGACTAAGGGATTGTTTAACCACAGTGTAGATGCTTGGGCTCAGGCTGCAGACAGAGCTCTAGGACCCTTCCACCTCACAGGGTCCTAGAGCCTGGCCTCTGCAGCCTGAGCCCGAATGTCTACACAATTAAACAGCCCCTTAGCCTAAGCCCCATGAGCCCAAGTCTGCTGGCACAGGCCTGCCAGGGGGTTTTAACTGCAGTGTAGACATACCCTCAGAGTCCTGCAAAGTGGAGACTGATGGTAACTTAGAGGGAGAGGGATTAAAAACATAAAAACAAAACCAAGAATCCCAATTTAAAAAAAAAAAAAAAAACAACCCTCTGAAACACTCCTAAAATAGTATTTCTGTAAGATATATAGGACAACCAGAAAAAACAACGAGGAGTCCTTGTGGCACCTTAGAGACTAACAAATTTATTTGGGCATAAGCTTTCGTGGGCTAAAACCCACTTCATCAGATGCATGGAGTGAAAAATACAGTAACCTGAGTAAGTGATGATGCGATGTAGTATAGAAGTTGATACACTCATTTGGAATGACCTTCGTAACTCACTTGCCGTTTTCCAACATGCAAGTAGCACAATGACCCAAACTCATGGCAATAGACACTTTTTAACACTTCTCTGTTTGTTATATCTATTTTACATGACTATTCATATACAAATGCACACGTATGTATACATATGTATTATAAATAATCATTTGCTAACAATGAAGAAACATGACAGTTAATGTATGGACAATACTCTCCACTCCCAACACCAGGAGTCTTCAGCCTTCACAGCCCTGCTGACTCCATGGAAGGGTGGGGAGAAGATGAAGAGAAAAGAAATGCCAGCTTTCCTTTTTCTGTGTCACGGCATTGGTCACAACAAAGTGTGGGAGAGTTATACTTTGACCAACATAGAGATGACCTTCAAATAAATAAAAAGGATGGGAGAGGAGTAAATATGGGCCAAAGGACACTGCAAAACCATGCAAAAAAGGACAGGGCCATTAACTTCCTGACTCTCAGGTGGCGATAACTGGCAGCTATGTAAACTAAACACAGAAAACCCAGAGGGCTGAAAGAAAGCTAACATAAGCAGCTCAGACGACATTCTATTTCCAGGAAAGATCAGTAGGCTGAATAGGGTGGGATGTGCTTTGAGGAAGGCAGCCTAGAAAAACTGAGTAACTAGATCAGATGCAACAGCAATATATTCTCCCATTACAGGCTCTAGAAATGGAGTCCTTCATAAACAGGGAAGCCAATCAAAGCTCCTGGGAGTTCAGCACTTTCGAAAATTCGTCCTTACGAATCCAATAAGACAGAAAAGATCATATTGCCTCTATATAAATCCATGGTACACCCACATCTTCAATACTGCATACAGATGTGGTCGCCCCATCTCAAAATAGATATATTGGAATGGGAAAAGGTTCAGAAAAGGGCAACAAAAATGATAAAGGGTATGGAATGAATTCCATAGGAGAAGAGATAATAAGACTGGGATTTTTCAGCTTGGAAAAGAGACAACTAAGAGCAGATATGATAGAGGTCTATAAAATCATGACTGGTATGGAGAAAGTAAATAGGGAAGTGTTATTTACTCCTTCTCATAACATAAGAACTAGGGGGCACCAAATGAAATTAATAGGTACCAGGTTTAAAACAAACAAAAGGAAGCATTTTTTCACACAATGCAGTGTCAACCTGGTGGAACTCCTTGCCAGAGGATGTTGTGAAGGCCAAGACTATAACAGGGTTCAAAAAAGAACTAGATAAGTTCATGGAGGATACGTCCATCAATGGTTATGAGCCAGGATGGGCAGGGATGTGTCCCTAGCCTTTGTTTGCCAGAAGCTGGTAACGGGCGAAGGGGATGGAACACTTGATGATTACTTGTTCTGTTCATTCCCTCGGGGCACCTAGCATTGGCTGCTATCGGAAGACAGGATACTGGACTAAATGGATCTTTAGTCTGACGCAGTATGGTCGTTCCTATGTTATGTTCTTAAAATTATGTTTCTATCCCTTTTGTTTGCCAAGAACAGAATCTAAGGGTGAACTGAAGTCAGGATGTCATGTCAAGTGAGCAAAGAGAGATAGAAGTAGTAGCTCAGAAGCAATTGTGAAATGCTTGTGTTCATCTCAACAGGATGCTAACTCTGCAGCCTACCAGCAGTTAGTATTATTATTAATAATGTGTATTGTGGTAGCCCTGGAAAATCACATCAGACTGGGCCCATTGTGCTAGCATTGTACAAACATATCATAAATTATTTAAGGTCCAAGTTTTTTTTTTAAAAGGACTCTTAATCAAAAGGGTAAAGAACATAAATAGCATAAATAGTATAGCCAATTGATTTCACTATACTTGTGGTTCGTTATGAAAAATGCTGAAAGGAACAAATAAGCAAACTTAGCCAATTTATTGTTTAAATACAAAGTAGTGTAATACAGAAAAAGTTAATAGGACACCAATCCTTACGGGAAACAGATTCTTGCAGCCCTATTCAGTTCACCTTACACAGTAGTGTGCTTTGAAATATACCTCCCAAACCAGTTATCGTTATAGAAAGTATCAGAGGAGTAGCCGTGTTAGTCTGTATCCACAAAAGCAACAAGGAGTCCGGTGGCACCTTAAAAACTAACAGATTTATTTGGGCATAAGCTTTCGTGGATAAAGAACCCACTTCTTCAGATGCCACAAAAGCTTATGCCCAAATAAATCTGTTAGTCTTTAAGGTGCCACCGGACTCCTAGTTATAAGTTATAGCAAGGTTACTTACAAGTTAGAAAACCCTTCATACATCACCTGAGATCCAAACCACAGTTTATGCCAGTTCCTTAACTTGTTGTTCTGTATCTTTCCTCATCTCTGTTTTGGATACTACATTTTAAACCAGTTGCCTGTGAAGGCACCTGTACTAGGCCATAGAACAAAACGACAGGCTTTATGTTCACTAATGCCAAAAGCTACATTTAGCTTTGCAGAGTTTTGTGGGATATATATTGTGATGTTTCACTCCAGATTCTCTATGAAAATATGCTTATGATATGAATATGACATAACTGAGACGTACTTTATGCAAGATGGGTCTTGTAAGATATCATTGGAAAGGTTATAATTTACTGAATGTGATTATCCAATTTGTATGCCTGTATCATTTCTGTGTCTGAAGTTAGGAATATTGACTCTGTATTTCAACTATGCTACTTCGGGTGACGCCCACTGCTAACACTTCAGGTACAACAATGGAAAAGCCAGACAGGGCTGATGGCCCATTAGCGACGACAACCGACTGTGAAAAGAATTGGCCATCCTGCAGATGCTCCATACTGCCACTGACTCATGGATGCTGTGATACTACAGAGTCAGGTGGTCTTGTCACCTGATACTAAACATTACCTGGGATTTCTTGTAACTTTCCACTGGAAGGGAAGGGGGGTCAAGTTTGGGAAACAAAGGATTCCTGCCTTATGTAAATCCTATTTAAGGGTGGGGAGGAAGGCAAACGGGACTCCTCCTCTCCATGGCGTGGTCTGCCCAAGAAGAGAGACTGCTAAAGTCACCTGAAGCGAAGGCAAGGGGGGAGTCCAGACGGAGACAGGGATCCAGTCTGAAAAGAAATATAACTGGAATTCTGAACCACAGAAACTTTGCAACCCTCCTAAAACAACAATTAGGGTACGAAATTACGTTGTGTAACCTGTTTCTTAAGTATATTGAGCTTAGCTTACATATTTTGCTTCATTGGGTCAGTAATCTGCTTTGTTCTGTCTGTTATCTCTTATATTCACTTAAAATTCACCTTTTGTAGTTAATAAACTTGTTTCTTGTTTATAATATAACCCAGTTTATGTAATTTCTAATTGGGGGGGTGGGGGGGGCAAGAAGTTGTGCACATCTCCCTCTGCATTGAGGGAGGCGGTGAATTTCATGAAACCTTTGGGTTTGTACTCCTTAAAGGGAGTGGGCACCAGTGTGTTGGGGCACACCCCTAAGGCTGAATCTTTCCAGAGCAGATCTCTGTCTCTCTGTGCAGCTGGGTGTGGCCATGCCTGTGTGCTTGGCTTGCTTGTGAGCCTAACCCAACAAGGCCAGGTAAAGGGGACCCAGGCTGGCAGAACAGGCTGACTCAGTGGCATCTCAGCACATCAGGTGATACCCCAAAGGGCCCAAACCCATCACATATATCCCTTGACATAAGTGAGCAAAGTGGACATAACTGTGGGAAAGACAACGTAATTCTGTTACCATAACTGCACTCATACTGTATATAATACAATATTAATATGGTATGCCCTATGCCTTGCAGCCCAGTGGGCTAGCTTGCCTTTATTATATTCACTGCTTTGCATTATATTCTGCTTTTATTATATTCAGCAGTAATTCAAGGAACCTACAAGCCTGTATCCTGCAAGACATTAGCTTCAGCAAGTTAGCATAAGGCTTGGGGCCTATGAACTTTGAACAGATAAACGACCCAATGAAAACCCCAAGTATTGGAGAGCTGAAAATAGAATGTTTAAGGGAAATTTCTCATCACAGGTACGTGCCCCAACCACAACAGTGTCATGGCAACGAATTGATATACATAACAGATATATGAGTTACATCCGCAGATAATCACAGGAGGGTCATGGTAATGAATTGACGTATATGATAATAAGTTGAGATCACTGATATACTACCAGTAAGAGAGGGACAATCCAAAATTAGTAAGGTGAGGATATACAGATAAGGAAAGGGGGGGAAACCCCTACTGAATATGTATCAAACATAGCGGCGTCAGCGTAACATATTATAAAAGTTGCATCTCAGCCTAAGGGCAGTAGGAGAAGGAGATGTGGTCCTTAGGAGATGCCAGAATGATGGCTACTGGTGATGAGGGAAGTGATGGTGGCTAACATTTCAGTTTGTTCTGCAAGGGATGCTGTGAGTATATGGATGTGTAGAAGTACATTCTGTAGTATCTCTATCTAACCTTACTGAGTTGGGATGTTTGTGACTGTGCTAAATGTATTAATAAATTATTTGTAAATATAAAAAAAAGAGTTCCTATAGTGTGAGTGTTGTAATCGTGCACATCAAGTTTCCAATGATATTTAAACAACACTGGGCCTGATCTTGAGACAAGAACTGGTCAACCCTCAAAGTAATAACTAGGAATTCTTAAGTAATCAGTATAATTAATACAGAATCTATAGACCAGGCTACTGCCTAACATAAATGTACTGTCTAACAATATTTAATTTACCTTTCTTATATGCAATTTTCAGGGGTAAGAATTTAGCTGAAGTACAACTATGCTACCAAAAGTAATATGATAGTTCAGAAAATACTGAGGACAGAAATAGTTTACAGAGACGGCAGTGACTATAATGCAACATTTACTTATGTATTTTTAAGTAAGTATACTTAGGTATTTTTTAGGTTTCTTTGCTGAGTACTTCAATGTGGTAGTAAAATCCTTCACCCACATGTAAATGAATCTCGATGGGAGGAATGCATATCATGAAGTGAGACACATGTTACACAGAATATATTCATGTGCTGTAATTATTAAAAAGAAAGAGTGTTCTAGAGAGAGGATGTTCTGCTTATGCTCAGAGTAAAAAAAAAAAACATGTTTTACCTCTACGTTAACATGAAATTAAAATGTTCCATTTATCAAAATTCTAACACATTTTTAACCTCCAAAATTAGATTATTTAAAAAGTTTTATATAAATCAAGTACATACATTCAGGAAATTCCTTGCATTCAAAGATTACCATCAAAACCTGCAGCGAAGTTGAGTGGGGGAAAATGAGTGCTTTTTACATTCCCAAATCAGCTTAACGAACAAAAACAAGCTAATTCACTAATATCCAAATAAAATATTAATAAAGATACATAAAACATACAGCAGTGTATGAAGGATTATTCCATATGACCCACCAATTGTGAATCAATGAGGTATACAATTTTAACAATTCTATGTTGTTAATGATTTCTTCCTCTTATCATTCGATTGCAAATCTTTTTAAATGCTATTTTTCTTTAAAATAAAATAGTGTTTAGAAAGCTGGCTTTTCCTCCCACCACTTTTACAGCAGGTAACAAAGTCTGGAATGTTTACATACAACCAGGCTAAGAACAAGACAAATGAATCTTGCCCTCTCCTTCTCGACTCTCCTTCTGCCCATCCCTCTTCCTCCCATTCACTACCTTAGTAAAAAATTACCTTCAAACAATCCACAAACTTTACCCTGGCTACAAATCTAACTAAACAATAAAAATCACAGCTATTCTACTCAATTCCATTTGCTCTGTTATATGTAGTCTGGTGCATGCCAGTTAGTTTCTCTATCATTTAAAACACAGCCTCGTAAAAATGGTTAGCAACGAGAGCTCAGTCACAAAACAAAGGATTCTAGCTCTTCAAAGGTCAGAGGAAACAAAGCTAAAAATTACTATTCCATGTTCTCTTAAGTGAAACTGATCTTCCCTCCCACGTGTCTACAAAAAGGCAGAGTAATCTACAAGCAAGAGGGGAAAATAGGCTACCAAAAATAAAAAAAGGGAGAGGAGAAGAGAGGAGAGGAAAGAGCATGCGCAAGAGAGAGAGCGCAGTCTGTGGTCATCAGGGCTCAGATGGGACTGAGTCCAATTAATCCAAGTAGTTTTATGCAGTGAGACCTTAAACCACAACTTCATTTAACCCAAAACAAGGATTTGGAAAATTTTAGTTACCAACATGCTTTTTCTGGCTTATGCTGCAAAACATTTCCAAAGTTTTTTAAATTAAAAAAACACTTCACAGAATAAAAATCAGAGCAGTTTAAAAAAAATGTACAAGTTGCTGGTAATTATTAGTGAGTTAAGTAACAGAGGGGTAGCCGTGTTAGTCTGAATCTGTAAAAAGCAACAGAGGGTCCTGTGGCACCTTTAAGACTAACAGAAGTATTGGAGCATAAGCTTTCGTGGGTGAATGCCCACTTCATCAGACGCAAGTGATGACTATGACTTGCTTCTGATGAAGTGTGCATTCACCCACAAAAGCTTATGCTCCAATACTTCTGTTAGTCTTAAAGGTGCCACAGGACCCTCTGTTGCTTATTAGTGAGTTGACAGCTCAGTTAACATTACTGAGATAAAAAACGGACTCTTAACAGTGGGCTAACAAGCTAGAAAAAAAAGTGTGTTTTAATAATCTGCTGTGCATAATTCCTTCATTCTACCAGCCTTCCTTTAGCGTAACACGTATGGAACAAAACCAATAGATGATTTTCTCAGCCTCCGCTACTGTTTTTATAAAAGTATAGTATCCATTACATCCAATCCACTAAGTTCCAAAGCAAACTGCAGAAACTCCCTTCGTATTTATTGTTGACTGTTCCTAATGAACAGAAGTTGCTCTGTTTTGAAACAGATGGTAGACTGTGCATGCAATGACTGAAAGCTCTGAGCTAGCAAACCCTAACTGTGCAGTAAGAAAAAAAGAAAAAACTTAGTTTAGTGCCCTGTTAAAACTCACAAAATAGTAACAGAAAAAATTACACACCCCATACTGTACTTGTGGCTCAATTACATTTTGTACATTCCTGAATGTCAGGCCTCAGTTTTAATTCACCAGGCAAACTAACTACACTTTCTAACACAACCTGCAAAAGATTTGTGGTGGAGGTGGCACACACAACTACAAAAGGCATAGATCTGAAGTCTTCCATCACTCTGCTGTGACTTCTACCAGCTGAAGCCAGCAACTGTGCCATTTTGGGCTGTGACAGGTAGATCTCAGAAGGTTACTAGGATTAATTTGGACAGTAGGCTGAGAGGTGATCTCTCAAAATAAATCTCAGGTTGTTGCAGGAAGTGATGCTGGCAATTCAGTAGGAGGCATTCTTCCTTCCAAATCAGTACAGAAGCAACGCCTCAGCATGATATTAGGTGCCCTTTTATTGTTGCAGGCAAATGTAAAGCAAATATCCCAACCACTACTTTTTGCAAGAGTAGGGATATTCGCAAAACTGGAATCTGGCACTGAAGCGAACAATATTCTACCAGCCAAAATTTGCCCTGCAGCTTCAACCAGGTGCAATATTATTGTCCACTTCCTGTCCTAAACTGATGTGCTATTAGCAGCTTCTGCAATGCCACTCAAAGGCGCTGATTTTCAGTAGGGGTGAAGAGGGAAAAGAAGAGGGAAACTGTATTTGGGATGAAGGCTTTCTGTCAGTGAAAGATTATTTAGCACTTCTACTGAGATGCCATAAGAAATCCCATCCAGTCCGCCTCACTGAAGGTTGAAAGCACTGGGGCTTCACAGAAAAGAGAAGATGAGGGAGAAAAAGAAATGGCCTTTGATGAGACAGAGGAGCAAAAATCTTCAGTTATGATCAGTTCAGAAGACTAGGAGCCTGGGTCAGTCCCCCATGCAAAAAAACCCTAGCAGAAGCTGGAGCTGAGAAGGAAAACAATTTTCCATCACTTTACATTCCAGGGTTGTAGTGTAGAGAACTCCCCCTTAGCAGGATGGCTATACCAGAAGCTGACCTGACACTAGTTACCACCCTAATCTTGCCCCCCTACCTTATTCTGCTGAGGAGGGATAAAAGGCTTGTAGTGAAACTCTTAAGCTAATATCTACTTGGGAACATATGGAGTTAGGAGGAGGTAGCATGCTAGGTACAGCTACTATTATTCCCTTCCCATCACTCCCATCACTCCCATCACTCCTGGAGCACCAGCCTGAGTGGCGGCTTTGGTAGGCCTACTGAGGAAAGGTGGAAGCTTGGGCTGATAAAACATTTTTGATGGAAAATATTTGTCAACAGAAAAATTGAATGTTTGTTAAATTAACAATTTTTAAGCATTTGCTTTCTACAGAAAATGTCAACTTTTTGGCTCAAAACACTTTTTTGGCTGAAAAATTTTTTTTTTTTTTTTTACATTTGATTTTTTTTGACAAAAAGATTATATTTTCCTCTGAAATTTCTCACAAAAATTAATGTTTTTCCATTTCGGGCTAAATTTTCCATTGGGAAGAGACTAAGCATTTTCTGACCAACTCTACTGTGAGATGTGTTCCTCCTTTCTATCCCTCCTCTCTGCCAAGGTCATTGGCCTTAGGTTCCCTCTGCCAGCACAAACGGATAAGAGCACCTGGCCCTAATTATGCCAAGAACAGGAAAGGTGAACAGGAAAATGAATGAAGTTGAGTAAAACAAGTAGACTATTTAAAAATTGATCTACTGGCATTTAGCGCATGGTTAAGGTCAGAAGAGGACACTGATAATGCGTATGCAAGCTCCATACTAATATCTAATCAATTTACTGACAAAAATCCTAAGGTGCCACTAGCATCAGCACTGAAGAGTCTTAACAGAGAGAGAAAACAGATTCTCTTCTGCCTCATAAATGAAACTACAGGCCAATTTCCAATTCTTGACTACTGATAATGTGTGAAGTAGAAAGAACGGTTTGTTTTTCTGATGGTTGAACATCCACGGCTAGCAATTAGAAAATTCTTGCTTTGACATACAGTTTAGACTGAGCAAATCTGATTTGGAGGTCACTGTGGTAACTATCATTCTCTAATTATAACTACAACTCAGATATTGTAAAGTGGGCTTGAACAATCTGCAGCTAGCAACATCGCTAACAAATATATTGTTGGTAACATATAACTTGATAAGATTTTAACTTTAGTACAAATCACTATGAAGTCTATTCAACAGCAGGCAATCATAAGTATATCGTGGTGCAGCCTGACAAATTAAATGAATCCAGTATATGGTTAACCCATGAAACATGTACTGCAAATAAATCCTAAAAATAACTGCCTCTCTTTCAGCTATTTTATGTCTGTTTTATAAAACTGAAACCTATGCTACCAAAGACAGAATACATTCTGTTTCAGCCACAACTCTAGTAATCTGCAGACTGCATGTCTTATTTTGTTTCAGTTTTCTAGATTAAATCAGAATTACAATTAATCAGAAAGCCAGATAAAACTGGAATACTATTAGCAAGGTTTGTTTAAAACTTGTGTATACTTAGGCTTGGCAAAATTATTTTTTTTATAATTTCAAAATACAATATCTATGTTTATTTTTAAGCAATTTTTTATATTTTACCTACTTCAATTTGCAGAGTAGCAGGACGTTATGTGGGGAGTCAGGCCGTAGTTATTTAAAGACAGAAGATGTTGAGATTCAAAAGGTTAAATCTTTATAACCATTAAAACACAAATTGTCAACATCACATGTTAAAATATACATGGCAAAAATATCCTTAAATCAAACATTAATACGTTCTCAAGCAACATTTTTCTTTCTTATTTGGAAGTGTGTGTGTGTGTGTGTGTGTGTGTGTGTGTGTGTGTGTGTGTGTG
>NW_020664419.1:24447971-24458075 GCF_002925995.2 Terrapene triunguis | reverse complement strand
TGTGTGTGTGTGTGTGTGTGTGTGTGTGTGTGTGTGTGTGTGTGTGTCTGGTGAACTCGACCTTCACCAACATTTACCAATAATCTAATCCTTCCAAGCCTATATATAGTGCATCTCTTTGCATAACTTTATTACTTACTTCAATTAAACTTTCTCAATCTGTTTATGTTAATATCTTATATTTCAGACATGCAAAGCTGTTTTTCTGCATACATTTCTGGAACAATTCTTCCCTTATGTGCACAGCTGCTGGCCTGTTCAGTGCTCTGCCAGTCTCTCTCAGCTCCAGCTCACACAAAAGCATCAGCACCTGATCCTGGGGTCTCTTCTATTTGCTGAATGCTTGACTGCATCTCCTTGGGGAAAAGACAGAAAAGTCTGTCCAGACAACTTCCTTCAGGGTCGAAACCCATTTCTTTGTTAGGACACAACTGAATCAGCTCTTTCTGGCACATAATAGTTCAAAATCATACATTTCCCAGCTGCTGTGAGAGGCCATTTATGCAAATTACTTGTGGCTTGGCTGCACAATACAGCTCATCAAAGGCTCATGTATTTGGGGGAGGCAAGCACAGACACTATTAAAACGCTTAGTTTTACTTTTAAAACAAAAATCCACCTTCTTACAAGAGCTATGATCATTATACATTTATATTACGGCACCTCAGGACCACTGTAAAAATAACGGAGATAATCATGTTCCCTGCCTCAAAGAGCTTACTATGTAAAGCCTCAATTTTTTCAAAGACTTACATAAATTTACATAACTTTTTACACTGTTGGAACCTGGATACTATCATTTCACTGACTTAAATGGGACTACTCACAGTGTGTAAAGTTAAACAGCCATGTAACTCTTTGCAGGATCATTGCTTACGATGACAAGAAACATGGGTGTGGATAGAGGAAACAAATTAATATCTTTTATTATTTGTATTACAGCAGTGCCTAGAGGCCACAGCTCCATTGAGCTAGACACTGTACAAACCTATGAGACAGATCGTTTTTATAACTGGCTGAGATACATATATCCATATCCCCTAACAATTAAAGAGCTATATTTGCTCCAGAATATTTCCTCACAAACACTAAAAAGATAGGAAATCTTAAATTAAAGTAACAGCTAGGCCCAACACAACCCTAAACTCCAAGTATCATCACATTCCACTACACCCATACACAAACAGCTAACACACTCAATCTCAATTCAATAACAATACTGCATCTTCAGAAGCTAAGGATCCAACCAGCGGACCAAATTCAGTGATGAATCCTGGTCACGTGCCACCTGAGGCACATTGCACATATGCTAGGACAGGGATGGGCAAACTTTTTGGCCAGAGTGCCACATCTGGGTGGGGAAATCGTATGCAGGGCTATGAATGTAGGGCTGGGGCAGGGGTTGGGGTGTGGGAAGAGTGCTAAGAGGAAGTGCTCACTTCAAAGAATTGACAATCCCACTGCAATAACAAAGGCCCGGAAGTTTAGCTGTCTGGTTTTCAACTTTCATGATATTGTCCTTTAACTTCTATGGAACAAAATGTGTTTTTCCGAAATATTTCCTATGGCAGTTTAGCAGATATTTAAAATCCTTATTTTATTAAAATTGATTGATGTATCTTGTTCACCCTAAAGCACATCCGTTAAATGGGATACAATGTTATAAAAACCCAGAAGTATCCCTACTTCCTTGAACAAATAAAATCTTATGTATTGCAAATTAAAATGATAGCACCTATCTTCCAAAGAAGTTTTACCCAATTTTTGTTAAGCTAATGATCCCGTTTCACTTTTAGAACAAAAGAAACAAGATCTGAAGGGTCATTATCAAGTAAAAGTTGGCCTAAAATTTATATTTGTAAAAGTATAAACTTCTACAAAATCTAAAATCAATAGAAATATTTCCATGTTTGTTTGCTCTTTTTAAAATTTCCGTTCTGCAATATTTGCAATTCATACATTGCAACATTGTTCGAGCATATGAAAATCAAAGACAAGCATTTTCATTGCTGAAGCTGGAAAAAAAAAATGTTAAAAGCAAGCAAACAGCAAAAAAAAATAGAGTAGTAATTACAGATCTTACAGTTTTAACAATCTGAAGTGTTGTTTGCAACATATGGTCAGGAAACAATTTTCCCCCCCCCTAACGTGATTTCTCAACCAGCTGGTGTCACTTTAAGGGTCTCCTAGAGACAGTTTGTTTTCCTCATCGTTTCACCTATAGACTTTGCCAGTGCCTTATCATTTGACTTCTGTTTTGTGGAAATACAAAGCTCTGTCATCAAGTCAAGTGCTTCTGCAATGTTGCCCTAATGTAAACTAGATCAGCAGCATTCATAGGAAAAAATAAAAATCACATATTCCGCTGTTATTCTTCTCAAGATTAACCATTTATAGACCAATGAATCAAGAACCAATGGCCAGAATCTGAAGCCACACAAATTCTAATTAGAAGTAAGGCACACATTTTTAACAGTGAGGGTGACTAACCATTGGAACTAACTACCAAGGAAAATGGTAGATTCTCCATCACTTTACATCTTCAAACCAAGACTAGATAGCTTTCTGGAAGATATTCTCTAGTCAAACAAGTTATTGTGCTCAATACAGGGGTAACCAGGTGAAATTCAATGGCCTGTTTATACAGAAGGTCAGACTAGATGATCTAATGGTCCCCTCTGGCCTTAAAATCTATGAATAAAAACATTCAGCGTACTTACACTTCTCTAAACCAGCCATCACCATAGTGTCCAGATGCCAAATATAAAAAAACAATGGTCAAGAAATTCTCGCCATTCCACCTAGTTATGGCAGCTAGCATGAATAGCTTCATTTTGGTGACTGTCTTCCAAGAAGCTGATGCTGGGCCATCTTACAGCTCAATTGTTGATGAAAGGGTGTGCAAAGAAAAGGGTCCTCAAAGCATGCTAGACATAGCAAAACCTAGACTCACTCTAATCAGCAGCAACTGGGAACTGCACAGCCTACATGCCTTCATCTAAAACAGGGGTTCCCAAACTTGGTTTGTGGCTTGTTCAGGGTAAGCCCCTGGTGGGCCACGAGATACTTTGTTTACCCGAGCGTCCACAGGTATGGCCGCTCACAGTTCCCAGTAGCCGCGGTTCGCTGTTCCCGGCCAATGGGAGCTGCGGGAAGCAGTGATCTAAAACCTCCTGCCTGCAATTCCCAAGAATTTCATTGCCAGGACTGTCAGGCTCAGTATCGCCAACAATCATTGCTGGTATTGTGTGTTGTGAAAAGAAAGTGTCTCTGAAATAACTATGATATTGGCTAGGTTTCAGCTAACACCTTGTAACCAAAACAAAATTGGACTGAGAGCGAGAAAGCGTGCACAGCACTGGTGAGATATGCTCTTTTTAGTTTGTTTCACTTGGAAGAGTCATTGTGCAATAAAGCAGCTGATGTTTCCACATGAGTTTTGAATTCAACCCCAGGAAGACTGTGTTGAAGAAGTCCAGTTAGGAAGTAACAAAACTATAGATTGATGGCTAGGTCCATATCCAGGGAGCAAGGGTAGGGTATCCTGAGTATTTTAGGTGTCCTGAAGCAGTTGTGCACAAGCCCCTAGACATTACCTTTCATAGAGTAAAATAACATATTTATAAAACAAGAGATGATTAACTATATGTCGTTCCAAACACCATGTTGTGGAAGTTACCTAAGCAAAGAGCAGAAAGTGAACAGTAGGGACAAATGTAAGTCTTATCAGTCTCTTTCTCCACAATAAAGCAGAAGTGTAGTTATGCTGTTGTACCATATCCACCCTTTGTTTATATAAAGCAGGTCCTTGGAGTGATTTCTAAGTTAAGAATATGTCAACGCTGAGCTATATAGTACAAGCATATGGGATATAGGGTCTAATTTTTTGTATTATAGCAGTGCCTAGTAGAGCAACACAGAATGGGTGCCCCAATCTGCTAGATACTGGACATAGTAAGATTATAAGTAACCCCTTTTTCCAACACGAGTGTTGGTCCTCTGCAGAGTGATAGCAGATATCTAGAGCCTTGCAGTTCAGCTTCGCAATCGAGGGTAAATAAAACAAATCAGATGTAGAATTATATATACTGCAAGCTATCCCTTCTTTCAGGAATTTTAGCCCAACACAAATGCCATTCCAAGGAGCAACTCTGCCTCAAGAACTGACTCTAATCAGAGGCCAAAGCAGAAAACAAATTCTCTCACTGCTCAAACAGCTCCCTCTACTACTCAAAACTTCACATAAAAACAAAAACAAAAACAACCCACCACATAGCACATGTTCCCAAGACTAAACATTTGTTCATATGCTAAAAAACAGAATTTGGAAGACAAGGTGTAACAGGGCTTCATGGTGACACATGCCATTACATCTACCGGCCACTACTGTCAGTTGGTGATCGGGAGTTCTGTATGCACAATGACGTTAAACGAAGCAGCATACACATGTTGAGAGAACAGGTGCCTGAAGCCAAAAGACTCTCCTCCAGTCCTTTTCCAACAGATTTACAGAAAATTAGAGATTCAGGTCATCTGTCTATTCAATTTCATCATACATTGGCAACTATTACTTCAGTAATAGCAGACTGCGAAGAGAGAAAAAAAGGGCCTCACAAAACTGGGTGACAGGGCAACAAAATGGCAGATGAAATTCAATGTTGATAAATGCAAAGTAATCCACACTGAAAAACATAATCCCAACTATACATACACCTCTACCTCGATATAATGCTGCCCTCGGGAGCCCAAAATCTTACCGCGTTATAGGTGAAACTGCATTATATTGAACTTGCTTTGATCCACCAGAGTGCGCAGCCCCGCCCCCCCGGAGCGCTGCTTTACCGCGTTATATCAGGTCGCGTTATATCGAGGTAGCGGTGTATAAAATGATGGGGTCTAAATTAGCTGTTACCACGCAAGAAAGATCTTGGAGTCATTGTGGATAGTTCTCTGAAAACATCCACCCAATGTGCAGCGGCAGTCCAAAAGGTGAACAGAATGTTGGGAATCATTAAGAAAGGGATAGATAACACAGAAAAGATCATATTGCCTCTATATAACTCCATGGTACGTCAACATCTTCAATACTGCATATAGATGTGGTTGCCCCATCTCAAAACAAAAAAAAAAATATTGGAATGGGAAAAGGTTCAGAAAAGGACAACAAAAATGATAAGGGGTATGGAACTACTTCCATAGGAGAAGAGATTAATAAGACTGGAATTTTTCAGCTTGGAAAAGAAATAACTAAGAGCAGATATGACAGAGGTCTATAAAATCATGTCTGGGGTGGAGAAAGTAAATAAGGACGTGTTATTTACTCCTTCTCATAACACAAGAACTAAGAGTCACCAAATGTAATTAATAGGCAGCAGGTTTATAACAAACACAGGAAGCGTTTTTTCACACAATGCAGTCAACCTGTGCAACTCCTTGCCAGAGGATGCTGTGAAGGCCAAGACTATAACAGGGTTAAAAAAAAAAAAAAAAAAACTAAATAAGTTCATGGAGGATATGTCCATCAATGGCTATTAGCCAGGATGGGCAGGGATGGTGTCCCTAGCCCTCTGTTTGCCAGAAGCTGGGAATGGGCGACAGGGGATGGATCATTTGATGATTACCTGTTCTGTTAATTCCCTCTGGGGCACCTGGCATTGGCCCACTGTCAGAAGACAGGATACTGGGCTAGATGGACCTTTGCTCTGATCCAGTATGACTGTTCTTATGTTCTAGTATGTGACTGCTTAATACATCCCTTAGTCAATGCACGATTAATCCCAATGGTTTCTCTTCTAGTGTTTATCCAGTCTAGTTTTAAAAATCTCCATCAATGGGGATTCCACCACTGAAACATAAGGAGGCCCTAAACCTCTAAATTCTACTCTAAGCAATACTACATACCAGATAAATTAACTCAGAAGGACTATGCAGTGCACTGAGGTTAATCCATTAATCTCTGGACCTCTGGGTTCTAATTTGACTTGAATCGTAGCTAAAATGATTTTGGTGGATTTCTTGCCATCGAAATAACACACCGTACAGTCTGAAGCATTTGGCACTCAGTGGTTGGAGGTAGTCCAATGCTGAAATATCAAACATGTTGTGGCCAGGTCTTCATTAAATTAGCAAAGCTAGATAGGATGCCTGAACTAAAATTTTCAAGCTACAGGGGAAAAGCAATAAAAGTGATTTAAGAAAAACAATTTAAAAATAGATACACAAAAATATTCCTTCAAATTAAAATATATTAGCATCTGTATGTTGTTAAATGTAATTCACTAATTCTGTTTGAATGCAAAGTTTTATATTTGATTTCAATTAATAATATATACATTAAAAAAGCACCTACCCTAGAGATCAGTGGTTTTCAACCTGTTCAGACCCCTGGGGATTTACAGAGTATGTCTAAGATTTCCAAAGGGGTTCACACCTCCATTCAAAATGTTTTAGGAGTCCGCAAATGAAAAAAGGTTGAAAACCACTGCTATATATTAGTTACAAAGACTGATCCAACTTCAAACCAAAACCAGAAAATAACCAGAGACTGCATCAAAACCTGAATCATGTTCCCCCATACCACAATATCCTCCTTCCCGAAGACACCAGCCCTTGTTAGGACCCTTCCTCTAAAGCCTGGGCAAAAACATAGACAGGCCTAGTCACATATCTTGAAAGTTAACAACAGGAAGGGAGAAAGGATTCCAAAGCTGAGAACCCCTTTCAGAAAATGTTCTGTCAAAAGCTCCTTCCATGACTTAAGTGTCTTCACTGATCACAGCTGAAGTTCTATAGTACAATGAAAGAGGTAGTGTTCCAAGCAGGCCATTTCAAAACCATTCCCGGCTATACAGGTCAAAACTACCACCCTTAAACTCCATCTGCAAGACAGGTGGCAGTAGGTACAGATCCCAGAAAACTGGTGTCAAGTAAGATACATCACTTAACAACAGGCTGCTGCATTCTGCATCAACTCTAGCTCCTGGTTTAAGGTAGCCGAGTGTAAGCACATTGCAGAAAGCTAATCTTGAGATGAGAAATGCATGCATAGTGGTAAAAGGGTCTTAATCAGAAAGAAAAACAAACAGTCTCACTGTCCTGGCCAGACAAAGATTAGAAAAAGTTCCTAGAAACTGCTGTAATATAATCTGACAGCATTGGGGATTCACTAATACCCTCAAATTGCAAATTCTAATATGGCAGGCAAATACCCTCAACAAGAGAAGCAGTCATGATTATCATATTATCTTTTAGTAGCTTCCTCCAATCTACCAATATCACTTCTGTCTTACTGGGATTGAGCTTTACCCAGCTAGCTCTGATTCATGCCTCATTCTCCCCACATACTAAGTAGGCATTCAACAACAAGCTAAATGGGATGAGAGACCTCGATATTAATTTTCTCTGTGGGGGAAAAAAAACACAAACATGAACACCCCCCACCCCAAAAAAATTAATTAGAAGTATAAAAAAACAGGGTTTCTACTGGATGACAAACTGAACAAGCAAGAGTCATGAAAAAAAAAAAAAACTGTTGTAAGACAGTTAAATTATACATTGGGTTACATTGATAGGATTATCACAGAAAACATGTACCCAATGACTTTGTTGTACTACTGTATGAGTGAAACAGGACAGTTGAGAGACAATATATTTGACATTTAAGTCATAAAAGAAAAAAAGAAAAGTAGCCGGGTTCATTCTGAAGATGTGATGGTTGGGGGGGGGGGTGCAGAACAGTGTATAAGTGCATAAGGGACTTTACAAAAGAGGATTGGGACCAAGTATTCTTATTAGTCAGCTTGGACAGAAGACTACATTAACTTAAAAAGCAAAAGGAAAAATGTAGGCAAAAGGTGATTAGCAAATACTCTGGCAATGGGGTGGGGGGGAGGAGGGAGTTGTCTGAATGTCTCTTTGGCAGCAGTATCACATCCATCATGAAACACCCCTCAAGTCAACATAGCGAGGCAGAGCAAGTATAGGTTTTTTTGAAGGTTTAAAACAAAACAAACCCAATACCAATATTTCATGCACTGTATGTGTAGGATAGGTCAGTTCTTATTCAGTGGTAATATTCTGATACTTATGATGCCACTGTGACGTTGCACCCCATAATGCTTTATAGAAATATGCTTATGAATGTAAATATGACGTAACTGGAATATGTTTTATGCTACATATGCCGTGTAACATATCTTTGCAATGGTTATGTTCTACTGGATGTATTCATCCTACTTGCATGCATGTATCATTTTTATATCTGAAGTTATGAGCATTGGCTCTATGCTTGTATTTAATGTATTTGCTGTAGGAAGCACCTAAGACAGATTTTGATCAACATAGTGTGAAGGAGTTATTTAAATAATTGGGAGTTCTTAACAATGAACATTGAAAGACGCCAATCCACATCTGAGCTTTCCTGGGAACGTTCAGGCTAACATGTGGGCAATGGCATCGGCCTGTAGAGAACTGAGTCATGCATGGACATGTGACTTGCCCATGTGACTCCAAAACTCCATCTTGTAGCTGTGATTCTACACAGGGGGAGAGAGGGGTTTCCACCCACAAGACAGAGACTATATAAGCCTCTGGAAACCCCTCCATTTTGTCTTCAGCTGGCTCAAGAGATAGCCTCTCCACCCCAAAGAGATGCCTGAAAGAAACTGGAACAAAGGACAGTAACTACAGGGGTGTGAGTGATTGCTGGACCCAGACTAGGAGGAAGTCTCGTCTGTAAAAGCAGCTTATTGGAACATTTCTGAGGGTGAGATTTACCTGCATTTAGTTTCTTACTGTATTAGGCTTAGATTTGTGTGTGTTATTTTATTTGCTCGGTAATTTACTTTGTTCTGTCTGTTATTACTTGGAACCACTTAAATCCTACTTTTTATATTTAATAAAATCACTTTTTACTTATTAATTAATCCAGAGCAAGTATTAATTCCTGGGGGAGCAAACAGCTGTGCATCTCTCTCTATCGGTGTTATAAAGGGCGAACAATTTATGAGTTTACCCTGTATAAGCTTTATACAGAGTAAAACCAATTTATTTGGGGTTTGTATCCCATTGGGAACTGGGTATCTGGGTGTTGGAGGCAGAAGCACTTCTTAAGCTGTTTTCAGTTAAGCCTGCAGCTTTTGGGGGACGTGGTTCAGACCTGGGTCTGTGTTTGTAGCAGGCTAGCATGTCTGGCTCAACCAGGCAAGGTACTGAAGTCCCAAGCTGCCAGGGAAAATGGGCTCAGAGGTAGTCCCAGCAAATCAAGTGGCAGTCCAAAGGGGGTTTCTGTGACGCAACCTGTCACAGCCACCAAGCAGGAAGTCTGGACATTAGAATGTGGCAGAGTTAAATATGGTTGTCAGGTCATTGAGAAACACAACACTGCCTAGAATTCTGAAGACAAGAATGTGTGAGTTCCAGTGCTATCTTGCCAACTTCCATCTCTGGATATAGGCCCTATTCTATCCCATCTTCTCTTTCTGCTTAGCCATCCAAGGTCACTTGCCTTTCCCTTTGATGTACATTGCACAGATGGAGGGCTGCCCATTTCAATAGGATGTAAATTTCATTTTGATAACAGAGTGTCCTTTTTCCCCCTTGTTTGTTCCGATACATCATGACAGACTAAAGGTTTGCTATAATTACAATGTATCTATTAGATATGGAAGGTGTCAGGGCTTTTAGGTAATTCCTGATGGCTTGCAGTTCTAGGAAGTTGATGCTGTGCCTTTTCTTTATATGGCCTTATATCATGGATGTGTGGGAGCTTGCCATGCCCCCAGGACAGCAGCATGTGTTATAATTGTCCTGTCTGGTCTATTATCATCCGATCTAGCTTTAACTTCCAACCACTGGATCTTGTTATGCCTTTTTCTGCTAGAGTAGAGTCCTCTGTCACCTCATAACCTTCTCTTTGATAGACCACATAGAATGAGCTCTGTAAGTCTCTCACTGAAAGGCAGGTTTTCCAGACCTTGACTCATTCAAATCCAAAAATCTCATAGCTCTGCATCAGGGAGGTTTATCCATCCTTCCTATCACTGTGAAGATGGAACACAACTCCTAAGCTATAAGCAGACTGAAGACTCGTTGACAGATCTGTGC
>NW_020664419.1:24267726-24357971 GCF_002925995.2 Terrapene triunguis | reverse complement strand
TTAAAACACTATATACAATTCATATAGGAATACAAATACATACTACAAAAAAGGAAGGTTCAACAGCCTTAAAATAACCCCAGCAAAGACTATTAAATTATTCCACCCTTAGCTATAGTCCCCTGAATATTTGCCTAGTATCCCACCTAGGAAGTAACACCATTCTACTAGCCATGTTCATTCCAGGGCTCCCAGAAGAGTAAAGTCAATCCTGTCAGGTTCATATGGACGCTGCTTTGAGATCTTGAAAAGATTTGATCATAAATGTGGTAAAATAACTTGAGTGAGAGGAGAGGGGGAATTTTCATCCACCAATCTTCAAAAGTTTCAATCCCACAGTCCTTTTTACAAATACAAGCTACTTGCTGGCTGAGGGCCAAGCTTCTCAGTTTTAAGGAATTTATATCCCAGAGAGCTGGACTTTCCCTTTCCTCAAAAAGAGGACTTTAAATCCTTCAACCCAGTAAGACAGAGAAGCTTTCTATTCAGATTTTAGAAGGGTCCTAAACTCCATCTCTCACTTTCATCCCATTCTGAAGCAGAAGACCATAATGGGGCCACCTGAACTAAGATGGAACTTAGTCAACTGAGAGCTCTGAAATGGACCTGCTAGCCAGGAAAGACAACAGTCTCATTGATGTGAAAATTCCCTCCTTCTGGGGCAAGGCACACTCCAGCACACTCCCATAAGGATACTAAGGGCAGCCTTACTTTGGCATATCCTAACTTTTGAGTGCTTGACATTATTATTGTATATAGACTATAATTTGAGCTACTTGTGTGTTAAGCTTGAGAATCTATTTTGTAGTTAGACTATTTTTCATAAACAACCCATTCTTCTATAATTACTACTACAGTCAACCTGGTCCTGGTTCTCATGATTTTTGAAGATGGGAGAACAGGCAACAGTGCCTAAAGACCCCCTTTTGTCCTACAACTACTCATACGCTGAAGGAACAGTCTTATTTTGCAACAGTCATGGACTCTATTGCCCTTGTTTTTACTGAACTCGGTTTGTTATAGAGTTTTGTTATGTTTTGTGACCAGGCTCTTTCATCAGTTCATTTATTTGTAACTATATAGAAAAAGATAATTGTAGAGTCGCCAGCACATTAAAACTCTGTGCTTTATGCCTAATGCCAACATACCTAGTGAAGCACATTAGACTATGCAGTATCTTTCTATATTACATTACATTTTTTGCTTAGACTTAACCATCATAAAATGTTTATGCAAGGATATCTCAAAAGTAGAGATTTTTGATATGCTGCTTGGAGATTATAAATGAGGAAGGGCGAGAAGAGCTAGTAGTAAGATGATGATGAGACATATAAGCCCCTTTTTGTCATATTCTAATTCTAGCAAAAGCTTATTTATATGTTTATATGGCAGAGTTCAAAAAGCTCCTAGCAAAGAAATCTATCACTTTGGAAGTAGTGACAGATGTTAACAGTGCAGAGGCAAAGGCATGAACACTAAAAAAAAAAGACCTCTTTAAAAGCAAGGAACATACTAATGTTCACCTTTCACCTCCGTGTCACAGTTACAATCAAGTGCTATGCAAGTAGTGACTGAAAGTGATAGTATCTGATGGCTACTCTGAAATGAACTGATGGTTTCAACTTACTTCCAAGAGGACATTTATGCACATCACAAAACCATAACCCCCACTGGTACCTCTGTTTGCTATCTCAACAAGGAGGGCAAGAATTCAATGGCTAAGGAGAGTGAATTACTCTCTCCCCTTTAGAGGTGACCCCGTCAGGTCACAGCTAAGGATCACTTGCAGAGCAGTTTGGGGGAAGCCTTCTCCAAAGACAGAAAAAGAGACATTGAATTCAGAAGTGGCTCCTCCAAGTGGAGTTCAGCCTCACTAGTGTCTAAATCTCTAGCAGTCAGAGGGAAGTTTAAGATGTAACCCTTCCTGACCCTTCTAAATGTTTCAGGTGGAGCCAGGAAGGAAATGGGGAGGGTGGCTTTTTCTTTAAAACTTGTTTTCCCATTGCCTAAAAAAGTCCCTTACAGTTCCAAGTGCCACTTCCGTCATCACTTCAGATCTCTGGTTCAAGGGGAGCTGGAGGATTGTAATCACAGGACCTTTGTTACCAACCAGGAAGACTGCTAGCAGCCTTGGACAATGGGTGCTTCTTTTCCAAAATGGCCTATTTTCTTATTGCAGCTCTGCCTGGCTCCTAACAGAACTGCATTCACACTGGAGGATAATTATCCTTTGCTATTTCTGTTAAATAAGCTGATTCTCGAGTTGGCTTTTAAAATCTTAAATAGAACATAAGACTTGCCATGCTTATTCAGAGCAATGGCTTACCTAGTCTAATACTGTGTTTCCCACAGTGGCCAGAACCAGATGCTCTGGGTAAAGACGCAAGAAACCCCTGAAGCGAGCAATTATAAAATAAACTCCCCATAAGGAAAAATTTTCCTAGCCACCTCAGTAACAGATTGAGTAACATGCTGTGAAGCATGACAGTTTATATCCCTTCCAAACTTCTTTTTTTTTTAATCCTTGCTATTGTAACTGTGGGTGCTCATTATCCATTTTTTTTAATCCTGCTAAACTCTTGGTCCTTAATAATATCTTGTGGCAGGGAGTCCCACAGGCTAATGTTGTCATGTAAAAAGTATCCTTTTATCAATTTTAAATTTGCTGCCTTTCAGTTTCACTGAATGTCTTCTGTTACCCTTTCTCATAACAAGAACAAGAAGTGCCTGGTTTACCTTCTTTATACTGCTCATCATTTAAACCTTTCTTTCCAGGTGAGAGTGTACCATTGATTTCTATAGTGATGTAACAGCTCCCCAGAAGTTCTGAGAAGTTCCTCTTGGGATTGTTCAACTCTTCACTGCCTTCTACTCAGTACTGAGCTTTAATGACACTATCTAGTTGCAATATACTCCTTTGCGTTATTTACACGCAGGCTTTTTTGTTGTTTTGAAGGCTCTGTTTGTCTGCAGAGAAAAATCTATCCATCACTTAACAGCTTCCATTCTACTTTATCACTGGTATTTTCTAAGCAGAAACACATTGTGAACATTTACTTTTACCCAAGTGAAGAGGGTGAACTACAAAAGGCAAGCAAAGATTTTCAATGCTTGATTTAGCTTTTGCAAAAACATCCAAGTTAGAACTCTAAAGAGAAATATTGGAATATATTGGATTGGATTGTGTTCTGGGAGGCCTATAGATTACAAAGGAAACATTCAAAACATCATACTTTCGTTGGCAAAAGGAACACAGATTTAAAAGCGAAAATGTAAAAGTAATGCTGGATTTGGTTTTGGTTTAGTATTGCAAAATTTAGGGGTTTTAAATTGTAATTCAAGTTTGGGGAAAAACAATGTTCCCCACTTGTGATACTTTATTTCACATTTATTTTAAAAACAAGCTCTATTTGGCCTATTTCAAGTTTTGCTTGACAGAAAAGGAAACTATGTTCCAAAGCCTAAACTGTCCCCCTGTGTTCTTCAGTCATCCAGCCCTCTCTGGCTGTATGTGGGCTCATCCCATCACACGTTGGTGACTGGCAATGGGAGCTCTCCCCGTACAACTGAATGTGGCGGCAATTCTTCTATTCTTTCCAGTAATAAGAGGTGAGGGTTACCATCTTCTAACCTTACTTTAGATGCCAGAGGTTTAGAATGTGGACCAAATCTCACAAAACTGGGAAAAAAGTATTTCCAGTGTAGGCAAAGCACGTACCTTTGTGGGATATAGAACATGTGCTGGGGAGGCGGTTTGTAGAGAACACCATCATAGACTGGCCACAGACCACTTAAAATTCTGAAAAGAGAACTCTTTCCACAACCATTGGGGCCAGTGATTAAAAGATGCATTCCTTCCTGTACCTAAAATAGTCATGAAAACGATAAAACAACCACCTTTCAAAATATATCACTTTTACCATGAAGCATATAATGACACAATCTAGCACACCCCACAATGAAACCACCTAAGCATTTAGTTTAAGTAAGTACAAATTGTGAAACTGGCTACAACTCTTATTCAGTCTCTGCTTGAAAAACTGCATTTGCATAGAATATGTGGATTCAAAGAGCAAAAGCAAAGGAACCAGAAGAAATCATGTTTACTAGCTCCAAAGATACAATTTAGATGTTTTTTTTTCTAATTTAGGAAACAATCCAGATGGGTATGGTATTACTTACAAAAGGCTATTTTGTGGAGGGACATGAGTCATTAGCACTGAAACCTTTTTTAACATTTGGGCACTTTGTGTCTTGGGTAAAATCTGACTGCAGTTCATTTTAACATGTAGCAAAATTAGACCCTAGTCACATAGAGCTGGGAAAAACATGCCCACATACCATATGTCACTATCTATGATGAATCTTGATTTCAGTATTCCTTGTTCTGCATCTACAGATCATATTTAGAGCCAAATATTCCCCTCAAGTACTTGCATGCACTGACTTCAATTTGAGGAGACTGTAAGGAGTTAAGGACACTCACTACCTTACAAACGTTAACATTTCTATAACTACACTAAATTCCATCACAATCTCATTAAACAGCATATAGTATTTTTTGTATGGGTGAATTAGACACAAAGGGGTGAACCTCAAAATTCCATTTCTGCTCATATAGTGTCATTTTTATGCATTTCTTATATACATACACATACATACATGTATATATATATATACACACACACACACACCTTTGTTTATTCACCCTATACACCCCTATACTTCCCCCCACCCACCCACCCAATAGCACTGTTTGTGAATTCTCTCTATAAATATACTAGGTAAAGTGTACAAACATACAGGTATCTCTGCCTGAATATCAGTCCATCATTTTATAGTGCTAAACGAAATACATTTAAAGTAGCTGGGAGTTTTGCCAAATTAAAGGCCCTATTCTGCCAGATGCTGACTATTTCTTTAAAGGGGCTCCCTCTCTCTGTCTCTCGCACACACCCAGAATACAAATACAGAGGTAACATGAGCAATTAGATGCATAAATGAGGTAGTGGACGTTCTCATGCAACTTTCCAATGCTTTCACCTATTTCTATATAATTACTGCACTAACATTCAATATTGTGACATATTTTGGAATCATTCAATAAATGAAATGCATTAACAATGTGATGCCAATAGGAATTGATTGCTATTTGCAATAAATCATTGAAAACAATGTGAGTTTTTACTGAGCAAAGATTGTAGGATTGGGCCTGTCAGCTGTTAGTTACTATTGATCCTTGGAGTGGTCAAGTGAAGTTCCACAGACTCACTGTTTGCTCTAATGTTGTGGACTTGGAAGATTTTTAAAGCATCCTAAAGGTGTTAAGCACCTCAGTCCCATAGAAATTCAATGGGAGTTGGATGCAGAACTCCCTTAAGCAATTTTGAAAATGCAGCTGTAGTTTTTAATCTGACAATGACACAAGTCAAACCATTCCTTCTCCTCTCTCTCCATTTTCTTTGAGCAGGATACACTGTACATATCTGCCTCTAGTGAGCCACTATGCCTACCTTTCTTGACTTCCCCTCTTCTCCAAGTATTTAACATAGGGTACATGAACTCTGTGTTGTTTTGTGTTAATGTGATGGCAACAATCAGAAGATTCTTGCATATCATCTTACTTTGAAGTTTAGTCTGGAAACCACCACATCTCCATTTGGGGTAATAATAGGAACATTTTCACAAACAATTCCATGATCAACATCAATAACTTTTCCTACAAATTAAAAAAAAAGTTAGTGAAACATTCAGGGGGTCAGTGATATCTATTAGTCCAAGAACAGGGCTGAGAGCCACGAATTTCTGGAGTTTGTATGTCCCTTCATGCTTCAATCACCATTCTAGAGGACATGCGTCCATACTGATGACGGATTCTGCTTGATAACGATCCAAAGCAGTGCGGACTGACGCATGTTCATTTTCATCATCTGAGTCAGAGGCCACCTGCAGAAGGTTGATTTTCTTTTTTGGTGGTTCGGGTTCTGTAGTTTCCACGTCAGAGTGTTGCTCTTTTAAGGTTTCTGAAAGCATGTTCCACAGCTCGTCCATCTCAGATTTTGGAAGACACTTCAGATTCTTAAACTTTGGGTGGAGAGCTGTAGCTGTCTTTAGAAATCTCACATTGATACCTTCTTTGCATTTTGTCAAATCTGCAGTGAAAGTGTTCTTAAAATGAACAACATGTGCTGGGTCATAATCCGAGACTTCTATACCAGGAAATATATGGCAGAATGTGGGTAAAACAGAGCAGGGGGCATACAATTCTCCCCTAAGGAGTTCAGTCATCAATTTAATTAACGCATTTTTTTTAAACGAGCATCATCAGCATGGAAGCATGTCCTCTGGAATGGTGGTAGAAGCATGAAGGGGCATGCGAATGTTTAGCGTATCTGGCATGTAAATATCTTGCAATGCCAGCTACAAAAGTGCCATGTGAATGCCTGTTCTCACTTTCAGGTAACATTGTAAATAAAAAGTGGGCAGCATTAGCTCCTGTAAATGTAAACAAACTTGTTTCTCTTAGTGACTGGCTGAACAGGAAGTAGGACTGAGTGGACTTGTAGGCTCTAAAGTTTTACATTGTTTTGTTTTTAAAATATTTGTAATAAAAATAATAATATAAAGTGAGCACCATACACTTTGTATTCCATGTTGTAATTGAAATCAATATATTTGAAAATGTAGAAAAACATCAAAAATATTTAATAAATTTCAATTGGTATTCTATTGTTTAAGAGTGCAATTAAAACTGTGCTTAATCACGATTAAGTTTTTGAGTTAATCGCATGAGTTAACTGTGATTAATTGACAGCCCTACATATTTTGTCAAGTCTTAAACTAATCCAAATAAAGAAACAATTAAATACAGGATTGTTACACATGGATCTGGTAGCACTGCCTATAATTAAGGTTGCCTTACACTTTCCATTATAAGACCCTGTTTTCAGTTGCTTATAACTTTACCAATCTGTAACTATTTGGGCTGAAATTTTCCATGTTGGGCATTTTCCTCAGGCTGAATTTTGCAAAGTTTCAGCTAAAATATTTTGGTGGCTTCTGGGAATGAAATTAGGGTTGTTCTTCCCATCTTAAAATAGTTCTTACAACCACTTAGTTGAGAAGCTCTGTTGCTTCCAAGCTCTGGAGCAGGAACTTGAAATTTGGCAGACAGGTCACCCTGATGTCAGGGATGTGCCTTATGCCATCTCCATGAAAATTCATCCAAATTTGGCCAAGTTATAAGCCTCTGAAAAAAGTTTGAACATAAAGGCTTGTTAGAGTTTGGCAGCTACATTCTCTGAATAGTCCATCTGTTGCCTGCCTCATTTGTCGGAGAAGCTGGAAAATGTGTAGTGAAGGAGGCAGGAGACCATCAGAAGAGAATATATAAGTCTTATGGTTAGAGAATTAAAATGCTATCCTGGAGAACTAGATTCTACTTGATTGTCTCTGCCATGTGATGCTGGACAAGCCACTTGAACCAAAATCACCACCATTGGCCACTAACTGTGCGTTCCTTATTTTCTAGGTGCCTGACGTCAAACAGCTCGGACCAGATTTTCAGGAGTGCTCATGACTGCAACAGAAGTCAAAGCTGCATTTTGGACATATAAGGTGTTATAAAAATACTAAATAATCTGAAACCCCTAGGCGTCTCAAGTTGGGCACCTATGACATATTTGTCCTTAATTTCTCTATGCCTCAGTTCCCCAGCTAGAATACAGGGATAATAATACCCTCAAACAGATGTTGTGAAGATCAATTCATTAACATTTGTAAAATATTCAGATATCATGGTGAGAGTTGCATAGGTAACATTAATTCTGGGATTTCCTAATATTTGAGTGCTTGACTTTGCGACCTTAAGGCTCTCTTAATGTAAGGGGGTTGGAGGTTGTTTGTTTTGTTTTTTAATGTAATGAGGCATATAAATTGATAGCACAGCTACAAAAATTAAGTGATGATCCTTTTTTATAATTCTGAATGATAAGATAAGGAAAGACTAAGTAAAGTAATATATTATTGTTATTTGACTAAAGTATTTAAAAGGTTGTATGCAGTGTAGTTGTAGCCATGTTAGTCCCAGGATATTAGAAAGATAAGGTTGGTGAGGTAATATCTTTTATTGGACCAACTTCTGTTGGTGAGAGAGACAAGCTGAAAAGCAGCTCTGTCTGGCTCGAAAGCTTGTCTCTGACCAGCACAAATTGGTCCAGTAAAAGATATTACTTCACCCGCCTTGTCTGTTTAAAAGGTTGTCATTCTTTCTTAGCCTAGATCAGTAAAGTTATGGGCTGTAGTAAATACAGAGGATAATATAACATTATTTGGTGGCACAAGTTGATACTGACGATTTAAGAGGAAATAAGTGGTGTGGGGCAATGTAATAAACTTGCCTTAAAATACATGGATTTTTCTTTTAACAATATGCACACTTACATGTATGCACACATGAGTGTACACACATGTGCACAGATACCCACCCACGCACCCCTCCACTGTTATAAATTCCTATGCAGGGATTTCTGAAATTATCAAGGCTGAAAGAAAGGAAGAAAAATGTTATTACAGTGGAACTTCTGATGGGAGAGCCTCAGAAAATATGTTGCCTCTGCAACTGTAGTGGAATAAAGTCTTGGTATGGACTGAAGAATGGGATGCTATACCACATGGAAACATCAGCAGAGTTCTCATATTTGAACTGCATTCAGTCTTTAAAATAACTAGGCAGTCATGCTAAAGAACAATTGCCTGTGGGCCAAGGACATTAATTTACCACTATTTGGTCTAAAAAACCCTTTTCTCTACTACATTACAAAATGTAGCTATTACAAAATGTTGTTTATTTTATTGGTAATCACACATTGTCATGTCCTACAAGGTCAAGAAATCAGTTAATGCTTACTGTTAATGTTTGTGCCGCCTCAGGGTGTTTATTATGACCCTGTTGAGAAATCTGTGCTGAAGGGCAATAATGTTGTAAGAGAAGGAAGAAAATATTTCACACACAGCAGTTTAACTCCTTCGCCTCTGAATAGCTACTTTTTTCCTGTGGGGGTGGGGAAGGGATTTGGTTTGTCATCAGCAGCTGGGAAGCAGGAAATGGAAGGAGTCCAATGTGGGTAATCAGGAGAAGTAAATGGCAAAAGGCCATATGAGGGGATTGGGAAAGAAATTGGATGGGGGTGAGGGGTAGAGACAGAAGGTGAGTAATGGGGCACAGTGAGAATTCAGTCAGAGGGCACATACACAGACCTTAGAAGGAGGAGAAAGAGGGGAAATGACAGAACGTAGAGAGTAGGAGGAGCAAGGGGAAAGGCAGGCAGGAGGGTTGGAGCTGATCAGAAAAATTTTCAGTGGAAAATTGCGTCTTTTTGTTGAAAATATGAAAACTGAACACATTTTGATTTTCAGTGCCTGACGTTTTTTAGGCCAAATCCTACTAAAAACATCAAAATTTTTCTCTTTTCAGATGAAAAATTTCAGGTTTCAGTTTTCTAATTAAAACTAAAAAAATGTAAAGGAAAGCAGATTCTTTCTGGGCGAAAAAATGTCAAAAAACCAATTTTCTGTGGAGGTTTTGATGGAGAATTTCCAGCCAGCCCTTGTGAGAGTACATTGGGAAGGAATCTCAGGGTTGTCTGCTGGGAGGCATAGAAAACTGCAAAGAAGTAGGTTAGGAATATGTAATGGGAGGAGAGTTGATCTGTGGCAACTTTGAAATAGCAGCAAGGGTTGTGTAAAGAAAGACTTTGTTTATACCAGTAAAGTTGCATAGTAGGCTGAAGAGTTTATAGAGAAAAGTATCAAAATATGAATTACCCACCCTTGATTTCCAAGGGGCCATCAATGTGTAATTCTGTTTTATCTTCATTCTTGCTGTTGGTTTCAATCTCTTGAACAACAGCAGTTCTTTTGTAAATGCCCCTCTTCACTTCATCAAAGACTGAAAACATGTTGTACACTCGAGCTGTATAGCCTGCTAACTCGGTGACCTGAGAAACAACAAATGATCTGTTTAAATTACATAAACTGGAAACTGGAAATTAAATACTTTGTCCAGTCATTTATGGATAGCATTCCCAATCGTTTTGACTCAGTACTACTTAGATTTCATTCTGGATTAAGAATAAAAGGAAATTTTTCCTCACCAATTAATTTTATTTCTTTGAGATCTTCTCTGACAGTCCCCCCAGATGCACACGTACAGTTCCTATCTGCCAGCAGATGGCGACATTACGTTGAAGGACAGATCCTAAGCTGACGTAAATTGGTATAACTCCAATAAAGGCCTTGAGAATTTTTAGTGATGTCATCACCAGCAAATAAGGGGGCTGCTAGCTCCCATCTGTCAGCTGAATCTCCTAAAGCAGTTCCTATAATAGCAATTTATTGTGCAAAATACACCACACACAATTTTTAGACCTTGGATCCCTAGCATAAAACTTGATGTTTGAAAAAGTCCGGGAAATTTGCAGAAGACAGTGCTAAGCTTGAAGGGAGGAAGCCTGGACTGGCATAGAAGATATCAAAGAAAGAAAATTTAACACATAAGGAAAATTTTCCTCTCTTTGATTTTCTGTGCCAAGCCAGATGTTTGGCTACCTCCAAAAGCAATGCTGTGCCATACAGTAGGCACTGATTATACCTCATGAAAGCTGCCTTCAGCACTCTCACCAAATGATGAATCAGCTCATGCCTGAACATTACATTTGCTGAACACTACAGATTAAACAGTGAAGGACATATACCCCAGGTGGCTGCCTTCCCTATCTCCTGTAGTTCTGTATACACCTTCCAGGACACAATGCATTTAACTTTCTAATGCCACACACTCTGAATGCTTCTGGGACTTCCTTGCTGGCACTGAAGCAACTTTCCCTGACTAGAGACTTCATTCTCTTGGAAGGAATGGATTTGGATGCTGCTCACTTTGTTTTTCTTTCTTCTGTGGCTCTCATGCTGTTGTTGTGAGGCTCTGAACTGCTGAGCCTTTTTGCGAGATTCCTAACACCCATCATGGGTCAATGTGGAGAAAAGCATGCCAGTGTACCATTCTATTTAATTGCGAGGGCATCTGTGGTGCTAGAATTCATATCTTTAGTCCTGCTGAATTACTTCTCTGCTGTTCTGTTGGACTCTGTGGCAATCTAGTCTGTTTAGATCTTCTATTCTGACAAATTCTCTCAAAAAACTCACTCCTCTTTTCCACTCTTCCTAGCATATTTAGGATCTGTTTGGCTAGTCTGCACTGTTGCATACTCTGACTATGGGAATAACAAATAGGATGGCTAAGAGGAGCATGGGGGGCTGCTTTCAATACCTGGTTTTCCTTGGCCATCTCTTTGCTCTGGGTCAGTTTATTTGAGTGAGAGATGGTGGCTGTTCAGTGTACCCACACCAAAACATTTTTCAGCCTGTGGTGAAAGTGCAGAGGAACGAGTCCAACTGTTCTCCTCCGGATATGACAGACAGACTCGTACATTTGTCAGCGAAAACTACTACAGGGTCATGGTGTACCCCAGGTACTCCCCTCTCTATACACTGGTATCTGGAGTCAGGATTCCTGGATAGGCTGAGGCCCCAGAGCAACTGAGACTCAAATGAGAGAGGAATCTAAAACTGCAAGGAAGGCTCTCCAGCAGACCCTGGCAAAGGTCTCCTTTGTTCAGGCCTTTCTCCACAGCCATTGAAGATACTGATCCTCAGCCTGCTGGAGACAGAAACAAATGAGCTCTAGGACCTGGCAAGCCCCTTTTCTTGCAGGTGATGACCTCACCAAAAAGTCTCAATGTACTGTCTCCATCTGCTGGCAGAGAGGAATTACACCCAAGCATCTGCAGTAGTATAGAAGACTCCTCATTGCTGGAGTACTTCCCTGCCGTAGGAAAAGACTGCCGTAGGGGGAAAGGCTCTGACAGAGGGGAGCTGCTAGAACCTTTCCCAGCTGCCTCCCCCACTGCTGGAGCCTTTCACTGACACATGTAGCAACACACCACAGTGTGAATGCAGGGTGCTTTTCAATGTAGCATGTAGCACACGTACCTTACACGCCACCGAAAGTGGTGTGTCGTTTAGACATAGCCTTAAAAAACAAATACATTAGCTAGTTGTAGTAAAGCATTTAGAGATAGCCAGATCCAAACCTGGTGTTAGAAGACGTCTCTGGTGTAAGGAAGTGTAACTCTAGACAAGTCCCATAATTGTACAAAATTCAAGAACAGCTATTTGTTATGAATTATAAGGTCCTGCTCTCAGTCATGGTTTTATAAGAGTATAGGAGTTTATAAGGAGAACTTTACAAAACCCATGGTAATTATCAAATGTTTCAACTCCATGAGTAAGCCTAGACTGTCCTGCATTGGCAGGTTTTTGTCTCTAACACTTGTGAAAAGAGTTGTACTGACAGTATTTAAGACTGAAGATCTCCTGCTACCAGTAGAGCAAGTACAACGTGGACAGCAGCAGGACAGACCTTTCCACATTGTCTCACCAGTGTGCCCTCCATACTGACCTGCAATGACCACTTCTAAATATGACAGTGTAGTTCAGTCTCCAAGCCTATTCAAGGTCTGATCCAACTCCCACTGGGAGACTTTCCAGTGAATTCAGTGGGAGTTGAATCAAGCCCTCAATCCTTGGCCTTTGCTAAGCCTGCAAACCAGCATTTCAAACAGTGTTCTCTGTTACAGTGATATTTGTGATACTGAATGCTGTACCCTATGAACAAACCTTAGACCATCATCTCAACTCACACGCTGCAAGAAAGGTAACAGGTGGTAACAGTTTCAAAAGCATGAGCCTGTAGACTTACCCATCAAAACACTGAAAATTTGGATTTACAGTGGTGGCCTACAGACAAAAAATAAAATTGCAAAGAGCCAAACATTGCCCATCTTACTAATGAGGTCAGTTCCAGTGACTGCTACAGGGCTGCTCATGTAAGAAAAGGGAGTGGGATTCGTACTTTATTACCATAAAATATTAAAGTTCACGGGAAGCATATTACCATTCGATGGAAATTGCCTAAAAGTAACTTAGAATAAACTATGAAGGTGTGGTATCCCAATACTACTTTGGCAAAATTTTATGTATAAAATTAAGATGGAAGCTCAGCTCCCTGGGTCTTTCACTTCATACTCTCTGAATTAAAGTGTAATTGTGTTACAAGTCAAATCAGTTTGCTGTCTTTCACCTATTATTTAGTGGATATTTTTTCTGCGTCATAAAGCAGCCATGTTTGCAAGGCGCCATGTAAATGTATAGCATTATATAAATGATTTTAACACTGAATGCTAATAGTAACACCTTCACATAATTGGTAACCAGGCAGTCTCTCTACATTGTAGGCCAAGTATTGAAACAGATGAATCAAAAATCACAGTCTATTAGAAGAACTGCTTGAGAAGTCTGCACAGTATCTGGCTCTAGTCTAGAAAATGCTGTCATGGTTTATACTCATGGGCCACAAATTATCCCCACATTAAAATACTATCTGTACTTAAGTTACTGAGAGCTAAATTCTGCAGTCTTCACTCAAGACAAACTCCCATTGATTTAAGGACTGCAGAATCTGCCCCAATATGATTACAAAAGAAAGTTTAAAAAAAAATCTTACATTTGCAAATTCTGTTTTATTTTCATTTATTTCTCTTTTCAGTTGTATACTACAAATGACACCCAATACCTCTTTGTAAGAAGACATAATCCTTTCAATGGCATCTGCTCCAGAGGCCAACAGATTTCGTGAAGTAGTAAAGGCTTCTGTTCGCTCACTAACCATTGCTTGTTTATGGCCATCTTCTAACTCTAAAAGCAAAAAATGTTCTTCTGTTCAAATATTCTTCTGAAAAATATCTCTACAAATTAAATTATGGTTAAAATGTGAGCCATTATTAAAACAGATATTAAGTTAAGAACACTAACTCTATGAAGACAACTTTCTTAAAGGAATCAGAAAGGCAAACAATTGGCATAAAACTTCTAGTAACAAAGAAAAAATGGGAGTATGAGAAATTCTTCTTCTTACACAAATCATCCTTTTTTCTTTTTAACACCCATCAACCTCTTTTTCTTTTTAATATACTATTACTCAGTCTGAGTTTTACCACAACTGTAGTGAATCAAACAGAATTTCAGTTTCATTGTTTTGTTTTTACTAGTACTGCTATTACTCATTTTCAACCTTACTTAATTCTTCATTCCACTTAAAAAGGAACATTCATACTGATGCACATTTGGCAAAATTAGAACATTTTATAAGAATGCAATTAACTGACAGTAAGTTTCTATATTCCTCTTGGTAGTATTAGAGGGATCTGTGTCTGAGTAAGAGTCTTCTTTCTCACAACCCAGTTTCTCTGTCTGTTTGATCCCATAATCCTTTGTTATAACATTGTAGCCTGTTAGCATGAAAATTCTTCTGAATCAAATAAGAGCAAGAAGTGATGTCTGGTGAGAAAATATCCTTAACAACTGACAAAGGCAAAAATGGCAGCCGAAACTAGAGAGGGCATGGGAAAAATAAACACATTTATGTTTCAAGTATAATATCTTCACATGAAGTGTTTGTTTTTCCCAGAGTAAAATTCATTAAGTATTTCATGCCTGGAGTCCAATTCTGCTATTGTGATATCTCTTGCCATCATCACACCCACAGAAACTGCTATACAGCATGGAGCCAACCTGTAATTTCCTCCTCCACAAAATCATCAAGATAATAATGTGGCTGAATTTTTTAAGAATGAATAATGTATAATCCTTAACATTTGCAACTAAGCAAATTAAGATGACAATATATGGTCAACCAAATGTGAAATTTTAGGTTGCAAGAGGGGTTTTGGGAAGATATCCTTAACCAGTCTATAACATTATGCAGACTGGTTAACGGTGCTGCAGATTGGAACTTCTGTCTTTCTCTGAAGTATGGGTACTGCCAGACACTAGGCTAGCCAGACTAGGAGGCTGATCCAGTATGCCAACTCCTACATCAGGAATTATTATTATTATCTTCTATTAGGCTGGCTCAGTGCTTTTAGTCAAGAAAATCTGTGAGCAGTTTCCTACAGGTGTAACGTGATGGTCATTTTATGTGCTGTTCTATGGCAGGTAATGCTAAAGCAACGTAAGCGAAATTTTCTTACGCAGCGAGTGGTTCTCTCACCTCCGTGACAAGGTCAGACTCTGCAGTGTTTGAAAACATAAATCCCGTACCAAATCTTGTTGTACCTGTCTGTATCTTCTTTTTGCTTTTGAAGCTCCTGATACCCAAACGCTAGTTTGTTTTAATTTATCAAACCACCAAAAAAAAAACAACCTGGATAAATACATCCTTGGTATAACTCCACTTACATCAATGAAGATACACAACAGATAAGTGTAAACATTTTGGGCCAAAAATATTATATAGAAAGTTACTGTCATACACATATGACCCCAATTTGGCCTCCCTTTGTCTCAAAATTCAATTTCTGAATTATTTAAGAAAACTGTGGCTGTTCAGATTTTTTAATTTAAGTTATTCCAAGTCAGTAGTGTGTCACCCAGCACACTGGGATATACACATCTGGTACACAATGAGAGTCATGCCTTTCTAAAAAAGGACAGAACCTTCCTCAGTCAGGGTGCGATCCTAAAACCCTCACTTATATAGATAGTCATGTAAGTTGTCACATTTACTCCAATGGGAGGACTCATGTGAATAAGGCTCTGTAGGGAATCCAGTCCTCAGTAGTGATGCCAATTCAGTAGTACAAAACTAAAAAAAAAAAAAAATTATAACTCTTCCTTGGCAGATAACCAAGTTTTACTGATCTAGACAGCATTTTAGATGTCACTGTGGATTTAAAATTGGGTAAATTTGAGGAACTTTAAACTGCTCCAGAACACAATTCTCCATTATTGCATGACTGAAATCAAACCACCAGACCTGCCCAAAATAACTTTTCTTGATCATTTTCTCCAATGTTTTTCACACATAGGCTTTTCCTTCTGTGTTAGAGGAAGTGCCATATTACAACAGACTGGGCCAGTGGTCTCTCTTTAGTCTAGTATCTAGCCTCTGTCAATAGTATAACTTGTTCCCCACTTATAAAACTTCTTAATCCCATTTGTTTTATGGAAAACCCATATTTATTGTGCCTAATGAAATTAAAGTCTCCTTGTCATTAATGTTTAATTTCCAGGGAACTAACTACATTCAGGATATTTTGGTCTACTTGTGTTTTTTGTATGATTCCTTTTGCATACTAGCGTACTATAAAACGACTTACAAAACTCATATACTGTAACAGCAAACGGATATCAGAAAAGGTAGCACTAGCTGTGGTCTGTGTGTATTTTAAATACATACAAATACCTAATTTTTTTTTGGCAACAGTGAAAAGGCTATTGCTGTACTGATGCAATCCCTCCTGTCTGAAGACCATCTATGTGAACAGTTTCAGGTTGATTTCAGGCATGGTCATAAGTTCTAAACACTAGCTATTCGGTTCCAAACACTTCCTGGATTCTAATGGGTTTATTCATCAATGACAGTTCTAGTTCCCATTCCTCAGATTTTAACCAACTTCATTTGCCTTCCACACTTGATCTGATTGGATACAGTACTATTTCGCCAACTAAATCGCCTTCAGCAGTGAGCTGCGCTTGTTGGATTTTTAGCATACCTGGTTTACTTCTTACCACTTGATGGGGTCAATTTGTCACCATTAATAATGCATTTCTGATCTTGTCCCTGTTCTTGTAGAATGCCTCAGGGCTCTGTAATAAGTTCTACACTTTAACATTTTGCATGTTCCTCCTGGCAAATACTCTTCAGTATTACACCTCTCCCCCGATATAACGCGACCCGATATAACACGAATTTGGATATAACGCAGTAAAGCAGTGCTCTGGGGGGGCGGGGCTGTGCACTCCGGCAGATCAAAGCAAATTCGATATAAAAAAAATTAAAAAAAAAAATTAATGGAGATACCCTATCTCCTAGAACTGGAAGGGACCTTGAAAGGTTGAGTCCAGCCCCCTGCCTTCACTAGCAGGACCAAGTACTGATTTTTGCCCCAGATCCCTAAGTGGCCCCCTCAAGAACTGAACTCACAACCCTAGGTTTAGCAGGCCAATGCTCAAACCACTGAGCTATCCCTCCCCCTCACCTATAATGTGGTAAGATTTTTTGGCTCCCGAGGACAGCGTTATATCGGGGTAGAGGTGTATGTGACAGGCCTACCACTGACATGGAGAAGACAGATTTATTTTTCTGACTTCTGCTCCGTCCACATTTTAAACATATTTGTCAGAGGTCCATTCCTGGATGTCAGAGAATGTTACTTACTGTAGAGTTGATATGGGTGAAATACTGCTCCTTTCCTCTATACACCTTTATAGAGGCTCTCTCTCTTTGAAGGACCCTAACCTGTTCATGATTCATGAGGGAAGGGCTAGGGAGGAGACATTTACATTCTGTGGTTAAATAATCTCTTTATCAGTTAAGGGATTTTGCTGAGCTGCATTTATTTCCATTTTAGCAGAAAGTACATTAAATTGGTTAACCTCATTTCTGTTTCCAAAGTACTAAAACACTGTTATCCTTCACTGGTTGTTCTGTATAATATGGACCTGTATAAACTCCTTTGTTTAGAATATGATTGCCAAATTCCTTATCAAATTCAGACAATATGCACAGATTTCACCTGCTCTGAAAACAATCCATTGGTACTTGGTTAAATGTACTGGATTTAAAATTGATCTTTTCATTTACAAAGCATTACAGAATCTTTGCATGGTGAATCTTATTGATTTTTTTAAGACTTCTTATGATTCCAGTCATGTATATGGAGATTTGTTGAGCCAACTTCAAAGTCAGTTTTTCTCTATCCATTTATTTAGCTTAGGTATTGCTAGGATACTTATCATTATAATTTCTAAGCTCTAATATGCAGTATCTAAAAATGTTAAACAGGAATTTTTAAATCATTGTATTCTTTTTTTGTGGATTTCTCTTCTACTGAAGTTAGTATATAATCACAAAGTACAAAGACTTGCACATGTTTCAAGTACATAAAAAGGCTGTTACAAGGAGGAGGGAGAAGAATTGTTCTTCTTAACCTCTGAAGATAGGATAAGAAGCAATGGGCTTAAACTGCAACAAGGTATGTTTAGGTTGGACATTAGGAAAAACTTCCTGTCAGGGTGGTTAAGCACTGGAATAAATTGCCTAGGGAGGCTGTAGAATCTCCATCATTGGAGATTTTTAAGACCAGATTAGACAAATACCTGTCAGGAATGGACTAGATAATACTTCGTCCTGCTATGAGTGCAGGGGACTGGACTAGATGATCTCTTGAGGTCCCTTCCAGTCCTATGATTCTATGTAAACTACAAAATGAACAAGCAAACAATTTGTTTTTGCTTGTTAGTACTTCTTAATCTAACACATTCCCCTTGCCTCCTGCTCTTCCAAGTTGTATTTTTTCCCTGACTTTAAAAAAAAAAAAAACATTTCAGACAAAATTAAAATCAGGGCTTCACTTCGCTCTCATTGCTGGAAGATCTGGACATGATCTTCAGAAGACCTGAATAGTGCTGCCATACAAGCCTATAACCTGAATAGTGCTGTCATAAAAGCCTATAACCTGAGCTTCACTTCTCTTTCTGTACTCTACTTGAGGTGAGAGGAGATGCTGATTCTTACACAGGTCAACACAAAACAGAATAAATAAATATTAATTAATCAATGTTTGTGAAGCATTCTGATACTAAGGTGATGAGCAAACGCCACAGAAAACCCACTAGATAGGTAGGTAGATGGATAGTATTTAGTAATATAGCAGCAGACATTCTGAGAATTGACACACCTTCCCAACCCTGCTTGGGGCATGAGGGCTACAGCTAACATTACAACTTGATGAGACCTCACAGCTTAGGGCCTCCTGTGAAGAGAGGAAAGCGAGCACCTGACATTCTTGATATTGCAAATATAAAAAACAAGATTTTATTTTAAAGTTTGTGAGACCATCTTCATACATCAGAAAGGGCAGTAAACGGTTAAAGTGATATTTATAAACTGCTTAACCACAATTCACCTTGGCATCTTATTTGAAAAACCTATCCTTTGATTCAGAATGTGTTTATCACGCTTAAGTTCAAAGATGCAGTTTCTGTCACTGATATTTCTTCAAATGGTTTGTTTGTAAAGTTTTACACATGCCAGGAGCTGCCCAAGGATGAGGCGTGTATGGTTTGAATATTATAGCACTACAGCTATAAATGGTATTAAAATGAAATGTAGTCTTCTTACATGACTACTCTTCTACACTAATAGTTTTAAAGAAACATTTGAAATTAAATAAAAGTCTTTATTACCGCCATCTGCAAATCCTGTTGCTGTGATGATAGGTACAGCCACCATAATCAAACCACAGCTACTCCAGACATACTTCATCAGGAACTGCTCTATCATGATGTACCATAAACGTTTGGACAATATGAGGTTCATTTGGTCTGCCAAAGCCTTGTAACTTTCCTGTAGTTGTTTCATTTCCACCTATAGTTAAAAAAATGTAAGTATTTACACAGTATAGTAAATATTAATATACATATGAGTACAATACACACACACACGTACATATAATATAATCAAATGACCAGTGTTCGGATTTGAATTCTTCACTATATCTTGCAATCAGTACAGCAAGCTATGTGGTACCTGTTTAGACAAAGGGCCACATTCTCAGTGTAAATCAGCATAGCCCATGGAACTCATTGGGCCGGATTCTGATTTACACCAATGCCCCTTTACCCCACTCTGGCAGTTTTATACCCACTTCACAGTGCCAGAGCAAAATGCAAGCGAGTGATAAAAGCTGTTCCTTACCATCGAAGTAAAACTAGTTCTACATGTTTAATGAAGAGGATTTTAAGAACTATACACCTGTAAGTTGAAACTGCAACTCCATGAACTAGGCAACATTTGGGGACTCAAGCCTACAAAATTCCAATTTATTCCAATGAGAGTTTTGCCTGAGTAAATCTGCAGAATTCATACCCAGAATTGGTATTTCATGTCTTTCAGCAATGTGCCAAGAGGAAGTGATAATGTACATCAAGGAAACGAGTCAAGAATAGTGACAAATCAGTATGACATAATGCAGTCAATTTGAGCCCACACAAAAGTTGGAATAGGAAAAAAAGAATTGAATTACTGTTTAATTTAGCTGCAGTTAATGCAATGCTGCAGACAATTTTTGGTGCTCATTGCTACTATAAAAATAAAATGTTTATGTTGTTTTATTAATACTTTTGACTGAAAGGGTAGTGTGAAATTTTACTATTTTCTTTTTCACATTATGGGAAACTTTTTAAAAAGCCATTTTAAACACATTACAGTCAAAACTCACAATAAAATTTTGAAAATGTCTTCAATATGCTGATTTTTAAATTATCAGTTACTTTTATGTAACTGATAACCTAAATACTGTACTGTATTTCAGCAACTTTAGGACTATAGTGACTACAATTTTTCTTACCTATCTACACAAGACAATGTCAAAGATCGTGTTGCCATCTAAACTACTGCAAAGTTTTCTTCTGAATTACTGTGTGCTACTGATTTTTGCATTTAGAGAAAAAGTATTTCTGTATCATTAAATATTCTTAGTTAATAAAATAGGGGAGAAATAAGAGCCTGGAAAGGTTAAAAGGTAGGGCACCTTTTGGAAATGAGACAGAAGAGGGAAATTAAAATGTATTAGAGAAATGTGATGCTGCTCAGAATACTTTGAGAAAAATAAAATGGGGAATACTCTATACTTCTGTCTCTCTCCATACCATGTGAGAGAGTATGTATCGTAAACAGGTTTAGGAATCAGAGGAATTCATATCCCTCATGGGGGAGAGGGTGAGGGCACATGACCAGCATTATTACAGTAGATCAACATCTAGTAGTACAGCAACAGTTCTGAACCATCTCAGATTTTGGTCCTTGCCTTTATTTCCATTTTACCTTGTGTCCTCTGTAGAAGGCGATCTCTTCCACATTGGCTATAATCCGCGAATGGACGTATCGCAGATAACCCTTTCTATGAGCTTCCTCTGCGACCAGCTTGCCGAATTTGGGCGAGCACGCTTTCAGTACTCTCGCCGTGGCATACACCACCAGGCCTGCCAGCAGCGTAGGTCCGATGGGGCTTGCTCCCCTGGACCTGGCAGTCTGGATAAGACTATAGGATGTCAGCACCACATCCAGGATGGGCTTGGTCAAGTTGGAGTACAGGTGTGCCACCGACTGGGAGAACATCATGATGTCCTCGGTCAGGGATTGGTCGGGGTTCGCCAGCCTCCCATCCATATTGATCACCTTGTAGTAAGTTTGATTGGCAAAGTAGGTCTCATAGGCATGATCCACCAGGCGGGTACGGAAGGCTAGGGCCAGCTTGCACTCCAGGTACCGTATGGCGCTGTTCACAAAAGTGGCAGGGATTGCAATCATGAGCCACTTGATTAATTGGATGGCAAAGCTCCTGGGCTTCTTCTCCACGATGCTCTTGACGATCTTCCCATCCAGCCCGGCCACGTAGATGGAGAGGAAGGTCCGGGAGACCAGAGCCACCGAGTGGAGGCAAAGCCAGCCCGATTCGGCGCTCACCAGCTTCGGGAAGAGGATCTTACGAAGTTCCAGCAGCTGCTTGAAAAATTCCGCATTCACTGCCGGGGAGGCTCTGCCCCGGATCCGGCTGCAATGCAGCGGCTCCTCGTCCCCTCCAGCCCGGCAGGCAGCCTGCAAGCCCTTTTCGCAGGCTGTCTGCTGCAGGCGCTTGCGGAGGATGGGATAGAGGATTTTCAGCCCATATGCCGCAGCCACCAGGCACGCAGCCCTCTTGGCCGCGCTGGATCTGGTCCACTTCCCTCGCCCGGCTGCGGCACGCAGCAGCTGGGTCATGTCGCACAGCCGCAGGGACCGCCGCGGAGCAGGGATGCTCTGGCGCTGGGTCATGCCCAAGAGGAAGACCGCCTAGGAGGGATGTTCATGGAGCCCGGGCATGCCCCATGGCTCCTTCCTCGCCGCCCTTGTCGTGACAGAGGCGGACGGACGCCGGCTTCCACCAGAGGATGGTTCCTTCAATGCACCGAGAGCTGCCGCACGCTGTGATCCGCCGCCGCCAACTCCGCCCCCGCCGGCCGCTCATTGGCTGCGAGGAGCTGGGGACCCCGCTGATCCCTCTGGACCTTCCCCAGCCCCGCGCGGCGCGCTCTGAACGTGCGCCAGGAACGGGGCCGGTCGGTGCTGGCAGCACCCGATTCATGGAGCCGTAAGGCTGCTCAACTAGGGCTACGCATTGGCCTTCGCAGGGGCCATCAGTGCGTCGCTAGACACTGCGAGGACCACGCAGGAGGAGCATCAGAGGGGGAAGGGAAAGAGCAGGGCTGCTGATTTTGCAAGTGTATCACTTCTAGATTTACCTACAGAGAGAGGAACAAAAGGGGAACTGAAGGGGGGAGGGAAGGTGCTTGGGAGCTGCCTAAACTCTTGAGTGGGGAGAAGAGGAAAAAAATCAGGCATAACTCCACTGAATTACCCCCTCTGTAAATATTGTTGCCAACCCTCCAGGATTGGCCTGGAGTCTCCAGGAATTAAAAGATTAATCTTTAATTAAAGATTATGTCCGGTGATTAAATCTCCAGGTATACATCCAGCCAAAATTGGCAACCCCAACTGTAAATGAAATCAGAATCTGGCTCTAGATGAGAGCTCCAGGCATGGCCCTAGCATTGCAGCTAATTCAGAATGAAATCAGATGGGGGAGAAGACAGAGAGGAAGAATAGGCCCCATGTGAGGGAACTTAATTAGCTCGAGGTTTGAATTCTAATTCTAGGTAGGCACTTGGGACAGCGTGAAGGATCAGATGGTTCCCTCTGGGAATATTTTGAAAAATACATGTAAACTGGAAATATTCCTCCTCTCTCCCTCCACCCACCCCCATTTATCCTGTTGCTACACTACTACATACAATTTATTGTATTGTCAATCATGGGACTTTCTCCCTGAAAGAGATTTGAATTCCTGTTACCTGAATCATCATTAGCACCTATAACATATCATAAATCCACAAAAAAGAATGACAATACAAACATGTTTCTAGCTATTTTTCATTTCCCTTATTCCCCCAATCCCCATTATCACATTATTTCAAGGTATATTGCTTAGTAAGAGTATAGCATTTAGGACTCAGAAGGAGAAAATAAAATGTAAAAAAGAGCAGTTGAGCATATTTCACATTTTAAAAGTTAAATAATGCAGCCACTATAGCTATAAATGCAATAGTTCTTCCCCCATTTGGTGGCGGAGGGTAAATCAGAGTTTTGAAAATACATTATTAGAAATAACCATAAGACTAATATAACTAAGGATCACAAACTTCCATAAGAAATATTCATTAACATAAGGCCACTGAAAGGTGCATGACTCAACCATTCTATAAATCAGCTTATGCAGAGTAAAACTAGCTCATATTACTGCTAAAAACAGACTTTTTATGTAACAACATTTAGGAAGCATTTTACTCTGGATGTTTCAGTAATAGGAAACACTACCTTATCTTTGTGAAAGTTAGAATTGGAAAAAAAAATCTAATCAGGCACCAATTTCCGTAGTGTGAGAGCTCCCCAAACAAACCCAAAACAAGACAAGGTTCAACAAATCAGCTATTTTTCTGCCTCCTTCCCTAACAGGGTTGCAAGAAATCTGTACCCATTGTTGATTGGAAGAGTTTTGTAGAACAGATGGAAATGTAAAAACAATGGAGTTAGAATATTTGTAATTCTATATAGTCAAGGGTGCCTAGTGGCTTGGATGGGTGTCTATCTTTTTACTGTGAAAATCAAAATAAATAAAATAAATTAGATCTTAGAAAGCAGTTTTGTTGATATATGCGATAGCTGTACTCTGGTCTAACTCTTTCACAGCTGCACTTAAAATAATAACTAGTGCAATAGGGTGTCAGTAAAATAACCAGAAAACATACAACTGAAAGATACACAGGAACTAGACATGTTGAGTAAGAAAGTGCCTAGTTCAGACACACTCCGTTTTTTTAAATCACAATTTCCATTTGATGATTGCATATTTGTGCACTAGGCATAACATTATCTTAAAGTTGGTTTGCCAAACCACAGTTACTTGCAATGTGCCCCACCCCAGCATTTTTTTTTTAAATAGGGAAAAAGTTCATAGATTCCTATTTCACTTCTGCATATCTGCTGAGTTTTGGCTGTACCAGAGTCTGAAAAACTGAAGCTTTCAGTCATGCGGGGCCTGTGAGAACATAAATGAAACAAAAATCTCCTGACCATACAATACTGTAATGAATAAGAGCAATGCATTTTCTCCTTTTTTTTTTTTTTTAAGAACATGGGAAATGCCTGAACTGTCAATTGAATTACCTACTTTCTTCTATTCTTGCTGCCCTGAGATTTTTGCAGTCACTCTCTATAACCTATAAACAAATTACATCTTTTGTGGAATGTAGCCTTAGTTGTTAGAATTTTTGGAGTGGTTGTGACTAGTGATTTTATCACTTCATAATAAAACTACTCAGGCAACACTGATGAAACAGTTACAAGGCTAGTAACATCTAGATCAGGGATCTCAAACACGCGGCTGGCCCGCGGAGTTATTTCCTGCGGACGCCAAGCTCCCCTCACCCGCCGCTCTCCCTCCCCCCCAGCCTACCTCCAGGTGCTTAGCGCTTTCCAGGAGGGAGGGGGGAGGAGCGGAGAGCCACGCACTCAGGGGAGGAGGCGGAGAAGGGGCGGGGCAGGGGCGGGGATTTGGGGAAGGGGATGGAATAGGGGTGGGAAGAGGCGGGGCTTCATGGAAGAGGTGGAGTGGGGGTGGTGGTGGTGGGGCTTTTGTACCTTTAAATGAAAAGATGTCAGTGATGCAGCCCTCGGGCCAATGTACTAGTCCTCATGTGGCCCTCGTGGTGATTTGAGTTTGAGATCCCTGATCTAGATTATTTTTAAGCTATAGGGTCTACCCAATTTCTAACAACTGATTTTATTTAAAAAACACAAAAAAGAAAGTCCATTCAAATAAATTAGAGTAATTGACACTGGAAAGGGGGCACTGTTGTAATTTCTGTCATGCATAAATGGAGATCCAGAGATATGCATATGTTTTTTTGTTTTTAAAGTAATTTGGCTGCTTTTTTATTGATAAAACTGGTTTCAATCAAATACATTAAAAGTCACCTGTATGCACTTTCTGAATGGAAGAACAATCCCAGAGAAGGAAAAATAAGGAGGATATGAATGACTTCTAAAGGCCAAGATGCAAGCAGAACAAAGTATACTGCAACCATCATGTTGCTCCTGGAGATCTAATAGATTCTCCTTTTTCCAAACAGTAAAGTTGTGATGAAGGAAGGAATAGAATCATTGCATATGGAAATGGGTTGTATTCAGATAACATTACATTCTTTTGAACATAAATAGAGGTGATTAATGTTAGGTTAGATAAGTTCTATGAACATATAGGAACTAGAATGGAGAGTGCATGAGGATGCCAATTGGCTCCTGCACCACTATAGTGCCCTGCACTACTTGTGGACATTATGCAATACTAGAGCTGGAATGTAGGCGACAAGAGAATCATTTACTGATATCATCCAGCCTTCACAACTTTTTACAATTCTTTTATATCTTTTGAATAATATTATAAAATGCAAAATTTGAGGCAAAAGCCCACTTACCTGATCTCCTCTAGGCCAGTTCCATGGGATCTTGTGGAGGTTGTAACAGACATGGGGGTGGTGGAGTGTCATTGTAGAGTGGGAGCTGGCTGATGTGACATTGGAGGATTTGAAATGAAAGTCAAAGGTAAATTTAAAATAGATAAATACTGTATGTCCCATAGTCTTCCTATTTTGTGCTTTCAACATTTAAAATACATTTAATTCATATAGGTATATATTTACACACACACACTGATTTCAATGGGAGTTGAGTGTCTTAGCTTCTTACACAATTGGTCCTTTAACATCTACTTTAACTAGAGATTTTTCTTCTGTATTTCTACAATATGCTGATTAGTTGATTATATTTCTTCATTTTGGATGAATTCTTAGTATTTCTGTTGCCCTTCTGTAAACTAGGTACTGTGCTGTTATGTTGTGCAAATATTTTCTTCTTCTATTTGCATTAAGAACCACCTAATTTAATATTAGACTTCAATTGTAAATGATTTCTAAGATATGCAGTATATGAGTGCATATCATAGCGTCCCTAGTATTTTGTGACCATGCTTTTTTTTTATTTCACTCCACACGGTTATATATTATTGTAGGAAAGATCAGCTTTGATCTGAGCCAAATAAAATAGTGCTTGATCATGCAAATCCTTATTCACATGAATACTTCTACTCATGGGTGTAGTTCCATTTAATTTAGTGTGACAACTCACATAAGTAGGGACTACTCTTGTAAGCAAAAGTTTGCAGGATCAGGCCCAATTCCAGTCCCCAAGGCCAATGTCAAATTAGGCCTTTTAACCAAGAAACCATTTAAGGAGCCTCATATTTACTCTGAAATGTTGTGTCAGCAGCAAACACTTGCTCAATATAACTCCTGCTTTTGGTCTGACTCAGTATGGCCATTCTTATGTTCTTATGTTTAATTGCCTAATGTCTGATGACAGGATTGAAAATTCTGGCCAGAGTAAAAAAAAGTGTGTTAAATTAACACACACAAAAGTTCAGTAGTAATAGACTTCATCTAAAGCTAGCTGTGAGAGTCTTCAGATTTTATCATTTATTCATTTGCTAAGTAAACAATTTTACCTAGATACACAGAAGTATTTAGGCACTTAAACCCTAGATGCAGGCACCCAAGTCTCTGGGCCAAAGAAAGAAAGTGAGAATGACTGTAGTCCAGTGGTTAGGGCACCCACCTGAGAGGTGGGAGACTCTTGGTCCAGTTTCCCTACCCCAATCACTCATTATTTATCTGCAGTGGAACAGCTTCAGGAGAGATTGAGGGAGCCCCACATCAGAATATCCAATAGCTCAGTTGTTAGAGCACCCCACTGAGAGGCAAGAGACCCCTGTTCTAAAGTTATAAAGTAGTAACCGCCTCCTCTGGCCATTTTGGGTGGAGCACAAAATTCCTGCAAGAAATGCCTTAGATGCTTAAGCAGCCTGGAGTCAGGCAACTGGTTCCTGTTCTTGGGTCACTAAGCAGAGATCAGGGGCAGCTCCAGGCACCAGCGCAGCAAGCGCGTGCCTAGGGTGGCAAGCTGCGGTGGGCGGCCTGCCAGTCACCCTGAGGGCAACAGTCAGGCTGCCTTCGGCGGCATGCTTGCGGGAGGTCCGCCGGTCCCGCAGCTTCGGCGGCAATTCGGCGGCGGGGACGCCGATGATGCGGCACCGGCGGCCCTCCCGCAGGCATGCCGCCGAATCCACGTGACCAGCGGACCGCCCGCAGGCGCGCCGCCAAAAGCCGCCTGCCTGCCGTGCTTGGGGCGGCAAAAAACATAGAGCCGCCCCGGCAGACATAGCTACCTCCCTGCTGCCAGGCTTAGGTGCTTATCTCCACAAGAGGGATAGGACTTACCACCCACACCTCTCACTGGCTAGCTTACATGGGTTCCCACCTAGCATGTGACTTTGTGGATCACATTCTAAGGTGCCCATGTCTCCCCATTCATTGTATAGAGTGCCTAACTTGACTTTGTGGATTGCAGTGTAGTCCCTGTGATTTTCTAGGTGCCCCAAAGTTAGGCCCTGTGATGCTCAGCGTTGCAACACATTTGTGGATCTCGCTCTTCCTTTACCATAACCAGTAACAGATTGAGATCACTTGCTCGGAAGTAACTATAAAATGAAAGGACTTATTAAGAGACATAAGAATCACTTATAATCATGGAGAAAAAGTTTATTTCTAATAAATGAGTTGAAAATTCAGTTTTTATGTATCTCCTGTTGGTTAGTAAATACAGGGTTTTACATTAGCTGTTCTAATTCACTTCCCTCCACGTGAGACAGTCCTACTGAAGGAAAGCAGAGAGCTGGAGTCATTACTGAGCAGAGGCTGTAGGCTCTGTCAGTGCTCACCTCTACAACAAATTGTGCCCTGATTGTGCCCAAGAAAAAGCAGCAACTTTAGAACTGTACCTTCCCTGCCCCCAAGTACTTCTGGCAAGCCACTCTGAGCAGTTCAACATGGGAGCATTGGGGTGTGGGGAGGGGCTTGACAAAGGAATCCAGGGCAGAATTCTATTGTTTGATGAGGTGGCTATAAAAAAATGTTACCAAATAACTGAAGTCTTCAAGACTATTTCATTCATCAGGTTATTTCAGTTTCATGAACAGAGGAAACAGCTTTGCTCTGTACTTCACTACAAAGAAAACCAATTGAAAAAAAAAATCATGAAACTCAATATCTCTTCCTTCCAAAAATGAATAAGAATAATGGTGTCTTGCAATCCTTTGTATGTGTGATATCATCCCATACCTGAGCCCATTGTCTAAAAGCTTTCAAATGTTGACAGTGAAAACATATTATTTAAATATTAGAAATCCTAGGTCAAATTCATCCTTGGTGTTACTTCAGTACATTAAGCTCTGAAGATTGGACTTGAGGTCAGGAGGGGACACTGTCCGGTCATGGACTGGCAGTGACCATGCAGTCACCCGTAATTAACCTGGCTGCACCAGATCAGTCATAATCCTGTGGAGCTTTTAGATGCTTGGAATAAAGCCATAGTGTGGTCATGGACACCATGCTACATTTCTCCACTGTCTAAGTATATTGTTGCTACTTCACTGACTTTACTGGGCTTACACTAGAGATAAATGTGATTCCTTATGTTAAGTTTGTTTGAAAGAACTTTTCATGATTTTGGTTCCAAAAACACAATTTGGGGTGGGGGGGGGGATGTCAATATTTTTTACACTAAAATATAATCAAGTAATTTAAATCTTCATTCATGACAATTTTCCTAACTACCAGATCTAGTAAATGAAACAAGTGAAAAAGTTGCTTGTGGTCTTTTTTTGCTTTGACTCAAGGTAATACCACAAAGTGCTGCAGAATAATTAAGAACAAAGGTGGTATAGAAAGTATCAAATCTCCGTGACCAAATTCAACTCTGATATAAGACAACACATTTGCCATTAAAAGTTGGTTCAACCAGGGGCAACTTGGAAAAGCCTTTGGGGACCGGGGCAGCCTGTGTGGAAGGGAAGCTGGTAGCTTGTTGCCAGGGTAAGGGACAGGACCCTGGAGCAGACACCCCCCCCCCTCATTCTGCCCCATCACATTAGCCTTCCCCTGACTCAGAGTCTGTGGGAAGGGGCTTCCTTCATCCTCTGTCTCCCAAGCCTGTCACATTCCTTTCCTGCTGGTGCACCTGGCAGCTACCACTTCCTTTCTTCTGCTCCTCTGTGAGCAGTCCAAGCTGGCTGGCTGCCACTCTGCCAGCAAGGAGAGCACAGGGAGAGGAAGAGGAGAGACAGGCTCCCTCCTCTCAAAGCCAGTGGTCCCGCTGGTTGCGAGCCGTTATTACAGAAGGTCCCAGCTGCAGCCGGTCTGCAGGCAGGCTGCCTTGGCGTGGGTGATCATTTGCGAGAGTCACACCCCCTCACCCTCAGCAGCCCTCCAAGCCCCCTGCACTCATTCTCTCGGACAATGAACTGGGTTGGTGGCTCCCGGTGAGTGAAGCTCATCCAGGGCCTCGTTGTTAAGGCACAACCAGGCCCCAAGACAGTGTGAGGCTTTGACCCCCACCCCAGAGCGCGCAGCCTGGAGCTGTGTGCGATGCGGCCTACACACTTCCCCCACTCCCAGACGGGGCAGCCTGGAGCTGTACACAATGGGGCCTACATGCTTCACACACACACACAGGGCAGCGTAGGGCTATGTGAAAGGGGCCTACACACTTCCTCAGACCAGCAGCATGGGGCTGTGCACAATGGGGCCTACACGCTTCCTACACACACTGGGCAGCATGGGGCTGTATGCGCTGGGGCCTACACACTTCCCCAGCCCACATGGGGCAGTGGTGGGCTGTGCACAATGGGGCCTAAGCATTCCCCCTGCCCAGACTGGGTAGCATGGGGCTGTGCACTATGGGCCTCCTCACTTTCAAGTTGACAGAGTCAGACTGTGTGAAGGGGCCTCCCTTCCTTGGCCTCCCCTCATTTGTGCTGTGTACAGGAGTCTCTTCCCAGGACTGGGTAAGGTGGGACATTCAGAAATGGCTTCTCTGCACCTACTTCCATCCTTACTTTTTGTTTGGGCAGTGCAGGGCTATATGTGAAACATAGCACTGGACAGAGTGGGGCTGGGTGAAGGGGCCATAACAAAGTGTTGTTACTGCAGTGTCATCTGACCTGGATTTACTACACCTGTGCGAATGAAATGTGTATGTTGTTAACTGGAACAGATATTTTTTAACATTTGTTCAGCAGCATCATGATACTATCAGTACAGGAGGCTTCTATACTAAATGTTAAGATAGTTTCAGTCTATTATTATCTAAAGTTTTTAGTAGTATGACATGTTTAACATTTGTACAGCAAAGATGCATGCATTACTAATTCACAGAAAATAATTTTGGATTGCACAGAACAGGAATTAGGGGTGAAAAATATTAGGTCTTCTAGTCCTTTCTTCCACCTGTGCAGGATTGATCTCTTCAGTGTATTTTGTCAAGCTATCTTCAGTTCTGATAGGAATTTCAGCATTATTGTGCTCTTGCTGAACACTGATCTACTAATTCAGACTGCTACAAAGACTCTCTAAATCTCAAAATCAATATTAGTAAATTCTCCCATTGTATCTCTTAGCTTAGGTCCTCCTCAGAAAGAAGAGAAAGGTAAAGCATCTTTGAATGGACTTTCTTTCCTTCCTTCACATTCCCATTATGCTTGAGAAGATTATCTATCACACCATTATAGCTTTAGGGTAGAATTTTCAAGAAAGCCTAAACTGCCTTAGGCACCTTTAAAAACCCTAGCCATATTTATTACTCTCAGTTTCCTTATCAGAAGGAGACAACGATTTCTCACTTCAGAAGATTTGTCTTGTTTGAATAAAAAACCACAGTTAAATGGTTTAAAAAAATAATTTCTTCCGGTCTGAACCGGGCAAAGGGATTCTGCAGACAGGCAGAGGGGTCTGCCCACTTCAAGCCCCATTGCAGGATGGGGGCTTTGGTCACTAGAATAGGTTTAGTTTAATTATAGACATCTGATTCTTTTGCCCCTAATATATGCCATACGTCATATACAGTTTTGACTGGATCTTCTTTGCTCAGTGTTCATTGCCTATTTGCCCCCAACCCTCCCCCCTCACTCTTCACTTGAGCTTCACTGCACACTTGGCCATCTTCGCCCCTGTCCTTCCCATTTGACTTATCCCCTCTTATTATTAATTAGTATTATCATAGTACTTAAGTACCCCCGCCCCCAACACACAGGAAAAGTGGAACATTTTGCTATCCCATTGTTCACTCTGCTGGTGTGTTCTATCCCATGTCTGTCTTGTATATTTAAATTACAGCCTCTTTGGGGCAACAGTACTGTACTCTATCTGTACAGTGCCTAGCAGCACATGGGGACCCCATTCTCTAGGAACTACTATAATAAACATGATTAATCATATGGTATTTTGGAAGGATGAAGAGTAAAAACTGAGTGAGTTTGAGGGAAATCTCCCACCACTGTTTTAGCAAATACGAAAGACATGATGCTGGCAGCCACTATACATTAGAGCTCCTTTCATTGGGAGCTCTGGCAGAGCTGCAGTGGTGCTAGAGCAATGGTATGCAGTTTCCCTAAAATTGTCAGTGTGGACAAGGGCTAATTGGCTCACTCAGAGATTTGATGGTCCAAGACACGTTGTAAATCTTCTGACTTCTTTTAAAATTTAAATGAAATTAAGAGGTCTTTTGTAACTTTACTTTTCTGATTTTAGTTTCCAGGTCATTTTAATAATGTTTTATATTTTTAAATTCTTAGCTGTAATAGAATCATGTTATCATCAACACATGTTGTTGTTCTCTCATTTTCTTGCAATTTGGAAACAGTTTCAAACTTTGTATTCTGCAACTTTTGTAGTCTGAATTAACTATAACCTTTTATTCATATCTGCTACATTTCTAATCAAATTCAATAACTTCATCATATAAGCCAAATGTACATGTCTCAATCATGAGAAATTAAAAGGAGACAAGCTCATCTTCTGATCATTAGAACACTTTGAAAATAAAATGACAATTCAGTAGACCAAAGTTTAATTAGAGAGGAAACCTTCAGTGCCTTTTGCTCCCAGTAATGGTTTTAGTGACAAGATTGTCCATTCTCTTTCAACAGTGAAATTTGAAAGTTGATCATGTGTATTTTCTATTATCCTAGCTATTTTTATATCAAGTTCTGGGGAAGCAGATGTGAGACTACTGAGCTGTACAGAAACAGTAAAGTCACCAGCAGCAGGTTTACTAACCTTTTTATACCAAATGATTTTGAAAAATTCTTTTTTTAAGAGCACTTAAAAAGCACTCCACCATCTATTAGAAATTTAAAATTCAAAGGATTTCACCAGGCTTTTGAGGTTAGCCTTGCTAAACAATTTTGTAATCATCCTAACCATATATGGAGAATCAAACTAAAGTAATTCCAAATGCATAAGGAAGCCTTTTTGTAAGATTCAAGTTGTTTAGCACTACATATGTGGGGGAAATTTCAGCTTGACAAACACTGGCCTAAATGCTTGGGAGCACTATCCCAGTGTCCCCACCCAAGACCAAGTCCTATACCCCTTTCCCAGCAAGGGATGGGTGGTCCCAGGTTCCCCTACTACTCTGGGTTTCCATCCAGAGATCCTATGTCCAGCAACTATAATCTGCTTGCTCCCAGACCCTATTGTTATTTCCCTGGACTCCTTTCTAATTCTCTGCTCTATTTTCTGTCCTCCCATCCTTTTGGGGTTTACTAACCCAAATTCCCTCCTCCAAAGGAGTGCCTACTTAGCTCTGTAACCCCTAAACACATATCCCAGAAAATGACTACAGGCTACTTCATCTACAGCCATCTTCTGGATGCAGCTTGCTGGCTTTATACCAACCCTTTTTACCCCTGCCCAGCTGGGCTCAATCATAATCAGGCTTTCAAGCCCTGGCTCTCCCTCAGGTGCATCTTATCAGGTCGATCAACCTGATTTAACCTGCTCTGCCTTGTGTGAGGGTGGACATCCAATCACAGTATCACATGTGGATGGAGCCGAACCATTAGAGGACTTTAAAGGTCAAAAAACCATACAACACTTTTAAAACTTCCAAGTAAATTGTAAATAAATGTATATGGTCTGCATAAGGCTAACCTTGAAATTCACCTAGAAGCTCCAGATAGCACTGAATGTAATCACCTGTCTTCTGAGTGATGCAGGATGCTATGATCCCATAACATTTGTAATGGCTAACACCTTTACTTATGGTTTCAATTCAAAATGTGGGTTATAATCTTGGAAGCCTAGAATGATGAGGAACTTGAGCTATATACATTAGCTTTTGTTTTTCTTTGCTATTATAACATCTGTACTACTGTTGAGCCATGGCAGAAAAGGCAGAAAGAGGGCTGTTGAAAAACTGCAGGAATAAATATATTGTCAAAAATTTCTTGTATTATTCTAAGGATTTAAAAATAGATAATTACATAGCTGGTTAGTCACTTAGAGGTTTGGACTTTTAGGTGCACAATGTATTTAGTATCATAAAATATCAGGGTTGGAAGGGACCTCAGGAGGTCATCTAGTCCAACCCCCTGCTCAAAGCAGGACCAGTCCCCAACTAAATCATCCCAGCCAGGGCTTTGTCAAGCCTGACCTTAAAAACCTCTAAGGAAGGAGATTCTACCACCTCCCTAGGTAACCCATTCCAGTGCTTCACCACTCTCCTAGTGAAAAAGTTTTTCCTAATATCCAACCTAAACTGCCCCCACTGCAACTTGAGACCATTACTCCTTGTTCTGTCATCTGCTACCACTGAGAACAGTCTAGATCCATCCTCTTTGGAACCCCCTTTCAGGTAGTTGAAAGCAGCTATCAAATCCCCCCTCATTCTTCTCTTCTGCAGACTAAACAATCCCAGTTCCCTCAGTCTCTCCTCGTAAGTCATGTGCTCCAGCCCCCTAATCATTTTTGTTGCCCTCCGCTGGACTCTTTCCAATTTTTCCACATCCTTCTTGTAGTGTGGGGCCCAAAACTGGACACAGTACTCCAGATGAGGCCTCACCAATATCGAATAGAGGGGAATGATCACGTCCCTCAATCTGCTGGCACTGCCCCTACTTCTACAGCCCAAAATGCTGTTAGCCGTCTTGGCAACAAGGGCACACTGTCGACTCATATCCAGTTTCTCGTCCACTGTAACCACTACGTCCTTTTCTGCAGACCTGCTACCTAGCCATTCGGTCCCTAGTCTGTAGCAGTGCATGGGATTCTTCCATCCTAAGTGCAGGACTCTGCACTTGTCCTTGTTGAAGCTCATCAGATTTCTTTTGGCCCAATCCTCTAATTTGTCTAGGTCCTTCTATATCCTATCCCTACCCTCCAGCGTATCTACCACTCCTCCCAGTTTAGTGTCATCTGCAAACTTGCTGACGGTGCAATCCACGCCATCCTCCAGATCATTAATGAAGATATTGAACAAAACCGGCCCCAGGACTGACCCTTGGGGCACTCCACTTGATACCGGCCTCCAACTAGACATGGAGCCATTGATGATCACTAGCCCTGATTTAGAGACAATGGGCCAGATCCCCAGCTGGTATAAACAGACATGGCTCAAATTGACTAGAGCTATGCTGACTCACCAGCAGAGGACTGGCCCACTGTCTCATCCTCAGAGGCAAGGGTTTATACATTTATCTCTCAGTAGTATTACTAAGAATTACAGTCCTGCCTCCTCATATCTCAACTTTCAACTACACTCTGCAAATAAATAATAATTCCTTTTTAAAGAACTAATTAGCTATTTGCCACCTTTCAGGAGCAGAATCATACTTAAACAGGAAAGGAGAAAGCAAAAGGTAAATTGTTATAGCTATTTGTAATAATTTTACACGACTAAAAATGTTTAACATTGATTTCACATGCAGATAATTTTTCAAAGCAGTTGAAGGGAGGTATAGTGCTATGGGATTGGACTAGTGTGCATACTTTCAGAGTAACTTTTCAGGGCAAAAATATTTTGTCTAGGAGAGCTTTAAGCTGAATTCCTGATTTTTAATTATTATTTGTGTGTGTATTTCTATGCATAAGAGTCATGCAAAGTTTAGTAATTTCTTACCCATTACAAACATATGCCCGTTATATAGATAGGACTGCAGGAATGGCTTGCAGATTCACAGTCCTCAAATACTTGGTCATTTCAACTAATAGCTAATTACATATAGATGGTACTCTTCCTGGGGCTAAACATAAGAATGTTTAAGTACTTTTTTCTGGCTGCCAAAGTGCACTGAGTGGATCAAATTCTGCCTTGATATAAGCAGAGGAAATGCCAAACCATAGGCAGGAAAGGAGAGAGGGAGGGCAGGTAGGTGGGTGCAACTATAATAAGAACAGACATTCTCCTTCTTGGCAGGAGCTAGGAGCAGTGAGGCAAGTTAGAAAGCCCAGGCAAGGAGCCTGGACACTGAATAGATTATGGAGACTAGACTCCAAGTGGCACCTTTCACCAAGCCATAGAGGAGGAGGAAAAGCAAGCTTGTAGGATGTAGCCAGTCCCAAAAGCAGACTCCCAGCAGTAGGATGACCCTCTGGAGTTCCCTTCAAACACTCTCCCAATTCCTTGGATACATAAGTAATATGGGGCAGGTCATCAAGGGCTAATTGGGCTAATCAATAACATTACAAGTATGTAGTGGTGCTCCAGCATTGTAGAGATGGTTGAAGCTGGCTGGGGGGTCCAGGAGCTGTTGGAGAGGAATTTGATACAATAACTGTAAACAGTGCATTTAATAAGTGTGGAGGTAATGGGAGAAAGATGTATGGGACCATATCTGGATATATGCTGATAAGGGACAAGTGTGGGATTTTGAGGGTAGAGGCATTCAGAAAATTCTTGTATTGTGAGAGGGAAAGAGATTGAGGAAGAGTATGAGGAAGGGGATAAAAGTGGGAGATAAGGAAGATTACAAGGCAGCGTTAAGAACACTGAGGGAAATGAGAGGATTAGAAGAGGCGGATAGGAATTGTGTTCACTTATGTCAGGGTTGAATTTGGCCCCTTGTCTTCCTAATTGGAAATAGCTTTATCTGAAGCATATGTGTATTTTGCAAAGATCAATATCATAATAACTTGAAAGATTATTATACAATTGCTTATCCTGGAAAATATTTACCAAAAAGTTACATCTGAAATCTGTCAAATATCACATGGAGGTGGTCCAGTCCAAAATATATTCCCATGAAAAGCATTGCAGCATTTTGTAACTTGGCACAGCCTGGAGTCTTTGATGTCCTTGTGGTGGCCAAAATGAACAAGTTACCATTGTTCTTATGTACTCATTCAGTATTATTTGCTGCATTTGATACTGATGATCTCAGGATGATTATTAATAATCTGTTCTCCTGCACAAAGCTTGTTCCCTGCATTGCTATGAACAGAATTCAAGGGTTAAACTGAATTGTTTACATAATCCATAGACTTTAGAAGTGTTAACCAGATCTGCTTTAGACTATTGCCACACGAGGGCAGCTATGGGAATTTCTTTTTTCTTTATTTTATAAGACTGTATATTCTGTGCCAAGGAAGGCTGTCTAAGATAATGATAAGCTCTTTGCATCTTTGTGGATGGCCATGTGTATATAATCCTTGTTGATTTTTCTTGCTGGTTTATAATGTGCATACAAATTCTCAGCTCTTCAAATTATTAAAAAATAGAAGTTGTTTTTCTTCAAGGAAGTCTGACGCTTTAAAAAAAATCATACAAAGTTTTAAATTGTTAATAGGTAGGTGAAGGTTGAAAAAGTGAAATTTCAGAGACTGAATTTTTCCATCAGAAGCACCATCATTCATTTAGCTTTAAAAAAAGAAATTCAGATAATATTTGTACAAGAAATAATCTTTTTAAAAGAGATGAAAGTAAATTTAAATGCTAGATTTGTGTGTATAGCAATTCAGCCATGTGATTTTGTTGATATTAAAGGCAATTGTGCAGCTAAATCACGAATATGCACCACATGTACTTCTGCGGTGCTCTGTAGTATATATCAAGCAATTTATTGTTCTGTCTTTTGAAAATTATAGGAATTCTTTGAAAAGAAAAAGCTTAGATCAAAGATGAAGCTGCTAGGAGTATCATCCCCTAAAAGTTCAACAGTCAGTTTAGATCTCCTCAACTTGTATGTTGTTAACCAGATATCCACCAAGAAAGACACTGCTGGTGAGTATAATATAGTAATAGACTTTACAATTGGAAGACCCATTTACTGTAACCTATAACTGCTATTGCCTCAACTCTTCTGTACTCCCTTGTAAGATTGTAACTTGTAGTGTCAACAATTCAATTTATCTTTAATCAAAATCTAACTGAAAGTGAAACAACAACCACACAAAAAAGTCAGAGGACAAAAGAGGAACCCAATAGTCTTGGCTAGCAACATAATTTCACCTTCAAGGCTGTGCACAGCTCTGCACCTGGCTAAGTAGCTGCACTTGTTTCATCATACATCCCTTTTCTTTGTTCCTTGTGACCTTCTTCTTAAACACTCCATTCATATACTACTTCCACTTTCATTACTTCTTTCCTGGAACATCCTGTCGCTCTGGAATACCTTATCGCCACCCCCACATCAAGTGCTTCCTTCAAATCCCTCCTCAAAATCCACTTCTTTCACAGTCTTCCTACACTGATCTCAATAACATCTCCACACCTCTTGAACCTTAATTGTCATCCTGTATTGCATTTTTGTATGAATCAAACTGTAGAGGCCTTGCCTTTCAAGTTTTTTTCATGGGCTGTGGGAACACCTTAGCCCTCAGAAACTAAATGAGAAGTGTAATAGAGCCTTGCAGTGCCCAAAATCTGATGGATTAAAAAAAGTGTATACTATAATAGACTGTAAAATAGAGTTAATAATAAGCAGTTCAGATAGTGATAATGGCAAATAAAGCAAAACATATGTATTTCATGTTGATTATATAGAGTGAAGGGTGGGTTCTGCGTTCTTATTAAAATTCAAAAATCTCAAATCCCTCTGTGACACAGATACTAACACTCTGAACGCTTTCATTACAGACAGAGTGAGAAAACCAGTCCATGTGGATCTGAACAAGGGGTTAAAAACTACTACAAGGAGACAGAATATTGAACTTCCCATGTCACCACAACGTACATCATCTAAAATAGGCCTAGATGACATCCAGAACAGGTACTTGAATAATTATGGCCATTAGTCAAACATTAATGAAGTTCAGCAAAGATAAGAGCTTTATGATGCCATTTCTTTCTTCCTTTTGATTTATAAAAGATATATTCTAAAAGTGCCAATCCAGGCACCATCGCAAAATTGAAAAATACAATCAGAACACAAGTAAAACCAGCAACTTCCACAACCCCAACAACAACAACAAAAATAGCCAGCCCCATAGATGCTCAATCCACACTAACAGCCCTTATAACGCAGCTAAATGGATAGAGCATGCTGCAGGACCTCCTGGTCAACAAAGTTGTGCTATTTCAGACCAAAGGGAAGGGACTGGGTCCCCCGGCTGAGGACCCCTCACACAAAACATGCTGCCAACAGACCCTTCTCTTTTTTTTTTTTAAACTGAGACCAAACACCTCTGCTGATTGGTGGTGTGGCACTATAACTCTGGGAGAGAAGCAGTCTCTCACATACATAGTAGGTGCCAAGCCATTTCAATCAAAACAAACACCTGAAATTCTACCTGCAATCTACAGACAGCCTTTGCAGATCCTAGGGCACTTGTATCATGTGCTCTCAGCAAGATATGGTCCTTAAAAAGTGGGCTGCTGGATTCTGCAGCAGCTTCTGGTTTCCCTTAAGATACGGCCCGATATGGAGCACACTGCAGTATCTAATGTTGAGTTAACAAAGGCAGGGATCACAGTAGCAAGGTCTGAATCCAGAAGAAATTATTGCAATGTCTTAGCTGGAGCAAGATGGAAAATACTGTTGCTATGTGATTGTTTAACAGCAGATGGAAATCCAGCAACACTTCAAATAAATACAGGTCATACTTACATAATAGGGGACTGTCTCCTGGAAACAGTGACTCTGAAAAGGATGTAGAAGTCATAGAGACAAACTGAACATAAGCTCCCAGTGTGATGTTGTGGCAAAAAGCACTAATGCAATCATTGGATGTATAAACAGGAGAGTAGTAAATAGGAGTAGGGAGGTGAGACTGATACTGGAATACAACATTCAGTTCTGGTGTCCACATTTTAAAGGGGATTTTGAAAAATTGGAGAGGATGCAGAGAAGTGTTATACAGAATGTCAGACTAGATGATCTAATGGTCCCTCTGGCTTTAAAATCTCAGAATTTATGAACTGGCAGGACATGCACCCTCCACAGAGGGACAGATACAGTTCTCACTATATTTTCTTGTTGCTTTCCCCAGCCTTCCACCATCATCTCAGCCTTATCCAGATTAAGTTCTAGCCAGCTAGGTCTCTTCCATGCCTGAGTCTCTTCCAGACATTGGGCCAGGTGCTCACCAGCACTGGCTATATTGGATAAGATAGAAATATAGAGATAAGGATGTTGTTATCTCCCCACTGCTCATGACTGATACCATGGGAAGAAGGCAGTTGGAGGACTAGTGGGTGATTGGGAGCCTAGAACTGTTCTGGATCTGAAGCAAGGGATCTGCTCTCATGAGGAGGTATCTGTGTTGCCTGTGCTTGTAGCTGTCCTGTTACCCAGATAGTCCTGTCTTGAAAAGATCTTCTGAGGAAATGTAAATTATGAGTAGGAAAACAAATACAATATTTTAGGGTTGAAATAGTTCCACACCAGTGCTTTAAGTTCCAATTAGATGGGTCATAAACATCCTTACCAATATAATGGAGTTTGGAAATGTATTTTGAACAAACAAAAAGTTGTAGATGAGGCCCTAGATTTTCAGAAGTGACTAATGACTATTTCTTTACTCATATAAGATGCTGCATGCAGTAGCTGTATCTAAGGAGCAGGCCACTGTATTCAAACATTATTTTGAATCCTCAATCTTTCTGTGCCCAACTTGGGACCTCTTAAAGGAGCCAGATTTTCAGATGGCCCATGGTGGTTGTTCAGGACTCTTTGAAAATCAAGCCGTTTTAAGATATCTCAAATTAGGTACCCAAAATCATGAGTCTCTTTTGGCCAAGAACTCTATGTGATTTAGATTTTTCTTATACTTTGTTACAAGAATACAACAACAAGTATTAGAGAACAGAAGAAAGCATCTCACAGACAAGATGAAATACCAACCTCAGGTAAGCTAAATATACATTTCTAACTTAATATCAGTTTTGTAAACCAATGACTTTTAAATTGTTTTTTAAACCAATGCCTAATCTCATAGATTTTGATGTGAAGTGAAGCTTTCCTCTTTAAGACTATGCTGCATCATTACAATTATCTGCCAAATTATTCTAGGTGGTTTCAAAATACAAAAGAAGAACAGTCTCTGCTCCAAAGAGTTTACAGTAAGGACAAACAAGTACACAGAGGTTAGGGGAAAGGGAATGGGAACAACAAAAAGCAAACTATGTAAAATGTACATAAAGTCAGTTTGATTCACTATGAGCAACATGGCAGAAATGAATTTTTAAATGTGGACAGGGTATGGGCTGTGAGGATGAATTCAGAGGAGTGTACCACACATAGCAGGTCACGTGGAAGAAGACACAGAGGTCATTGTAAGAAGTTAAGAAATTGGCAGACAAAGTTGGGAGCACTGGCAGAGCCTGGGGGATGGGAGGCAACTTGACAATGGAAGATAAACAGGGAAAGGGCCGGGTTATAGAAATCAAATTTCTCCTCAAATCAGGCCCTCAAATCTTGTCTCCCAAAACACTTTGAAACAAATTCTGCTTCCGCTACACCTGTTCAACTTGATGGGATTGTAGGAGTATAACTGAGAAGAGAATTTGTCCCTGAAAAATCCATTACAAGCATTTCCAAAAGTATATTGAATTTAGGGTAGATGTCATTAATCTATCATAAATAAATCTGTGCAGTCTTTAAAGGCATTTGCCAAAAAGATGTGGGATCAGAGGAGAATCTCGCACATCACCTCGTCTTTTAATGGATGCCACTGGATAATGTTAACAGACTAATTTAGCCTCACTTTTACTTTCACTATTTTATATACTTATGGGAAAGATCATTATTTTTTAAGATCCAGTAATTATTTCTTCTGTTGTAGTGTAAAATAGTTAACTTGCTATATGAGGTTAGGCTCTGGCCTAGCAATTAAGCTTTTTTGCAGTTGTCAGGTTTGGAGGTGCTGAATGTTTCTATGTAGTCAGATGCCCATTAAGATTCAAACCAATAAGCCTGCTCAGTTTCATCAATTCAGTGGGTCTTTTTTAGGAGCAAAGTACTTCTCAGCATGAGTAAGAGTGGCAAAATCTCTCTTGTAGTGCAGTAGGCCATCAGTAATGTTCACATATGGACTCTTAATTAGGCCCAGATTTAATCCACCCCATTCAGAATAGAACTTAATTATATGTTTAAGTTTAAGACCATACTTAAATCCCATTGAAGTCAGTGGGACTTAAGCACAAGCTTAAGTGCTTTCCTGAAAAGAGATGCTATCCTGAATTGGGGTCATGAAGAGGATATTCTGTATGCTCCACTAAAGGGAGTGGGCTCTCTTAAACCTGTTTCCAGTCAGCCACAGACAACCTTTGGTGACATGTAGAACTATAGATTAAAAATGTAAGGCTGAATTCTGTTTTCATATGCGAGTGCAGCGCCTATTTTACTTAACGGGAGACCTATACCTGTGCATCAGTGAGCAAAATTAGACTATTTGCATGCAGATATCCTGATTTCCAGCCAGAGTTTTGAATGAGATATAGAGTGTTGACTTGATCACTTTTTGAGCTGAATTATCTTTACTAGTGGAAAATTATTTAAAAATATAGAGAGGGATTTTTTTTTAGCCTTCCTGAATCTTACCCAAGAGAAGTGGGAGGATAAAATCTGATGTCACCAACTCATGAATATTTTAAAGGAGTTCCATAGTTAAAACATGGTTTGTTTGCCTTCTTTTAGATGGTCCGAATGAGGTGATAACCAAGGTTTAGCAACTTGCAAACCCATGTACTGATGGGTGCAGCTGAGTAGGAGATGGAAGGATAGCTTTATTATCCACAGGAGGCTCACTGCTAGAAGATGCCTATGAAAGAAGCTGAATCAGCACTTCTCCAGAAGGCCTAGCCCTACCTCAACCCACTTTTGCAACTGTGCTGGCCCACTACCAGGCTCCTTGGTGTAGCAGGGATTGCTGGCAATTCATAACACTGCACTCTTTAGACTGTCAACAACTGAGAGCCTGGGTTGTGTCCTCTTGCACCAAAAGAATCCATTAAGTGAATCAGGCCTATAGGTGGGACCACTAGGACTTGTGCTCTGCTCAATTAGGCCCTTTCTCTCTGTCTAGGCTAAACAAACCATGTTGTCCCCAGTGTGTCACAACAAAGCTCAACCATCATTTTGCCTTAGAATGCAGATATTGAAGTATTAGATCTGTGCAAATGTTACACTTCTAATAGCTTGTGTGAAAAGCATCCTTTGAATAAAGTTATCAGCTGCTCAGATGCAGCTACTAAACACAGATTCTTCTATGATTAAAGAGAGAAAATCTCTCTAGACCTAGCAATTAAGCCAAGTTCTCTACTGACATAATCCACTGATTTCAGTGCGGTTATGCTAGTGGAGAATTTGATCCATTGTTCCTAAAGTCATGCAGTTGGGCCAAGTTTTTTAGACAGAGTAAGAAAGATAGACATATTTGCAGGATTAAATCCTTTTTTTGAGCAAAGGAGAATTACTTGGTCTAGGTTAGGTGTTTGGCTATGAAAATGTATTTTACAAAGGTCACAGCTTGCAATAAATTACTTTCCTAGACATTACTTTAGTAAAACTCTTCCACTACACTTGTATCCCTCATACTAGTTGGAGAGAGAGAGAGGCCATTATTTTAGGTTGGTATAGAATGTCCAGAACTCATGGGGGCAGATTGTCATCTGGGCCTCTACCTGACTTTCACGTGCATGTACAGAGCTGTGTAGGGTGACCAGATAGCAAGTGTGAAAAATCGGGACAGGGGTGGGGGGTAATAGGAGCCCATATTTAAAAAAAAAAAAAAAAAGAGCCACAAATATCGGGACTGTCCCTATAAAATCAGGACATCTGGTCACCCTAGATCTGTGCCTGCTCTTTATATGTGCAAATACTTGCTAACACTGTGCACGTACAGGTGTCAGGCTGTTTTGAAAAGTGTGCACCAGCATTTGCACCTGCATGCTTGTTTGCATCCAAAAATGGAGACACTGGGCTAAAAAACTATTAAAAATAAATAATTGCATTGGGTGAAATTTATCCATCCCCACAAAGCCTGAAAAAGTGGGATTTGTACAAAGTACTAAGCAGATAGAGTGGGTCTGAAGATTCACATTCTCCAGCCTATGGCAAGCTATCGGATTGCAATGCAAAGGCATTGTCCTTTAGTTTGAACAGAAGACCTTGCCACTATGTGCTCCTTATGCTGGATGTAAGGGCAACCAGGATCTCTGTAGTTGCAGATCCCATGGCACTTCACCCAGTCTGCCTCCAAATCTCCTTTATATGCTGACCGGCTTGGGCCAACATGGCACCCTCCCTCCCAGAAGACAGCTCTCCAGGCTAGAGAGAAAAATATTCCATTTTGTTAATTTAAGCCTCAACTCAGCAAAGCACTTCAGTACATGTTTAAAGTTAAATACATGTTTAAGTCCATCTCCATTCATCATAGCACTTAGGCACATGCATAAAGTTAGGCATGTGCATAAGTGCACTGCTGAAACAGGGCATTGGCAGAATTCTTTTTCTTCATGAAAAAGTTTATATATGGATAGGTCACATAGGTTTACATTTTTCTTGTAGTAGGTACATGTGTAACGTATTCTGTAAAATACAGAATTTTACTGAAAGTGTAACGTTAAATCAAAATATGTTTAGATAAATAAAATGTCTGTTGTGCTTTACTTAAGTTATCACAAGTTATGGAATCAACTTGCACAGACTCTAGTCTTGAACATCTGTACAATCTAGCAGCAGGCTGTAATTCCTATCCAGTGTCCTCTTCGGTTTCCTGGTCTTCTAATTACAAACAATCTCCAGAACAAAATTTCAGAACGCACCTAGCATGCAGTCCTTGGGAAGTGGCCTACGAAGAGGCGAAGCAGAGCAAACAGGTTTGATATGTTGTCATTTCAGAGAAATTCTATTAAATGAAATTTTTTCTTTTGGGATGGGTCTAGTGAAATGGCAGAAGGTTTCTTGCTGATTGGTGCAAGCTACATTTAGAGCGACATTATTTTTTTTAAACAATTGGTTGGTTTGAAAATAAGCCCAGCTTGATTTTATGAACATGCAGAACTTTCTCTGAGTTCTTACTCATGAATACATAACAATAGTGTAAAGGCTAAGCAAGCTCTATGGCAGGGGTGGCCAACCTGAGCCAGAGAAGGAGCCAGAATTTACCAATGTACATTGCCAAAGAGTCACGGTAATATGTCAGCAGCCCCCCATGAGCTCCCCCACCCCTGCTCCCAGTGCCTCCGACGCACCGGCAGCCCCGCCCATCAGCACTTCCCCCTCCCTCCCTTCCTGCACCTCCCGATCAGCTGTTTTGTGGTGTGCAGGAGGCTCTGAGGGGAAGGGGGGAGGAGTGAGGGCATGGGAGGCTCAGGGGAGGGAAGGGGTGGAGTGGGGGCAGGGCCTGTGGCAGAGCCAGAGACTGAGCAGTGAGCACCCCCCGGCACACTGGAAAGCTGGCACCTGTAGCTCCAGCCCTGGAGTCGGTGACTATACAACGAGCTGCATATTAACTTCCAAAGAGCCGCATGTGGCTCTGAGCCACAGGTTGGCCACCCCTGCTGTATGGGCTACACACCGACACCAGCAAGTACTCTGTGGAGAGCTGGCTGGTAATATGGTGCTGACTCTACTTCAATGCAGGAGCAGGAAACAGGAAAGACCGCTAAAATACATGAAATATTTTCCTAATATTACTCTCCCACATAAGCAAGTACAATCTAATTTGTGATAACACACCATCCCCCTACCCAATCTCTCTATTAAGATGTTGTCAATGCTCTGAAAAAGTTTGAGAACTCCTGCTCCAGAGGATACCTTTTAACTTAAATCAATATTTTGATATGCCATTTTAAGGCAATTAACAACAGTTGTCTATTCTTAGGCCATCTGATTTTGTAGTTTTATTTTGTTTTAGATTTGAAAAATCATGTGAAAGAATACAATAGCAATTATGAGCGGTTTTTCCTGCTAAAATACGTTTATTTTTTAGAAAATAATTTTTTCACACACGTAAACCTTTTAAATTGTATTAGTGATGGCATCTTAATGCAAGTTCAGGAAGTCAGAACTTTGTAGTTCTGATGGTATTGGATGCTAGATGGATATTTGAAGGCCTTCTGTTTGCAAGCTGGCTGACAGCCAGTATTTAAAATACGACCTGCACTGAAGTCAATTGAGACACTTCTGTGAATAAGGCAAGTGGGATTTGACCCGTTACATAGCACAATACAATGAATGTTTTTCTCCATAATGAATTTATGGAAATAAATAGCATTATTCCATTTTTTCAACTGTATTAGAATAAAATCTTGTTTTTCCCCATAGAGATAGAAGGGACATTGTCTTGTTGAATTTTATTGTAAAAAAATTCAAAATAATCACAATAGTTATATAATGTGAAATGTCATTTTAAATATTAAAATTTAACTATTCTCTATATTTAATATTTTGGCAGTTTCTACCATTTTCTCAGCCGGGAAATATTATCTCTCAAGACCCTTGGGTTTCAAAATCCCAAAACAGGCAATGCATTTTCAGCAAGTCCAATACAGCAGGACCATTGGGAACATTGTTTAAGAAATTGAATAGGTAGGCAGAGATTTTGCTTTTTTTTTTTTTTTTTTTTTTTTAAATGACAGTCACATTTAAAAATAAGAAAGAAAGGACTTTCAAGACTCATTATCTGATTATTTTTATTGTACTTCAATGCCTTTGAAAGTAAGTTGGGATGAAATGTAAATGACAAAAGTACCAGATTACTTACAAATTACTGAAATACATCAAAATGTTATTTTAGTTCAATATCCTAGATTCAATTGTTTATTTTCTCACTACATTATTCAGTAGTGTCACTGAATTCCTCCATTACACGTGCAATTTGCAGAACAAACAAAAGCATGCACTTGCCTCCTGTTGGTTAAATAATTCTTCTTGTTTCCTTTTCTAATTAAAAATTTAAATTTTTTTCATGAAATCATTCCCTTTTCACAAAGGAGAAATAGAAACATGAAATAAAATATATTTTGAAAAATGTGCTGATAAGAGAAAAACGTTACCTATTAACTGACTGCTTAGGGTCATACGCAGTTTATAATAAATATCTTATTTCAAGTTTGTTCCAGGGGTTCTCTGCATGTCTCTTGAGCTCCTAAGGAGTCTAATTTTCCTCCCAGTTTATTCCTTCACTTGCTCTCAAGTCCCCGGTCCACCATATGACTGAGGAGGGCAACACAGAATGCCTTTTGGAATCCATCCTCATGTTCCAACACTGACTAGGGAAGCACAATAATGGGAGCTCTTCTCAAGTACACACAGTCTATGCGCTTGTCCCTACAAGAAAGGGACTGTGGATTTCTCACTTGGTGGCAAGCAGCACTAGCTACAGGAACACTGGACTGACGCAGTCATCAGAAATTTAACTTATCTTTGCTTCTCACTTCTCCCACCTTTTCCCCAGCTATCTAAAATGCAGATGATTGAAGTCCTCTTCCTATTCTCTCACTCTGACTACATCATGCCCATCCTTGAATCCCTTCATTAACTTCCTGGCCCTCATTGCATCACATTCAAAGCCCTACATAATCTTGCCTCACCTACATTTCTGCTTTCATTTCTTCGTGCCCCTTCACTCCTGTGCTCTTTTCAATCCTCTCTTCTTACTGTTCCCCCTTTGTCTCCTTCTCCCACTCAAGGATTGCACCTTAAGCTTGGACCACTTTCCTCCTCTTTGCTGAAGAAATGCTTCTCTCGGTCCTTCATCTCTTCCCTCCTCCATACTTGATTCTCTTCATCTATAATCCCTACAACCTCTTATCTGAACTGTTGTCCCACATCTTATCTTGCCTTTGACTGCCAGTTGTTCAAGGTAGGAAATGTGTTTTTCATTGTTTGTAAGGTACAGTGAAAACTTGGGGCATTATAGGAGTTTTTTTTAAATAACACTTTAGAGTATTTGCATTTATTTATTAAGCAGTAACCAAAAACTTGGATACAATGTACAAATGCCAGATGGCTATGACTCTAAATAGTAGTAGACTAGGTCATAGATTAGCACTTATTTTTACTTAGCATTAAATAGTGTCACTTGGCGGTGTTGTAATGCTCACAGGTTAGCTTTGGCCAACACTACTGAAGGCCATTTCAGAAACAGCATGGTATTACTGATACCACTTGAGGGAAAGAAAGACCAGGAGACAGGACAAAGTGGGAAAATGAAGTGAGACGAGACCAATTAGGAGCTGTAGGGAAGGTAAATCAGCAGAATAAGAGGTAGTTAAAAGAAGCTGAGGGTGGCAAACAGTAGCTGGGAGGAGGGCAGAAGCATAAGAGCAGAGCCCCTGCATTCTGTGTTGCTTCAGTTCTGTTACGTTCTTACAGAGATGTGTCATAGGTTTCTGCAGATAACATTTTCCCCTCCTCTCATGTAGTTAGTCTCTCAAAACTTAAATGTTTGCCAGATTTTACATAAGCAGAGGACACTGCTTTCACCCAAGAATCATTTTGGGTCTTTGTCCAATTTCTAGTATTTCCTAACAGACACTCCAACAGGGCCGCCCGGGTGGGGAAAGTGGGGCAATTTGCCCCAGGCCCCAGGCTCTGCAGGGGTCCCCCGAGAATATAGTATTCTATAGTATTGCAACTTTTTATGGAAGGGGCCCCCGAAATTGCTTTGCCCCAGGCCCCCTGAATCCTCTGGGCGGCCCTGCACTCCAAAACTTTTACCATGGTATGCAATACTGGGGCATTTCTCTTTCCCTGACTGTCATGCAGTTGTGCCCTGCATTGGTGACAGGACTCAAGGATGACGTATCAGCCATTGATTTGTACTCTCTTGCTTTTGTCAGTTCTCAGAGCATCAATGTGGATTTGTACTAAGATACCTCTGTATTTCTGTTCAAAAACTATGCTGCGTGTGAGCACATGTATCCTTCCTTACTGTACATGGACATGTGCTATATGCATGATTTTTTTCCCAAAGGCTCTTCACTTGGTCAAAATCAAAAACAATTTTCACCAGAACACACCAAGGCACTTCTCTCTAGTGAGGGATTTTTCCAGATGTTTAAGTTGTGTGGTGTTCAGAAAAAAAGACATATGCACTCAAAAACAGTTAAACTTATTTACTTAGACTCCCCAAAAAGTTATCCTGCAGGCAGGATCCAACACTGGAAAGTTTTAGTTTGAAAGATGAAAATTTCATTAAGGTTCAAGTGAGCTTAGAATGGAAATATTTATGCAGCCTTAATTATAGTGGTCATTAATGTCACCCCTACTGTAGGCTGAGGCTGTTCTCTGGGCAAAAGAAAATGTATGTTTATTAAAAAATTCTGTGCTAAATGTAAATCACTGCCACTAGATACAAATGAAATTTCCCTCTGTCCACAGAGCTTGCACAAGGCCTATTCACCACTTAAGAACAGTGACTTAAGTGGCACAGAGACTTTGCATGGGCCTTCTGTACAGAGGGGAATTGTACCCTAAAAGAACAAACCACCTTTTACAAACCCTAAAGAAGATTGGCTTGCATTTGGATGTTGTGCACAGTCCAGTGTCTAATTCAGATGAGTGGAGCAGCAGTGACATACAGTGGTTGATTTAGTTATTCACAGCTCTTTGTGCAAGAGGATACATCTCAGGTCCCCTGTTATGTCCAGAGGTGGCATGAAGCTGAATTCTAATTCTCTTTAAAGGTGCAGGTCTAGGTTCTATGTTTTTTGCCTTACTATAAAACCACATCTACAATACAGGAGAATTTATCCATTAAAAGAACATACGTTTTTGATAGAAGTAAGTATGGAGAGCATAAAGAGTAGAGGTTTTTTGAGATTCTTAACTTAAAATTGGTAATTTAATGTTTAAGCATTTAGTGTTTTGCTTACTTTTGAACTGAGCAGGCTTTTTCTCTTTTTTTTCCCTCAAAGTCCAGAATATATAAACTCTGTTGGTAATACTCCAGCTTTAATTACCGGTAAAGATTCTGGAAGCAACAACAGAATAAAAGAGCCATTATTTGGTATTGTGAAAGAAACAGCAGCAAACGACACTCACAATGAAAATGATCGAGCATTGTCTGAAGATGAGAGACCACTGATTCATGATATTCCTTCCATGGAATATTGTGGTCCTTTTGTTAACCAAGCCAGTATCAGCCAGTTATTTACAGATCCAGATGATATGAATGAAATATCCAACAGATGTAGCCCTTATAATAGAGAAATTTATAACATGACTAAATGTACTGAAAGGTATACTGTAGACAGATGCCTTAAAGGGATTTTCACTGTTCCAGAGCAGACTTTCTTTAAAAGTAAGAATATTTCAAGTGCAAGCCATAAAGAAAATAAACAGCCTAATAAAAGCGACTTGAAAGAGTACCCTGATGGACATTATTACATTATATCTTCTGAAAACCAAGAAAATCCTTCAAAATATGAAAGAACAGGTAAGTATAAGTGATGCAAGGAAGTAAAATACTATGCTTCCATCTTTTTGGCATTGTTTTAGTGAGCCACATGATTTGTATGTCATACTGAGAAAGATGTTATGAAACTAGGCACTGCAGTATTTTTGTTTCAGGTGAAATTATATAATGGTAATCATCTTGTGAGCTAATATGTCATTTAATAGTAATTTCTGATCAAAATTGTTATGGAATCATTTGTTTTAATTCAAAATTGTATTTTAAATTCAAGATTTAATTTTTGTTTTTAAGGAGCATTTACAAATCACCACAATCACAAGATTAATGTAGAGAAAAAAATACAGAATTATTCAACAATGAATAAGTAAGTTTCATAAGCAATTGTTAAATTAAAAGGTGATATCTGTATATGATAGACTTGATGGGCGAAATCCTGGCTTTACTGCAGTCAGTGGCAAAACTCCAATTGACTTCAGTGGGTCCACAGTTTCACCCACTGAGTATAAGAACATGAAAATTTCTTTAAGATTATTAGCTTTGCAGCCCATAAGTCTGCAAATATTTAATATACAAGATATTTCTGAACATGCACCATCCTCTACTGTATAAAATGAGTATTTAGATTGTGCCTTTCATACTCAAACTAATGCAAAGTGCTTTAAAGGTACTAAGTTAAATAGACAGTGTGACAATACACCTCTACCCTGATATAACGCTGTCCTTGGGAGCCAAAAAATCTTACCGCGTTATAGGTGAAACCACGTTGTATCGAACTTGCTTTGATCCACCGGAGTGCGCAGCCCTGCCTGCCTGGAGTGCTGCTTTACCGTGTTATATCCAAATTCGTGTTATATCGGGTCACGTTATATCAGGGTAGAGGTGTATTTTTAAAGAAAGTAGCCATTATTGAGCAGACCCATCAGTTACCTCAAGGTTGCTCAAGTACCCAATGTCACAGTCTTTCCTCTGGAGCTATCTTTTCATTTTACAAAGTGGCATTGTCTTCAGTAATCTTTAATAGCATACTGTTCCACAGAAATGATGTTTATAAAATCAAGTTCTTTGTATTATATCTTGAGAATTTTAAAAAACATATAACTTTAACAAATTGTAATAGTGGAATGCATTTTGTAATTAGAGAGCAGTGACATGAGCTTACAAATAGCAGTATTGCTATGTTTTATGAAAATAATCAAAGTGGACTGTAAGAGTAGTACTAATATTTTTCATTTGAGGAGTAAATAGATGCTGAAAACCACAGTATGAATCTCTTACCTTAGGACCTTATTTTGTTTTTATTCCTTAGTGACAGTGCTCCTCTGGAACAATTCACTTGTGAGTGCTCACAAGTCTTTGGATTTGAAAAGGTAAAACAGTTTTACTTCACTTTTGCTTAAGGAGACAAATATACTTTTGTGCTATATACTACAAAATGTTGGTGCCAGACACTTTGGATCAGATTCTTTGCTGCACCTCCAGAAAGCAGCAGACAGCTACTGTTTGAGGGGTGGGTACTGTGTGAGAGGTTGCCACATACCATTCCCTGCTCTATAGCTGTGCATATGTGAATAGCTATGTAGATAAGAACAGGAGTACTTGTGGCACCTTAGAGACTAACAAATTTATTTGAGCATAAGCTTTCGTGGGCTACAGCCCACTTCTTCGGATGCATAGAATGGAACATATATTGAGGAGATATACACACACATAGAGAGAGCATGAAAAGGTGGGAGTTGTCTTACCAACTTTGAGAGGCCAATTAAGTAAGAGAAAAAAACTTTTGAAGTGATAATCAAGATAGCCCAGTACAGACAGTTTGATAAGAAGTGTGAGAATACTTACAAGGGGAGATAGATTCAATGTTTGTAATGGCTCAGCCATTCCCAGTCCCTATTCAAGCCTAAGTTGATTGTGTCTAGTTTGCATATCAATTCCAGCTCAGCAGTTTCTCGTTGGAGTCTGTTTTTGAAGCTTTTCTGTTGCAAAATTGCCATCCGCAGGTCTGTCATTGAATGACCAGACAGGTTAAAGTGTTCTCCTACTGGTTTTTGAGTGTTATGATTCCTGATGTCAGATTTGTGTCCATTAATTCTTTTGCTTAGAGACTGTCCGGTTTGGCCACTGTACATGGTAGAGGGGCATTGCTGGCACATGATGGCATATATCATATTGGTAGATGTGCAGGTGAATGAGCCCCTGATGGTATGGCTGGTGTGATTAGGTCCTATGATGATGTCACTTGAATAGATATGTGGACAGAGTTGGCATCGGGCTTTGTTGCAAGGATAGGTTCCTGGGTTAGTGTTTTTGTTCAGTGATGTGTGGTTGCTGGTGAGTATTTGCTTCAGATTGGGGAGTTGTCTGTAAGCGAGGACAGGTCTGTCTCCCAAGATCTGTGAGAGTGAGGGATCATCTTTCAGGATAGGTTGTAGATCTTTGATGATGCGCTGGAGAGGTTTTAGTTGGGGGCTGAAGGTGACAGCTAGTGGTGTTCTGTTATTTTCTTTGTTGGGCCTGTCCTGTAGGAGGTGACTTCTGGGTACTCGTCTGGCTCTGTCAATCTGTTTTTTCACTTCAGCAGGTGGGTATTGTAGTTTTAAGAATGCTTGATAGAGATCTTGTAGGTGCTTGTCTCAGTCTGAGGGATTGGAGCAAATGCAGTTGTATCATAAATACCACCCTATACCGGAAACCTACTGACCGCTATACTTACCTACATGCCTCCAGCTTCCATCCAGGACACACCACACGATCCATTGTCTACAGCCAAGCTCTTACTTAATTGGCCTTTCAGAGTTGGTAAGACAACTCCCACCTTTTCATGCTCTTTGTATGTGTATATATATATCTCCTCAATATATGTTCCATTCTATGCATCCGAAGAAGTGGGCTGTAGCCCACGAAAGCTTATGCTCAAATAAATTTGTTAGTCTCTAAGGTGCCACAAGTACTCCTGTTCTTTTTGCAGATACAGACTAACACGGCTGCTACTCTGAAACCTGTCATTATATAGATAAGGGGCCAGTAGATGGCATTCAAAAATACGTAGAATTGTTCATGGGTTTTGTAGGCCCAAAAGTACTTCTGCACTTCAGTGGCTTCCTCTGTGTTGTTCTTTACATGGAGCTCTTAACATTCACCTCTTGATCCAAAATATGATGCAAGTATCCAGCAACTATATGGGAAAGGGGTTCCTGGCCCCTGGTACCTCTCAGCACCAGAACCAGGGCAGCCGGGGGCCATGGCTCCCCAACTTTTTAACAAAAATAAACACAAAATTCATGTCTCCTTTATAAACCCCCTCCCTCCCCCCGGCAGAATAATAGATTCTGCTGGGGAGGTGCTGCAATTACATTTTTTGCCCACCAGGAGCTGCTGTAGCATCAGAAGATAGGGGAGCTCACTCACCACTGGAGCAGCCAGCTGCAGAGAGGGAAGGGCACTTTTGCCTTGTCCCCCCCCGCTCCCCCCCCCCACACACACACACTTCTACAAAGGTTCTGGCATGCTAGCCTCTCAGTTGTGTTCCTTGTAGATTCCTGGGCTAGTTTCAATTCCAAATCAGATCTCATAGACCACTTCTGTGAGAACTGGGAACTGTAGGATCCTCCCCTTCACAGTCACTATCTTGGTGTTTCTCCATATTTGGCAATGAAATTATTTGGTGGCAGCATAATTCATTTTACAACTTAAGTTCTCTGGTTATGGCTGGTTGGAGCTTTGCCATTAAAACAGAGTGACCATCCGTCCCGTTTTTAATGGCACAGTCCCGTATTTAAGCTCTCTTGCAGGTGTCCCACCTTTTTAAAAAAAAAAAAAAAGGGGGGGGGGGGGCAAATTTTCTGGTATTTTCCGCTTCCCTGCTGGTCAGCGCAGCCCCAGCTGCATCTCGTTTGCAGCAGGGGGGTGAGTGCGGACAGGCAGTGGCCGGTCAGTGAGAGCATGTGGCGGTCTCATGCCAGGTGGAGAGGTGGGAAGTGGTGACATCAGGCAGGAGGAAAGGCAGCCCTGGGGGGCGGGGTGGGAGGGTAGGGGTGTGTGTCACCCCTCCCCATGTGAAACCTAAAGCAGGAGTTCCCATGGGGGGTCCACAAGCCCTTTCAGGAGGGTTACTGGGCGCCAACGCTAAAACCCAGAGCTTGACCTCCCAGTGCCCCCCGCGGGGCTGAAACCCCAATCCCCAGCACCCTCCACAGGGCTGAAGGTGGGAGCTGTGGGGCTGAAGCCCCAATTCCTCCCCCCCCTGGGCTGAAGCCCCGATCCCTGGCATCCCTCTTCCCCCTGCTGAAGCCTGGAGCTGCAGGCGCTGAATGCCTGAGCCCTGGAAACCCCCATGGGGCTGCAGGCAGGAGCTGTGAGGCTGAAGCCCTGATTCCCTAGCATGCGCACTCCCCTTCCCAGGGCTGGAGCCGTGGGGCTGAAGCCCTGATCTCTCTCTCTCACACACACGCACACACACACACACTGGGCTGAAGCTCTGATCCCTGGTGTCCCCTGTCCCTTCCCCCACTGAAGCCGGGAGCTGCGCGGCTGAATGCATGCCCTGGTGACCCCTGTGGGGCTGAAGGCAGGAGCCGTGGGGCTGAATCCCGGATTCCCGATGCTCCCTGTGGGGCAGAAGCTCCCTGAGCCCATGGGCAGAGTTGGGGGCATCGGGGATGTTGCCCCCCCCAAATTGCAGTGCAAGTGCAGGGCAGTCCTGGGAACAGCTCCACCCCCCCACAGCTCCTGCCATCAGCCCCGTGGGGGTCGCCAGGGGGCGGGGAGCCGCGTAGTGCGGAGCAGGCAGCCATGGTGTTCCCTCCTCTCCTGCTGGTGCTGATGCAGGGGGTGAAGCTACTCCTCAGCTCCCAGCCCCCTTTTTCACTCAGCTGGTAAGAGCTGCAGGGGTCGGGGACCTGGCTCCATGGCTGACAGAGCCCGTAGGGAACAGGGACCGTAGGGGAGCCCTCCTGGCACACAGCCCCTAGCTACCCCTTCCCTGCACCCTGAGCTACCCCGTGCCTGCACTCAGCTCCTAGCTACCTCCCCCTGCACCCTGAGCTACCCCCTGAGCTGTTTTCAAACTTTTTGAGCTGACCCCCCACCTTTTGAGTTATAACTTTTGGTTGTGCCTCTCCCCACCACCACCACCAAGACCAAGACAGGCTGGGTGGGCTGCTGAGGTGAATCAAGGGGTGGAGGTCGCACTCCCTCCCTGGACCCACCATATGGAGCTAGCTTAAGCCCCCTGCCGGCCCAGACCCCCAAACCCCCCCTTCCCCCACTGGGCCCTGGAGTTTTTATAGCATGTGGTGGAGGGGGGGGGTGTACTGCATAGTTCTGATTGATTGCCATTGAACTCGCTTGAATTTGATTTGAGCAATTTTACCAGGTGTCCTGTATTCAGCATAGGGAAATATGGTTACCCTACATTAAAAGCTGGCCATGCAGACTCCTCTAACATTACAGCCATGTGACTACGTGGGGCCCACCATCAGATAAAATGACCCCATGACATGGAAGGCAGCGTCCTTTCCTCAGATATTTTTACCAAAAAGAAAAAGGCAAGAAACATGCCAAATGTCAAGGGTCCCTGCTCCAAAGCATGGAGACACAAGAGCTTCTCAATTAAATGGATGTAAGCATATTTTTTTAACATGGGCAAACCATGTTTTTTCTCTCATCTTGGCAATGGCCAAACCACTTTAGCTTAAATTTTCCAGAAAAATTCATCCTGATGCTGGAAGATTTCAGCCCAAAAGGCTAAAGTGTGGCCAAGTTATAATCAACTGACAATAGGGGTTTACAATAGAAAGTGTCAGGAAACCTTAACTATTGGCAGCACTACCTGTGCCGACTACAATAAATGGTCTGGCAACTAATTTATATTTCTTAGTCAGTGAATGAAGTGATAAGTTATAAAGTGGAGGAATATTAACCCCAAGAGAACTAAATAATTGCCATGTGGCTGCTATTATGTTCTTATGAGGGAAGGCTGGACACATTAGGAGGTCAGGCTAGATGCATGGCAGAACCATCATGGAGATTTCTAGTATCCTCGTCCAATGGGATACAGGAAAAAGAGATTTTATAAAAAGGAATACAGTGAAGAAAAGTATGACTGTTGGACTGAAAAATGTATTAACTTCCCTTTTTTAAAAAGGTTCTGACAGCAGAGGAGGAACAGTGTGATTTTGAAGTGAGTTCAAAGCTTGGAAAGATGGAAAAGGGTCAGTATACATAGTTCTAAAGTAGATTTTTCTCCATGTAAAACTGATACAGCTACATCTAAAGTCAAGAAAACAGGATGTAATCACTTTTAGTGAGCTACTAATATGTCTAATTCACTCAACAGTGAATTAAGAAATTGGAACATTAGTGCACAACTGAAATACTTTTAATTGTTTTTACCTAAAAAGATTAAAGTTAGCATCTCCCTAGTGATTAATCATCTGTAATTTTTTCATTGTCTCATTTCTGCTACTATTGGCATCTACAAAATCATAAAAAGCTAATTCTGCGAGCAATGGTAATTGTAAAAAAAAACCATTCCACTAGACAGCTTAGTAATGCTACTATGAACACAACAGCACAAGCCTATGAATGTTCGGCATTTGATAGTATAAGGTGATGGTTCCAGATATAGTTTTTTCATTTGCTTCCTTTCTCATTCCTTCGGACCATGATTAGCTTGAAAAAATTTTGTAAAATGTTTTGACGTGAATTAGTCCCTGCACTGGAAGTTCAACCATAGCCTCTTACTAGACTCTTTACCCTCTTAGTGCCAGACTTTCCTGCAACTCCACAGGGGCATGGTAGTGGTAGGAGTCTACAAGGAGTCTGCACCCCCACCTATCCCTCTGTAGCAGCAGGGCACAGATGAAGTCTGTGGTTTCCAGGAACATCCCCACCTCCTGGGGTACAAGATACCCAATGAGGTACAGCAGCTGGCACACTCCCCATAGAGCTTGCCTCTGACAGTATAGCTCCACACTGTGCCCAGCACAGGGCTGCATTTTAATGGCACAATTTGGGCTTTAGTGCATGAATAGAACTCCCATGGATTCTACCAGGAGACAACACCTATTCTGAGAGGAGAATAGGCACTTTATAATGTACTGCACAATGAACTAGCTAACCCTTAATACTATAAATAGTGTCTTAAAATTATTTATAAATTGGGTCAATGTTATTTTAAAGTGTTGTACTGGTGTATACAGTATATGAGAGGTTTGTTTGTTTGAACCTAATTTTTCTCAGTCTAAGCTCCTTTTGTAGACATTGAATCATCACTGAGCAGTCAGTCCCCCAGTTACTCTCCAAAGCAAACAGACAGTTGTTTCTGCACTAGTTCTGAGATGGTAAGCAATGGAATTTTATCTTTATTATTATTATGCTTTTTATTTGTAAGAGCTCTACCACCATGCTATCTCGTGCCAAAGCACATGCTGAGGACCTTGCTTTATTACCTTAGTTATTAGCTTTCTTTATACAAGCAAAAATCACTTGTGAGAAATACAAAAAAGAATCAGTTCTAAGCTTTAAAATAGCTTAGTTAAGCAGTAATTTGCATTGTCTGTAAGGGATATTAGACCATAGGGAATTTTGATAATATCTAACGAAATACAGTTCCACTCAGTTGCTTATATTATAGAACTGTTCATGAACAAGAAGATCGTAAGTCTAGCCTTTTCACTTTACTTACAGTAGTTGTGGTAGCAACTTATTGGACTTATGTACAACTGCATTCATACAAATCTGTTTGTACAGTCTGAAGAGGACGACCTAGCTGAAAAGTGTCTTTCTGACAGCTCCTTTCAAGTAAACAGTGCCAATCCAATTGCAGCTTCAACAAGCAAAGGACCACAACATAGCTTTGGCACGGAAAGTTTGCTTTTCCCTCCTGGCACTAGTGTTGCTATGAAAGAAACCAACATTCCTCAACAGGCAGAGCCCAGTTTACAAGCAACAGAGGAGGAAAATAAAGACCAGGCTGCTCAGCCTCAGCCCAACTCATCACAGACATCATTTAAAAGGAAGAATATTAATCACAGAGAAAGATGTGATGCTTGGTCACAAACTGAGAGCCCTACTGTAAGGGTAGAAAAATTAAATGCTGCCATACAATGTGATATAATACAGGCATGTTGCTGTATAAATCATCTTTCCTCTGTCCACAGCGCTGAACTACTAACTAATGTTAGTAAAGCAGATACCACTGGAGGGCAGGAAATTACAGCAGATGAGGCATTTCAGTCTTCAAGTACAGACAGTGCACCAATTATTGCAGAATTTCCTCCTGAAACTGAGTATCTGACTTTGCCTGACAAGATGACTGTAGATGTACTGAACTACATTCACATAATGAAAAAGAGAGAAGAGAGCAACTGAGTACAAAGGAGAACCTATTAAATATATTGTGGGTACATCAAAAAGCCCTGTACTCTTAGGGAATTTTATTCATTCCACAGTACATTTCCTTTTATTTGGTACATTTGGTTTTTGCTGTTGGACAAGATATTCTTTTACAAATTATTATTGTGTTCTCAATATTTTATAGTAGCTTAGTGAAAATAGCCTTTATTCATTACATACATTTCCACAATACAGTTATAACATTTTGTGGTTTGGGATGGATCCTGTTCTTATTGAAGTCAATGTAAATACTCCAACTGACTTCCAAGGGCATTGGATAGGGCACTTGGTGCACAAAAACATGCACATGGTTATACACACACATGTGTCTAATTTTTATGATTTTTAGTTTAAAAAAAAAACAGCAAATTCACATCTATGCACACAGAATAAACTGAAATTATTACAACATATTAAAATGAGCAGTAGTGGTAGGTTTGTGCTCTGACTGCAAATACAGACTCATCTTTTTGTAGTTTGCCTGCCGCTTAAAATGCTGAGTTCTAACCTTTTCTTATTTAGTTCAGTATTTGTGTTAATCCATAAATCTTGAAAAATAAAGAGTTGTATTTCCTATAACACTGTTCACACTTATTTCCCCTCCCACCCCACACACACACTTTAAAGTGTAGATCTCGTGAAAGGGGCCATGCAGACTACAGCTGAAATCCTCTATTCACCTACATGACCAACAGTAGACATGCACATCTCCCATCAGTGTAGCTCAATCCTGTTCAGAAAAGGCCACCCCTGGAGTTGTCTCCATTTCCTTTCAAGCTTTAGCCTCCTGACTTCTTGCAGCGATCACATTTGTTGAGAAATGAGTTTAGGCAAAAGATGCATTAGCAATTCTTCTGTGAACAGTGCTGTGGGTTTTCTTTATAAGGGTAATATGCTGTGGCTTATCCTGTTGGTGACCCCTGTTGCAAGATTCACTAGTTCTACCACCATAAGGTCAGTTTCTCCTCTTACCATGCTTTGACTAGAAAGGATTCCTGGCTGAAGGGATGTGGGCAATCCCACATTGCTAAAATCCCTTTCCAGTGTAAGCAGAACGTTATTTATCCCCACGCCCATCGCTAAGCTATAGTTTGCATTTTCTACAACATTTTATGTTTGGAGCTAAGGGACACTTATATGGAGCTATTTTAAAAAAGGAAGCTAGGATGTTTCTAAAAAAGTGCTTTCAAAACTTTCAGAGCACCAAAATTTAGGGTATTGGCCTTTTCCCATTCACAAATCTTGTGTGGGATGGGATTTGTACAGCCAGACTTCTGAAAGATGGGGCCAGAATTTAGCCAGAACAGAGCCTGATTCCTGGGGCCAGACATAAACAGATTTTCTTCATTCACATTATCTCAATCTGACTTCAAAGAACACAAGCTTCCTAGTAATTTTCTTACCTGAAATTACAATGATCATCTTCCTCACAGGGAGGTATAATTATCTGAATCATATTTAATATTTGCTAAAACCACAGTCTTAACATATCATCTGAAATACTGTCCCCACAGTTCCTGACAATATTTAGTAAAAATGTGATATCCAGTATCACAACTATGAGCAAGGACTCTATAGGGTGTTGTGTTGTAACAGGGACATAATACATTGCACACACCCCTGCAAAACTTGTGCAGACTATGTCACGTGAAGGAGGTTTTAAGTGTTGAGGTTTTAAGTCTGTGTATCCCCGACTTTCTTTTCAGAGTCAATTATATGGTATCAGAGTACCTGTAAATAACAGATTTCTTGTTGTGTCTGGAGGATCTAAGTGTGGTGGTCCATGGGTTTCTTGTAAATAGTAATCTGTTGGGTTCCATCATTGAAGCTGATCGTGGTGTCTAGGAAGTTGATGCTGGTGTGGGAGTGTTCTAGAGAGATTGATGGCTGGGTGATAGTTTGAAGTTGTGGTGGAAATGTATAAGGGAATTTAGACAGGGGATACACATTTAAAACCACCTTCACTAAACAAGAATGCTCCACCAGAGAAGTAGATTGCATCATGGAATATGCCACCTGAATACACTGGGAGAACCTGCTTTAATACAGGGGGGAAAAATCCTACTAATCACACACCCTGAGTTGTCACCTATCACCCCACACTAGAACCCATATGGGCTATCATCAAACAATTACAATCCATACTTGAAAGGGACTGCATCCTGAAATAATTTTTTTCTAAGGCCTCTCTTCTGGCATTCAAACAAGCTCCCCATCCTCATCATCAGAAGCAGGCTCTGCACAGACCAGGATACACCAAAGTAAAGTGGCACCGGTCCATACCAGAACAACAGATGCAAAACCTGAAGATGCATCTTCACTACTATGATGATCAATACCCTCCCCCCCACACACACATCTTTCAAGATCCTGGATCCCACACATGCCTATCATAACATATAATATATTTCATCCAGTGCATCAAATGCCCCACAACAGCTATGTGGCTGAAACCAGACAATCATTACACTCTTGAATGAACTTACACAGAAAAATGATAAAAAACAAAAACACCATATCATCTGTGGGCAAACACTTTTCACAAAGTGATCATGCCAGATCTGAACTTTCAGTCCTCATCATCAAAAGAATCCTGAACAACACCTTCATAAGACAAGCCTGGGTCCTTAAATTCATAACTCTGCTGGACAATAAAAACCATGGACCAAACAGTGCCACTACTAATTTTATGGCTCATTACAACAATTTGTAACACACACTGCTGCTTGCAAACCCTTAATTGCCCACTACATGTTAAGTGTGTGAACCCCTTCTGCTTAACAATCTGTTCCACCTTGTATTTAGGTTGGATACTCTGGTTACCTTCCCTAGATCTGAGGAAGAGCTCTGTGAAGCTCGAAAGCTTATCCCTTCCACTAACAGAAGTTAGCCCAATAAAAGATACACCTCTACCTCGATATAACACTGTCCTCGGGAGCCAAAAAATCTTACCGTGTTATAGGTGAAACTGCGTTATATTGAACTTGCTTTGATCCACCGGAGGGCGCAGCCCTGCCCCCCGGAGCACTGCTTTACCGCGTTATATCCGAATTTGTGTTATATCGGGTTGCGTTATATCGAGGTAGCAGTGTATTACCTCACCCACCTTGTCTCTCATATTTACCTGTCCGTTTTTTCAGTAGTTTGTATCATACATCATGCATGGCTTTACATGCCAGATGTTTTTTGGCTCTGTTCTAGGGCATTAGGCTGTGCCATGCTACTACAACTATCCTGTGGCATGGATCAGCCTCCTGTAGGTGACATGTCACAGCCAAATGTTCCTGAATGACACATTTTACATTTGGGCTGCTGATTTAGCTGGAAAATGCAAAAAATCCCATGTGGCCAAGTAATTCTCTAGTGACTACGCTTGGGCAGATGCTGAAGAGTACAAATGATTCTGTCTTAAATTGGCATAAGGTTGCAATTAAAAATCTGGCACTATGGGAACCTATTTCAGATAGAGTAACATTTCAGATAGAGTATTCAAGGTTTTTTAGTTTTGTTCTTGTTCTCTTAATACAGCACCACCCACTTCTGGACAAAAATGGCTGATCTGTAGGCCTAAACTTTCTGCAGGACAGCATTCTACCTTGGTGTAGTGAAGATGCTACTGTAAAAAGAAAGGCAAATTTCAGGGAAGTACAATACAGATGTGAGAGCATCATAGAGACCTAAGCAAGGTAGCTTTAAAAGAGGCAACACTGCTTGATAAAAATAAATGTAATGTAAATATAAGAACTTAGAGCCGTGCTATAGGCTGGACATTTTTCATAAATTATACTACTAATTTCTGTGTCCCCCAAGCTTATACTACTAATTTTCTGTGTCAAGCCAGATCATTGCCACTAATGTTGGCAGTGCAAAGACACCATAAAGCCATTTTAACCAGCTTCCTGAGGGTTCCCCAGCATAAGGGCAATCACTGCTTTGTGCAGATTGGTTTGACAGTTCTTAACCAACCTCTTACCTGTCATAGAAGTAGTGGCTATTGTCAGATGCTACCAGTAGGGTGCTCTGCTTTCTCCAATGCTGATATCACTCGGCTGTATGCGTGTGTTCTCTCTGTGTGCTGTCCCAGCTCTGCGCAGATAGCTGACACAGCAAACCCGACGAGAACCCCCAATAACCACAGGGTCTAGTAAGATGCAAAGTCACGTCGACTAGGTTTATTGCGATCTTGGACACAATAGCAGTTCCCTGTAGGTTTCTTAGCCTAACTCAGGGCATACTACGAGAAAGTGCTTCTTGGCAATGGACCCGGCTCAGTCAGTGGCGGGACTTTCCACTGCCCCCTCGGTCGGACAAAGACACCACCCCAGGGATACACTCTTATACACAGGTACAAACAAGTTACACATCACTCCTGACGTATTGAGGTGCAACCCCTCTACGTAGCAAGGTGCCACCTCTCACCTTGTACAGATTGGTTCAATCAAAACAGCTCTATCCATCGTTTTACCCTTTTGCCCCTGTCATTGGGATGGGTCGGCCTGTTCCATGTTATCTGTGGAATGTTCCAGTATACTGTGTTTTGGTACCATGTTTGTACTTTAACTTTGCTAGGTGAATATATATTTATGCAACATCAGCCCTTTTTCCTGCCAGCTTCTGTGAACCGAGCCGGCCTTCAGTGCACAGTCTGACTTTGCTTTTTAGCCAAGTCTTGACCATTACTTTAGTTCAGGCCTCAGGCCTCATACTGGGCCTTTATTAGGCCCTTCAGTTACTACAGTGGCTGAGGGGAAATACCTGAATGCCAGATAGGTGCCTTGGTGCTCCAGGTAGTTTAGAACCAGCTTGAGGCTGTTCAAAATTGCACGAGGGAGGGACAAACTGGCTCCAAGATTGGAAAGCTGCAGAGCTTTGTACCTCCCCTCTGGTTCAGTGGCCAGCACAGCTCATTCTGTCCAGAATGTCCTTACAAGTTTACTTAGTTTTCAGTTTCGGCTGAATGTTCAGTTTCAGTTTAGACTGAAAATGTGCATCTCAATGGCAGAAGCAAGCACTGTACTGAGTATATGCAGGAGAGAGAGATAATGTATGTGTGAATAACCAGTCAAACACAGGTCTAGATGTCTATAACATGTAATAATTCTGTGCCAGGAATGTCTCTATCAAAGTAGATAACCTTATTCCAAACCCTTTGGATGAGAGCATGTAAAATCCAGTTACTCACTCTTCAATGCGTCTCGCTTATAATGCTAAACCAATGAGAAGAATTAAACTGATTTTTCTAGTTATAAATATGGTAGCATGTTCCCTTGAGACACTACAAAGGTATTTTAAAGTATTTATACGCAGATAATGCATATAAGCGAATAATCCAAATACATTTGCCATAACATTCTATTCAATTTACAGAATACACAAAAGCTTAATAATAGGCATGTGTCTTACTCATCTATTCCTTCATTCTGTTCATGTGCATCCAGAAGGGAATCAAAGCACATTTAATATTCTATTGAGATCTCTAAAAACTGAAAGACATGCTGTAATGGAGTCCATAAGTAAGGCTTATTAGCTAGCACAGACAGTCATGCCTTGTATCCTAGCCTCAGCATTTGTACTACTAACCTTTTCTTGAAACCCAGTTTGCACCACAGGAGTGTTTATTTACAGGCAGGATCTCAAATAGACTGGACACTGCTGAAATTTGCTATGTTTGTCATCTCAAATAAAAAAACAGGAGCATCAATGTATTGATGTAGCCCTCCCAGGATGATCAATTCAAACGAGGTGGTACAGGTTCAATTTAATAACATCAGAGTGGCATAATCAGAGCTGGGCTAGCATACCTCACACCTCTTTCTCATACTCACCTGAATGTCAATCCAGTTCAAGAAATCATAGCACATCCTTTCACATTTCAGGGGCTGGGGAGAGGGGGGAGGAGGTTGTGAAATTTTGGAAGCGTGAAGGCTGAATTAATGGGGATTTCTTCAGTCTTTTCCAGTGGGTGTTTCTAATAAAAAAATTCCTTTAGTCTTCACCAGCTGAGGCGTTCAAGCAACTGGTATTGGTCAACTGTACTGAAGACCATGATTTCACTGATGCATGTTGAGCAACCACTTCAGGTTTATCTAATCTAATGAAATTGACAGAGATGTGGTTTATCAATCCATATTTTTTTTCTTCCTGAAATTGTAAAGGCACCTTTGAAAGTTTTAAACAATGTAGATTTGCCTTATGTAGGTTTAGTAGGAGTCAATTCTTATGTCTGTGCTATACTTCTCAGTTCACTTTTAAAAAGAAACCCGAGTTTTCTTAAGGAAGAATGTAGAAAGGTATCTGAAACTGACCACAAACTATAGAATTCTCTTAATATCACTTCAGCATTTCTAAATATAAGTCACCCAGTTCTGACCAAATTTTCTAAACAAATTCATTCCCTCATTGAAAACTTTATACCAAGTCTCAGTCTGAAGCAATTTTAATGGCCAAGTTAAAAACCCTTTTTAAATAAAAATGTCTCTAATTACAGTGGCCCTCCTGGGAATAAATTTAAATAGGTATGTTTTTTAGGCAAATACCAACAGGACTGTACCTTTAGTGCTACTCTACTTCATTTACTTTGTCCTGGATGCAAAGATAACTGCAGCCTCCATGAACTCGGCAGAAATATTTGTTCCATTTTTATAAAAGATCATCACTGTGTGAAATGAAAAGTTTAATGTAAGTCTTCAGACAACTGACTAGTTCTCAAGTGGAGACCATTTGGGAACTTCCCTTTCTCCCAAGGGTTTTAGTGGAGAGCTTGGTTTACCACTGTCAGCAGGTAATATGAGGTTGGGATTCTTGCTTAGTGTTGCCCATAGGGCTAGCTTGCCTTTATTATATTCACTGCCTTGCCTTCATTATATTCAGACTTTATTATATTCAGCAGTAATGCAAGGAACTTACAGGCCTGTATTCTGTAAGATATTGACTTCAGCAGTTAGCATAAGGCTTGAGGCAAAGATAAATGGCCTAACAATCACTCCTAAGTTTTGGGGAACTGGAAAAATAGTGTGAGGGGAAATTTTGTCCATAATGACATCATTCAATCATAGTAACATGAGCTAACACCAGCTTTTGGATAGGACATCTGCAAATGTCTGACCACAAGAGTGCCATGGCAACGAGTTAACGCACATGATAATAAGCTGAGGTCATTAATATACTAACCTGTAGGAGAATGAGACCCCAACACTAGTAGAGTGAGGAAATACAAATAAGGAAGAGGGGAGAAACCCCTACTGAATATGCATTAGACATAGTGGCATCAGCATGATATATTATAAAAGCTGTATCCCAGCCTATGTGAGGAGAGGAGAGAGAGATGTAGCCTTTGAGAGGTGCCAGGATATGGCCACTGGTGATGATGAGAAAGATGATGGTGATGAGAAAGATAATGGTTAACATATGAGATCGTTCTGCAAGGGATTGTGTGAGTATATGGATGTGCAGATGTATATTTTGTATTATTTCCATCTACCTTACTGAGTTGGAGTGTCGGTGACTTTGCTAAATGTATTAATAAACCATTGTAAATATAGAAGAGTTCCTATAGTGTGAGTGTTGCAACTGTGCACATCAGGGTCCCCAACTCTACAGTAAGTTTAATAATATTGGGCCTGCTCTTGAGACATGAACCTGTCAAATCTCGACGTGATAACTGGGAATTCTCAAGTAATCAGTAGAATTAATACATAATCCATAGATCAGCTACATTAGAACAAGTCCCAACTCTCCTATCTAAATTGTAGTCTGTCCCTCTACTCCAGAGGTACAAAACCTCCCTGCTACTATTTCTCAACCTAACCTTGTAAACATCCTCCTGTGGATCAATCCTGTTCATTCGACTCTGAAAGCACAAGCCTCTAAAACCTGAGCTAAAAGAAAACTCCTGTCAGAGCTGTCCCGTCCATAGGATGGACCGGGGCAACCGCCCCGGGCCTCGCACTTTGGGGGGGCCCCACACTTTGGAATGCGGGGTCCAGGGCGGCCTGGGGGGGTTGTGGGGGCAGCAGTAAGCGGCCCGGCCCCAGTCCGCTTCAGTCCACACCACCGGCTCCTGGCATCATTAAGGGGAGGGGGCAGAAGCCAGAAAGAGGCAGGGCAGGGGCTTGGGGGAAGGGGTGGAATGGGGGCGGGACAGGGGCATGAAGAGGCGGAGTGGGGGCTTGGGAGAAGGGGTGGAGTGGGGGTGGGGGCAGAGCAGGGGGTGGGGCAGGGGTGGAAAGAAGCGGGACAGGGGCTTGGGGAAAGGGATGGAGTGGGGGCAGGACCTGGGCCGGAGGGGGGTTTCCCGGGCCCTGCACCCCACTAGGGACTGCCCTGACTCCTGTATTTCTGCTAGTAGGTCTTTTATCATTGCTATGAGCCAGGCCTCTAGAGGGCAATCTCTCTCTCACACACATGTGTGTGCACCAGTAGATTATAATGTAATTTATACACCAACAATAGAAAATGATCATCCCAGTTAATGGAGGCTGATGGGAGTTCAAATCCAGCAGGCACCAACCTGTAATGAATTCATATAAAGCACACAGATTAGTTACATAAGTCACATGGGAGCCCAGCCAGCAGAAGGTCAGGAAAAGATACCAGCTGGAAGCTAGAAGCAGTTGGCCCATCAGCTCTGTGGAGGGGGACAGGGAGTGGGTAGGATTGGCTAAGGAGGGAAAGGAGTCAGGTTGGGACTCTTTGCAAGGGAGGCTAGGAGACAGGAAACGGCTAGTTCTGTCATCTGCTCAATTGTTCAAGGCTCAAATGTTTTAAGTTTCCTAAATGACTGCATAGTTCTGCACAGCGTACACTGTTGGTGGGTGGGACTGTGCGGCACTCCGTATCTGTTCAGTGCCCAGCACAATGGGGCCCCAACCTGGACGAGGTCTCCGGGAACTACTGCACCACACATGACAATCAATAATATTGTACCCAATTTATCCTATACTGGGGCTGGGAACCTTGTCAGAGCAATGAGACCACTCCAATGCGGTTGGCTATCCACGCCACACATAACTGGAAAGGCCTTTCAGTTCACCAGATTCATCCTTCATCACGCTGAAGATCCCTTCTTCTCGCCCAGTCCCAGTCAGCACTGCTAGGCACGTCCCCACAATCCTGTTCCGGGGCCATGGCTCTGTTCCCACAGCACAGGCCCATTTCCAAGCCATGGCCCACACCTGTGTCAGGGCCCTGTCACCACCACGGCCCTACTGCTGCTTGGGGTGATAATGTGGGGGCCACCCACAGGGAGCCATCTGCTGGAATGGTGGGCCATCACCCCACTAGAGGGGTCTCCTGCCAGCTCAGTAGAAGGCCTCGGCTAGACCACCGTTCCAACAAATGTGAGTGCCAGCCTCCTCCATGGACCCTTGCTCCTGGGGGTGGGATCATGACCCCCTCCTGGCTGCCTGGAAAGCAGTATCTGTGGCAGCTGGGTCTCTCTTCCCCAGAAGAGCAGCAACAGCTGGGTTGGGCTGGCCTGTCTTTCAGCTGTTGGGCATTGGGTACTCACCAGGAGACTACAGTTGCTAATAGACAGGAACAGGCCAATAGTACATAATGTGACCCCAGGTTAGAGCTGGATACGTTCACCTGGTAGCTCTCTTCCCTACAGCCATTGTCATGAATGCTGGAGCAATCCGAGCCTGGATCTCCTCCTTTGGCCAGTGGACCGTACAACAGCTTCATCTTTTTTCTATGGCCTGTATGCCAGCTGCAGGGCTGATGGAACCAGGGACTCAGGTGTACAGTGACTGAAGGGAGGCAGCTGTTCAGTGCTGGCCCATCTCCCTTCTGCCTGCTGCATTCAAATCTCCTGCCTGTCACTGCTCCAGATTTCATTGGCAATGGCCAGCAGCAGCATTTTACTGAGCCACCGATTCCCTGCCCTTGGTCTAGGTGTTTGTAAACACAATTAACAGATAATTAACAGCTGTGGTGAATCCCAATACTTAGTGGAATACAACACAGTTCTGGGCAGGATCAGGGGCTGTTGCAAACCACATTTTGAAAGAATACATGATGTTTCATCCTATGGGGTTATCTTAAGCTTTCAACTTTTCCCCATGAATCTGATACACAATAATAATTTCTGACATACTAGGAGGCTTTATGTAAAAGATATCTCAGCCGCTATCAGGCAGGGGGCATAAGTCATCCAGCTACCCAGCTTATAAGAAAATTGCTTGCACTGTTGTGACTATTTTTATGTTATCTTTACCACTCAGTCTCTGCCCAGTAATAAGAAAGCAGCAGGTGCACCAATACCAACGCCTGACTTAACTTTGATGTTCTACAATACATACAGCCTCCCCCTCTATTCCTCAGTTAACTTGTTAGACATTGTCAAATATAAAACAGAGGGGCAAGGAGGGGAAGACACCACAGAGCATTAAGGACCAGGTCTAACTAGAATCTCATTTCTGTGACAGTCAAAGAGGACATGATTGTGACACTCTACACCCCAGGGGAGCACCCTGTAACCCCATGTTCATCATTTGTATATAATTGTGATATTGCATATAAGGCATGCCATGTAAGGTATCATGGGAAAAGTTATGATCTGCTGAAACCCACTGTTCCATCTAAATATGTATATCATTAATGCATATGAAGTTATGAGATTGTGTTGTATGGCTATCACTAAAATATGCTGTGGGTTTGGGAAGCGCCCAGATACTAGCTCCCCAAAGACAATAACCAGGGAGATAACCAATGTCCGTGCGGGTGTCGAACAACCATAAACAGCTATTGTCCAGCAAGGGAGCTACAATGCAATCACTCATTTGCACAAGGCCACACTAGGGGAATTGCTCAACCTTGCCTGGGGACTCAGCCATGCCCCCAGACATGCCTGGACATGTGTTCTCCAAGCACATGGACTAAGAGTATAAAACAGACCACAGCAGGCCCATGCTTCGCCTTTTCTTCTTCCCCTACCTATGCTGCAAGCAACAAGGACCCTCAGAAGACTGAAGACTCTAACAGAGGAGACTGGCCCAGGTTTCAAGGGTGAAACCTGTGTACTATGAACTGCAATATCCAGTGGGGTGAGAAAAACTGCTTAAGCTAGATGTTGCCTAGTATAATTGGGTTCAGAGTTTAGACTGCGTGCTTATATTTTATTTTATTTTGGTAACCATTCTGACTTTTTGCCTATCACTTATAATCACTTAAAATCTCTCTTTTGTAGTCAATAAACTTGTTTTACTGTTTATCTTAACCAGTGAGTTTGCCTGAAGTGCTTGGTAAATCTGCTCAGGTTTACAAAGGCTGGTGTATATCTGCTTTCCATTGATGAAGTGGTGAACCAATTAATAAACTTGCATTGGTCAAGAAAGGGTCTTGAGCAGTGCAAAACACTATATTCCTGGGGTACAGTGCTGGGAACTGGGGGGATTTGGCTAGTGCCCTTCTCTGTGTGATTCATGAGTGGCTCTGGGAGCATTCATGCAATCTAGCTGGGTATAGGGATCCACATGTGGTTGTGCTGAGTGATAACAGTGCCTGGAGGGGTTTGCTGCTTTTCACTAGCAAAGCATTGTGAGAGACAACCCACGCTGGAGAGTTAAGGGGGCACAGCAGTCGCACAGGCCTAAGCTGCACCCTGGGGATCCCGTTACAATGATTATCTGATCAAATATCTTAGACAAAACAAGGAAGATTAGTGGGAGCAATAGCATGGGCTTTGGCGCTGTTCTAGTGTGAAAAGATTAAATAGGACATCTCTTTAAGAAAAATAATTACCCCCAAAGTATCATGTTACATTGTGGCCATCCAACATCTTGACAGATGAAAGGAGACGCGACAAAGTTGGTCGCTCAGTGGTCCTTAGCAATGGTATGGGAAAAGAGCCCAATGCGCGAGCAGCAAACCTTTCCCAGAGCTACAGATCCATTTGCCAGATGGAACTTGAAGCATACCCTGCTTCTTGGCTTGCCTACAGGCCTCAGCCTGCGCTCTCTGATGGGTATCCATGGCGACTGCACCAGCCTTACCCCAGCTTCTCCAAACTGAGCAATTGTGGGCAGGATTTTCCCACTTATCAGTGGGAATGCTGAATTTCTTGATATCTTTGATCTTGTGGCAGTATCAGAGCTTTGGCCTTCCTCTGCATCGTGGGCAGTTCTTAAGTTGGCCATGGAGCACAGCCTTTGGCAGATGATCTTGAGGCATACGCTCTACGTGTCCCAACCAGAGAAGCCAGTGAATGTCCAGTGTAGTCTGCATAGACTGTAGGCCAGTTCATGCAAGGAACTCATTATTGGTGATCCATTGGTCCCAATTTTTCTAAGACAGCAGAGGAGGAAACGGTTCAATCTCCGCTCCTGCTTGGAGAACGTAACCCAGCTTTCACAACCATAAAGGAGGGTACTAAGGACATAAGCCTGATAGATGGACTCCTTTGTGTTCAGGGTTAGCAACTTGTTGTTCCAAACACATGTGGTAAGTTTGTCAAAAGTGACAGAAGCTTAACTGATTCTAGCATTAAATTCCCTATCAAGGTTAAGTGAGCTGGTAAGAATTGAGCCGAGATAGCAGAAGTGATCCACGTTTTCCAGAGCTTCGTTATTGATACAGATTTTAGGTGGAATGTTGGTACCATGTGACATGACAACTGTTTTCTTGATCTGATTACCATGCAGTTCATCAGGTAAACTAGAGATGAATGCAGCGTCATTTGCGAAAAGCAGATCCTGAATAGTAAGTTGGGTAACATGCCTTCTGCTCTGGAATTGTTTGATGTTAAACAAGCCACTGTCCAGCCTTAATTCAATTAATGTACCAGATAGATCATTTCCAAAGCTGTACTTAAGAAGAACAGAGAAGAAGATGCCAAAGTTAGTGTGCACTAAGATGCAACCTTGCTTCATACCAGAATCAATACTAAACTCAGATGATGTTTCATTTTCATACTAGATGGTAGCCTTCATTCCCTCATGGAACTCCTTGAATAGGTAGAGCACCTTTTATGGACAAATTTCTTGACAGCAAATCCAACACCATGTATCCTTGGTTCATTGTCAGATTTCCCAGACCAGTAGAAGTTGTAATTTACTTCATCTAGTGATCCAATTTCCAAAAGCCTCATTCATAGAATCATAGAATATCAGGGTTGGAAGGAACCTCAGGAGGTCATTTGGTCCAACCCCTTGCCCAAAGCAGGGCCAATCCCCAACTAAATCAATCTGTAACGCGGTGTACACCCGTTCCTGCCTGGAAGGGCTTGAAAGCGGCCCTGGAGAGGGCTGCAGCTCTAAAAGCTGGGCTGATTGGGGAAGCGGCCACAGCTGGGTCACACCCCAATCAGGCCACAGCTGGCCTGTATGAGGCTAGGAGCCAGGAGCTCAACAGTCTCTCTCTGAATTCAGAGAGAGAAGGGCCTGGCTGCAGGAAGCTAGAGACAGAGTACCTGAGTGGAGCAGGGCTGGGGAAAGGCAGAGGAGCTGGGGAGCTCCAGCCTGGAAAGCCCCAGGCTGCGGCCTAGCATTGGGCTAAAAGGTACTGGGGGTTACAGAGGGCAGCCGGGGTAGGCCAAGGCAGCAGGTCCAAACCCAACCATGCCAATGATGAATAGGCTGATACTGCAGTCTGCCCCAGGGCGTGGGGCTAGACGATGACTGGCAGTAGCCTTATACTGAGGCGAGGTGGGAATAGTGGGTGGGGGTTCCCCTGGGAGGGGAGACCCTAAGACTGAGGGGTTACTGCCAGGGGGCAGCACCCCAGGTAAAAGGGCACCGGGGTCCAGGGAGGGACATGGGGGCCAGAGGACAGGCGGATCACCAGCCTGCAGAGGGCGCTCCGGAACTGGAACGAGCTAATTCCTGGAAGTCACCAGCAGGAGGCGCCACAGGGGTGAGTCCACTCCTCTACACAATCCAATCCCCAACTAAATCATTTTACTAAGGGCTCTAATATCAATGCCCAATTGATGTAGTTCTTTAGCAATCATGGCTGTTTTCCAAAGTTCATAGTCTTCCAGTTCAAGTTCAGTGAACAGAGTGTGAACATTATATTAGAGGTTGTGATTCCTACGTTTAGGATTGGTTACTCTTATCTCATACTTGCAGGATAATGTACTCATATCACATGATGAAATACTTTCCAATCCATTAGGAATGAAGGAGGATGTTAAACAGCATGTATTGGGGATAAATATTATTAAACCAGTGGGCCATCATAACTTGGACCCAAGAGTCCTAAAAGAGTTGGCTAGGGAGATCCCTGGTCAGCTGTTTTTAATATTTAATAAATCTTGGAATACTGAGGAAATTCCAAAAGACTGGAAGTATGCTAATGTTGTGCCACTATTCAAAAAAAGACATACAGGGTTACCAGGGTAAATATAGGTTGGTTATCTTGACATCAATTTCAGGCAAAATAATAAAAAAGGCTGACATAGGATTAAATTGATAAAGACTTAAAGGACAGGAATATAACGAATGCCCGTCAACATGGTTTTATTGAAAAGAGATCTTGTCAAGTTTGGTTGACAAAAGTAACCGCATAGATGTAACATAATTAGAATTTTGTAAGGTGCTTGATTTAGTGCCGCATGATATTCTGATTTTAAAAACAGCCGTATACAATAAATCATACATTAAATTAATTCAGAACTGACCTCTCAAAAAGTAGTTATCAATGGAGAATCATCATTGAATAGTTTACAGTGGTGCTCTTCAAGAATCGGTGCCAGGCCCAGTGCTGCTAGTCAACATTTTCATCAATGATCAGGAAGTAGATTTATAAAATCACTGCTGATAAAATTTGCAGATGACGTACAGATTGATAAACAATGCTGAGGACTGGGCAGTCATACAGAGCAATCTGGATTGCTTGGTAAGGTGGGTCCCGTCAAACAAAATGTATTTTAATACAGCCCAATGCCTAGTTCTATATGTAGGAGCCAGTGCTGGTGCTAGCCCATTGGGGGCCCTAAGTAGGACTACTTTTGTCCCTCCCCAAACACCACATACACCCTACCCCGATATAACGCGACCCGATATAACACGGATTCAGATATAACACAGTAAGCAGCGCTCTGGGGGGGCGGGGCTGCGCACTCCAGCGGATCAAAGCAAGTTTGATATAACACGGTTTCACCTATAACACGGTAAGATTTTTTGGCTCCCGAGGACAGCGTTATATCGAGGTAGAGGTGTACTAATAATTAATAAGGGGCCCTCTTGAGCTGCTCAGGGCCCTAAGCAATTGTTTAGTCTGCTTATGCCTAGCGCCGGATCTGCTAGGAGCAATTAACGCAGGCCATCCCCACAGAATGGGGGACTATATCTTGGAAACCAGTGACTCTGAAAGCCTTAGGGGGCTATAGTGGACAAGCAACTCATCATGTACTTGTGCTGCGATTCAGTGGCAAAAAGGGCTAATGCGATCCTTGGATGTATAAACAGGGAAGTAGCGAGTAGGAGCAAGGAGGTGATTACCTCTGTATTTGGCATGGTGAGCCTGATACTGGAATATTGTGACCCGTTCTGGGTTCTGCATTTTAAAAAAGATGTTGAAGAACTGGCGAGGGTGTAGAAAAGTGACAGAAAAATTACTCGGGAGCAAGAGAAAATGCCTTACACCAGGGGTCGGCAACCTTCAGCATGTGGCCCATCAAAGTAATCTGCTGGTGGGCTGCGAGACAGTTTGTTTACATTGACCTTCCACAGGCATGGCCCCCCGCAGCTCCCAGTGGCCACGGTTCGCCGTTCCCAGCCAATGGGAGCTGCGGGAAGCAGCGGCCAGCATGTCCCTGCGGCTGCCGACCCCTGCCTTAGAATGACAGATTTAAAGACCTCAATCTGTTTAGCTCATCCAAGAGATGATTGAGAGGTGACTTGATTACAGTGTATAAGTACCTTCCTGAGGGAAAAATACTGGGTACAAAAGGGCTCTTTAATCTAGTGGAGAAAGGCATCACAAGAACAAATTGCTGGAAGCTGAAGCCAGACAATTAGAACCAAGGCACACATTTTAAAGAGTGAGGGTGACTAACCACTAGAGTAACTACCAGGGAAGTGGTGAAAGCCAGATATGCATTATCCAAACACAAGTGATTAGGGTTAATACAGGGGTAGCTGGAAGAAATGTAATGATTTGTGATATACAGGAGATCAGACTAGATGACCTAATGTTCCCTTCTGGTCTTACACTATGAATCTACAATATAAACCTTCTTATTTTTATCAGATACACGGCTGCACATATCACGATGGATCCTGAAAACAAAATTGCACCTGGGCTGACAACTTGTATTTTACATTTCAGCTCTGTGAGTCAGAAATCTCTGAAAATTGGGGATTAGAAGAGAAATGCCAGATGACTTGTCTTTCTGTCTAGGCATTTGGAGCATCATCAGTGCAGCAAGAATTTTTTTTATGTAGAGTTCCATTTTACCTGGTAAGTGTAAGTATTTCCTGTGAAATATGCTGATGGCCAAAAAGACAGTTTTAAGATACTGGAAAAAACATGTATATAGCTTTGGTTCGCTGCTCTCCTGGATGTAGCTAATGGCAGAAGAACTCCCTTTGTTACCTAGTACCCATGACAGTATTTGGAAATTCCTGCTGAAATTACAGTACAAGTAATTAAGCTGTTGCAGGCTCTTAGACTTCCCCGCTATCCTACAACCTAATATGGGCTGTGGGATAGGTGCTGGGAACCTCCTCCTGCCTTAAACTAAGGCCTCTTATCCGTACTCATTCTTCTTGGTCTCTGCTGCTTTGTGAACTGGAATTGCTGTTTTGCCAGGAGACCTTCTTCTCCCAGAGAAACCATGTCTCTGTGGGTTCCTGATTCTCCTCTTGATGACCACTCCTTCAGTATCTCTTGCTTCCTCCCTCTGACATCCACCAGGGTTTTGTTCTCAATTGTCTTTTCTCCTTGCACCCTCATTTTCTTGGCAACCTAATCCAATCCCAGAGTTTCATCTACCATCATCACTCTGAAGCTTTGCAAATTAACTCTCCACCCCAGCCTTTCCCCTGCTGTTTGATCCTGGCTGTATTGCCTTCTGCTCCTTTGATCCTCCTGGATTCCTTGAACCCTTGTGCCCCTTTCTTTTTTGCCATCTTCAATGGGACACAAGCACATGCCTAAAGGCTTTGTTAAATAGGGATGGGCTTCAACATGTGGTTAAGCGCTTGGCTGAATTGAGGCCCTAATGCCCATTTCTCTACCCCTCCCATATATGAGCTGGTGCCTTTTATGATGCCATCCCTATACCTGGTACAGCCTCTTTCTTCCCCCGTCATGCACCCTCCCACTTCACTTTCAGTTTGCTCTCTAGCACAAACTCCACTCTCGTGTTATCTACTCCTGTAATTGGGCCCGAACAGTCAGAGCTGTGTGTATGCACTGCAGATTGTAATCTCTTCAGGGCATGTGGTATTCCTATGCACGTGAGCTATTTACACTCATTGCACTCTCCAAAGATTAATACACCCAATATGGATTTGTGGGATTTTTTTCTTCTTTCCCTTCTTTTTTATGTTGTTATTAAATATGTGTAGCCCATCTCTCTGTGGCTATCCCATAACTATTTTCTTGCTACAGGATTGCGCACAGAACTGGTGAGGTATTAGCTACAATATGGATTTCTGTCCCCTGTTACACAACATGTTGTTGTTTTGGATTTATGCGCCTCTAATTTGACTACAGAATCAAAGTTCTTCTTCAAGTGCTTGCATACCTCCATTACACTGTAGCCGTGTGTGCATCTCGTGCTCCAGTGCCATGGAGCTTTCCCTAGCGGTACCTGCAGGGGCAGCCCCTCCTGCCCCCTGGCTTCCTCCTGCTCCCAACCGAGCACATAAAGGTGTGGAGCCACCTCGACCATCCTTCCATTCTTTCTTACCTCTGTGGTTGGCAGTTGGACTGTTTCTGGGCTTTACAGCTTCATTTGTCTGTAAACAAAGTTGCCCGTAGTTACTTTGTTATCTAGTGGTACTTGTTGTTCATCCACTGGACATCCTATGATCTGTATTACATTTTTTCTTCTCTTCTTATTTTATATTTCTCAGATCCAGCGGTCTCAAGACCTTGCCGGGTATCTGGAGAACCTATGCCAAGGTCCCCTGGTTTTAAACTCTGCTTTGGCTGTCATTAGCAAGTGCCTGTTAGTGACCTATATTCTCACTGCTTGGGTGAGGGTCATGTTAGACGGTCTGCTGCAGTTTCAAATCCAGAATAAGGAAGCAGGGAGAAGAGCGCCTCAGATATATTTTCATGCTCTTTGCCTGGTGTTGGAACCCCCTCGGTCAGCAAAAGGGAGCTCATCGACCATTCCTTCTAGAGGTGCTCCCTTGGCCTTGCCAGCAGACACAGACCACAGGACATCCCCTTCACCAGGGCCATCCTCTTCAAAGGATAAGAGCTCAGACCATTCCCATCCTCTGAAGCACAAGACAAGAACAACAAAGCCCTTGGTATAGGACTCCTCTTCAGCAGAAGGCCACTCCGGTACTAAAGAGGGTGTGCCCTTTGGCTCTCTGCTCCCTGGTACCAGCTCACAATGGCACTCAACACCGTTCTCTCTGCTTCTTACCCTGGGACCATCGAGGCCAACTACTACATCGGTGATGGCCAAAGAGCCATCATTGCTGCTTACAGAAGAGCAGCTACTCATGTTGGTGCTGACAATAACACAATAACAGAGGCCTACATGGCTGTGAGAGACTTATTGTGCCTATTGGTACTGCCATTGCTGCTGACTCAGGGAAAAGACCTTCTACCCTCATCATTGCATGTGCTGCAGGCACTCCCGTCAGGGTCTGTTGCGGCCCCCATCAGTCTCGGGTCTGGTACCACACTCATCGGCCTGTTTGGTGATGATGTCTAGGACCCTACACCCAGCTCAACCTCATTGCATGGCATGAATAGCTAGGAAGCCTTCGATGCTGCCACAGTCTTGACATCAATCCAGATTCCAGGCTCTGAGGACGCCTCTCAGTACTGCACCATCTGGCCCTTCATAGTACTCTTACTCTTTGTTAAAGTCTGAAGATGGTTTCTGGGTTTCCCACTTCAGAAAGTCCAGGGCCCTCTCCGGAACCCATTCCCCGCTCCCATGGAAGATGCTCTGTCAAGTCCAGATTCAGGGATTGGGAAACCTGGTCTAGGCACAGCTGGCCTCTGGTACCACATCAACCTCCTCACTGGCCATATTGGATGCCTACAGCATCAAGGCTGACACCTCCACTTCCTCACAGAAGCAGATCACCAGGAAAGAAAGCTTCCCCAGATGGTATTGAGACCAGAAATGGTCAGCACCAAACAGCCTCCAGAGAGATTTGCTGAACCTCCACCATCCTGCCTTGGACCAACAGTCTACCTTGGCAGTGTAAGATCAGCCTCTACTGAATATCATCCTCATCGCTGGATGAGGCTTTCATGCTGGAAGCTTCCTTCCTGGTACTGGATGACTACAACTCTACCAAGAGCTCCTGAAAAGGATAGCTACATCTGAGGGTATTCGGCTGGAGTTGGTGCAGGAGAATCCTCACAAGGTAATCCTTCCTATAAATGAGGATCCATAAATATAAATAAATACGTCCCATCAAGTCACTGGGGCAACCCCCATTCATCTGTTCCACCCGTGGTTAAGTGCATGGAGTGCAAAATAGGTTCTATCCCAGAAGCTTGAGCAATTTTATTCACACTCTGCAGCGGGCTCACTGTTAGTGGCCATGGTGAATAAAAGGAACTGTCAAGGTCAAGCTGAGTTTATCTTCCAAGGAAAGGAAGCAAAAAAGCTAGATCTCTTTGGGAAAAAGATTTATTCGCTTGCAGGGTTGCAGCTCCACATTGCCAACCACTCACTTGGCCCAGTAGGACTATACAAATTGGGCAGCAATGTCTCAGTTCAAGGATAAATTATCTGAAAGTGATAAGGAACAGTTCCAGCCTCTCTTGGTAAAAGGTCATCTGGTTTCTCATTCAGCTCTGTAGGCTTCCTTGTATGCAGCCAATTCTGCAGTGAGAGCCATGGCAACGGCAGTAACTATGTGCCATTCCTCATGGTTGCAGTCATCAGGGGTCCTTGCAAAAGTACTGTAGATGATTGAAGACCTTCCTTTGGCAGGCTATGCTTTATTTTCCTCCCAGACTGAAGAGGCTTTACACACATTAAAAGACTCGAGAGCAGGCTTAAATTCCTCGGCTTATACACGCTGGACTCAAAGAGGACAAAATATCAGTCTCGATTCCAGATGAGACAGTAGTTCTACCCCTACAGACTGCCTGATTGTTCTAGGTGCAAAGATGTCAAAGAAGGAGGTCTCCCTGTTCTACCTCTTCAGTTACTTCATCGAGGCAACCACAAACCTGTATTCAGCCTGTTTGACCCCTCCGTCAAGGACAGAATGCCTAGCAACTCTGATCTTACCGGCTCTCTCCCTCAATTTGGAAACAGGTTATTCCATTTCCTAAAAGCATGACATGCCATCAACTGAGTGCTTTGCATGGTGGGATCAGGATATACCTTACTGTTTATTTCTATCCCCGTGTCTCAGCCCCTGTTCAAGGACCCATCTTATGAAACTGTGCAAAGTCAAGAAGTGAAGAGTCTACGTTCTTTTGAGCTAAAAAGGAAGTGCCTCCTCAACAGAGAGGCAACATTTTTACTCCCAATGTTTCCTAATATCCAAAGCCAGAAGGGTTCAATCCCATTGTAGACTTTCAGAATTTAAACAGATAAATGTTAACATTCCACATGGTTTCCCTGGCTTCTATTATTTTCTCTCTAGATCTGGGAGATTGCCCTCAATTTACAGGATGTCTACTTCCATGTGACAATCCACCCTGACCACAGGAAGTTCATAATGCTCATGGTAGGAGGAGATTACTCTACCAGTCCACCATTCTACCCTTCAAACTATTATCAGCACTGACTGTTTTCCCCAAGTGCACGGTGGCAGCCTATCTCCACCAGGGGAACATCTTTCCCTGGATGTATCCTTACCTTATTGGTTGGTACAAGGTCACTCCAGTCATCAGATAGAGGCCATAGTCCAGCTGACTCTCCTGTTCAGCAGCTTGGGCCTGAAAATAAACAAAGAAAAGTCAATCTTGTGACCTTTTTAAATAACAGAATTAACTGGTGCGGCTTTGGATTTGACCTTGGCCATACAGAGCCTCTCTGTGTTGTTTAACATCAGCCACAAACCACAGTGAGGAACTGCCTCAGGCTCCTACGTCACATGGCTGCTTGTATATATATGACCCCTCATGTCAAGCTTCACCTCTGCAGCCATGTATACATGGATCAAATCAGTCTACTGCCCTCGGGTTCACCATCATTTTCGTATATATTAACAGGAGTGTTGTAAGCAAGAAACAAGAAGTAATTCTTCCATTCTATTCAGCACTGCTAAGGCATCAACTGGAGTACTGTGTCCAGTTCTGGGCACCATCCTTCAGGAAAGATGTGGACAAATTGGAGAAAGTCCAGAGAAGAGCAACAAAAATTATTAAAGGTCTAGAAAACATGACCTATGAGGAAAGATTGTTTAGTCTGGAGAAGAGAAGACTGAGGGGGGGACATGATAATAGGCTTGAAGTATGTAAAAGGTTGTTACGAAGAGGATAAATTGTTCTCCCTAACAAGAAATACTGGGCTTAAATTGCAGCAAGGGAGATTTAGGTGAACTTAGAAAAAACTTCTGTGACAAAGTGCCTCCTCTGCCTTGGTGGATTCTGCGCTTTCTGGCGGATTTGCTTGCCTCAGAGGTTCACGGCAGTCCTCAGTTTGGCTCCTTTTGTTAGTGGCACAAACCTGCCATTCACTCGGCTAACCTCATTACTGGCCAGCATGGGGAAAAGGAGAACGATCCCCCGCAGTCTCTGCTGGCCCACCTAATAGGTCGGGGATAGGCCAGAGACCTTCCCCTCTGGTGGGACCCACAGTCCAAATCAACTCCTCTTGTATCAAATAGGGAATTAGGAGGATGGGGGGAACCCGGGCCCACCCTCTACTCTGGATTTCAGCCCAGGGCCCTGTGGAGTGCAGCTGTCTTTAGTGTCTCCTGTAACAGCTGTGTGACAGCTACAACTCCCTGGGCTACTTCCCCATGGCCTCCTCCCAACACCTTCTTTGTCCTCACCACTGGACCTTCCTCCTGATGTCTGATAACGCTTGTACTTCTCAGTCCTACAGCAGTACGCCTACTCACTCTCAGCTTCTTGTGTGCTGCTTGCTCCCAGATCCTCTCATGCCCCCACTGACTGCAGTGAGGTCCTTTTTAAACCAGGTGCCCTGATTAGCCTGCCTGTCTTAATGGATTCTAGCAGCTTCTTAATTGGCTCCAGGTGTCCTAATTAACCTGCCTGCCATAATCGGTTCCAGCAAGTTCCTGATTGTTCTGGAACCGCCCGTTACCTTACCCAGGGAAAAGGGACCTGCTTAATCTGAGGCTAATATATCTGCCTTCTATCACTATCCTGTATCCACTGGCTCCCTTGACGCCTTCGAGGAGTAGTGGGTGCTGTCCGGGGTTCTCTGCTCGTTGTCGCCATCAGGTTCCCTTCATTTGACCCTTTGACTGCACTCCTGTCCCTGTTATTTCATTAGTTGTCCCCTGGAATTACTTGGCTTCCAGGTCCTGTGGATCCTCCCCTTAAGCTCTCCGCCCGCCCACTTCCTGGATCCCAATACGATCACTCTCCTGTAGCCATCTGGCCTGACCCTGTCACACTTCCTAACTGTAAGAGTAGTTAAACACTGGAAAAAATTACCTAGGGAGGTTGTGGAATCTCCGATATTGGCAGTTTTTAAGAACAGATTAGATAAATACATATCAAGGATGAGCTAGATAATACTTAGTCCTGCCTCAGTGCAGGGGCCTGGACTAGATGATCTATTGAGGCCTCTTCCAGTCCTACATTTCTATAATTCTATCTGGACATGTTATTATGCATACCAGTCAGGGTGTTATCATCTCTGAATTGATGGATGAGTCAGGACAATGTGTGCAGGGGAAGTTCCCTGCTCTCCATTTCTCCCCTCTTTGGTAATGTACACTTCAATTATGAGTGGGGAGCCCATTTGGATGATCTTCAGGCTCAAGGCTTGTGGGCCACCCATTAGGCCAGATTACATATAAATGTTCTTGAGTAGCATGCAATATTCCAGTGTGTCAACAGTTCAGAATGTCTTGGCAGACCACCCCACCTGAGCAGATCCTTCACCCTGGACCACAAATGGTTTCTCAACACAACAGTTCTAGGATCAGTGTTTTGGATAGTAGAATTTCTGACTGAAGATTCATTAGCAACTCATTAGAACAGGAAATGTCCCCAGTTCTGCTCAAGAGTAGGTCACAGTCCTGGGTTGATCGCTGACACTTTTCTCTTCCCATGAGGCAAGGGCCCACCAGTGCCACTCATTCCCATAGTTGTTGTCAAGCTGAAGCAAGAACGAGGCAGAATGTTTCTCATAGCTCCAGCCTGGCCAAGGCAGGCTTGGTACTTGAATCTGCACAGGCTATCCACCAGAGAATCCTTGCTTCTGTCACTAAGCAAAGACTTGACAGCCTAATGTCACGGGTGAGTAGTGCACCCTAATCCTCGGGTGCTGCACGTCACAGTGTGGTTCATTAGTGGTTAAACACAGAAGAGGTGAGCTGTTCAGTGGCAGTTCAGAATGTCCTTCTTAATAGTAGGAAGCCTTCCATGACAGCTAATAACCTTAATAAATGGTTGGCTAATCCACAATTCAAAAGATTTTGGACTCTCTTTTATATCTCAGAGAATCAGGATTATGAGTCAGCTCCATTAAGGTGCATCTGGCTGCAATTTCAGCCTTTCAACCCTGTATTTAGGGTAGGACTGTTTTCTCCAAATCTATGACAGCCAGATTTCTAAAAGGGCAGGCTGTTTCCACCTATCAGGGATCCAACTCCCCCTCAGGACTTCAACTTAGTGCTGTAGCACTTATGGGTCCTCCATTCGAGCCCTTAGCCTCCTGCTCGTTATAATACCACTCAGTAAAAGCGGCCTTCTTAGTGGCCATCATCTCTGCTAGAAGAGCGGGGGAATTGCATGTCCTGGTAATGGATCCCCCATTCACTATATTCAGGACAATGTGAAGCTCAGGCTCCACCCCAAGTTTCTTTTCAAGTTGGTGTCTGATTTCCATGTAAATCAGTATATGGAGTTGCCTGTCTTCTTTCCAAAGTCACATGCTCATGAGAATGAACAAAAGCTGCACACTTTAGAGGTATGCCAAGCCATAGCTTTTTAGACCAAAGCTTTTTTCGGGTCTCTTCTCAGCTCTTCATAGCTTATGCGGAACAAATGAGATGAGAGGTCATCCTGTTACAACACAACCACTCTCTAAATGGATTACCAGTTGCACTGTCAAGTGCTATACTGCCAAAAGTATCATGCCTCCCATGATGCTGTCAGTACATTCAACCCGAGCACTCTCACGTTCCATGGCGTTTGTGAGCAAGGTCCCTATTGTGGATATCTGCAGAGCAGCGATGTGATCCTCGGTCCACACGTTTACTAGATACTATGTGATTACAGCTGCATTCAGGGAAGATGCAAAAGTCAGAAAAGGGTCCTACAGTCCCTCTTCTGATGAGGCCTCCTAGTCCCACCTCCTTTTATAAGGGCTTGGACGTCACCTACATCGTAACAGACATACGCAAACACTCAAAGAATTAGCAGTCACTCACCTTCTCATCACTGCTGTTCTTTGGGATGTGTTGCCCCTGTCCGTTACAGGACCCACCCTCCTTCCCCAACGCATCGGAGTCTATCATCAGGATCCCGGTGTGAAGGAACCGCAGGGGTGGCTGTGCACCTTTATGCCCTTGAGGAAGCCAGGGTACATGTGGGGCTCCCTCAGCATCAGAGCACAAGACACACACCCCCTACAGCATAATGGACGCGGGCAGCACGTCTTGAAGAACAACAGTTATGAGAAGGTGAGTAACCATTTCTTATCGATCCTTTCAAAACACTCCATTTCTTGATTTGCTGTATTAATTCTATTAACACCCAGATGGGAAATGTTCTCGTTTGAAATCCAAAAATATGGTAATATCAATAGCTGCTAATTGCGGCAGACGACTGCTGTGTGTAAAGAAGTGACTGATACCAGCAGACTTCTAAAGGTCCAGCCCTGCAGTCCTTCTGGATAAAACCCTCCCCTAGAGTTCAATGGGGTTTTTGGCCCCATAAGGTATATCTGACCATACTGCAGTTAACCTTCTTAAAAGGAGTATTTGAAAGCTGTTGAATATTAACTCCAGCAGTGCTCCCATTTTACTATTGCACTGCATATGTGTGTTGGTCTGTACAAAGGATGAAGAGAGAGTTCCTAAACTGAAGACCTTACAGATGCGAGTACAATACAGAACACACATAGATGGCCTGTGGTCTTTAGAGAGAGAATGCTTCCTGGAATAAGTGGATCTTCAGGAACTTTGCAAGCAGCAGAGGAAGCCCATTTATTACCATTACACTGATCTCAGCATTGAGGAACCACATATGATGGAGAAATACACTGAAACAGAATAGCTCCTAAACTATTTTATTCCATATACCTGATGTTTATTATTAATGTGCATAGCACCATAAATACCTACAGGCTGATACTCACCCTGATACAAAGAACCGACAGTGGTGCAGGTCTCCACATGGTGGTGAGCCTCACCTATAGGCAATGGAGGTTATGGTGTGAGGGGGACCCAGGCACTCCCTGCTGCCCCTCCCCACCAGAGGCTCCCAACAGTGTGAGTTCCCTCCTACACCCCCATTGCCAATAAGTGTCAACATCTCCCTCTCGCCAAACATCACCTCCCTCACTCCCCCCCCACGATATTCCTCCTTACTTCCCATTAAACTCCCTTCCGCTCCAGGCTCCCCCCAAGCCTGTGTCCCCTGACCTTTCCTGTTAGCTCCTCTCCCTAGCTCCTGCGTGTCCCGCGCCAGCTCCCAATCCTGCCTGTGGCTGCACCCCCTTCAGCATAACCCTGAGGCTTAGAACCTCCCCCCCAAATACCTCCTTGCTGGGGTCCCACCAGCTCCAGCTTCCTCACACCTGAACCTCCTTTGTGGGCCAGGGGAGAACAAGGAAGTGTTGCTGCTGGGGACAAGGTGTAGCTGGTGTCCTGCTCTGTGCTCAGAGCCTGTGGCGGGGATAGGCAGGGCAGGAGCTGAGGCTCCATAGAACAGCATCCTGTCTACCTAGTGGGGGAGCAGAGCAGCTCTTCCTCAAAGCCCAGCAGGTCAGCTCAACAGCTGCTCAGTGGGAAAGCCAGGAGGAAGTACTGAGCTGCAGTAACCAGCAGGGAGACTGCCCCTCCTCCTCTCTGCTTCCTCCCCTGCTACCAAAGGGCCATAAAAGTTGAGGGGAGCGGTGGGAACAGCATGGCCCTCTACAAGGTGAACGTTGGGGAGGAAATGTCCTTTCTGGTTTAACTTAAATCAATTTTTAAATCATAGAATTATAGAAGATTAGGGTTGAAAGAGACCTCAGGAAGTTCATCTAGTCCAGCCCCCTGCTCAAAGCAGGACCAACCCCAACTAAATCATCCCAGCCAGGGCTTTGTCAAGCCTGACCTTAAAAACCTCTAAGATGGAGATTCCACCACCTCCCTAGGTAACGCATTCCAGTGCTTCACCACCCTCCTAGTGAAAAAGTTTTTCCTAATATCCAACCTAGACCTCCCCCACTGCAACTTGAGACCATTGCTCCTTGTTCTGTCATCTGCCACCACTGAGAACAGCCGAGCTCCATTCTCTTTGGAACCTCCCTTCAGGTAGTTGAAGGCTGCTATCAAATCCCCCCGCACTCTTCTCTCCTGCAGACTAAATAAACCCAGTTCCCTCAGCCTCTCCTTGTAAGTCATGTGCCCCAGCCCCCTAATCATTTTCGCTGCCCTCCGCTGGACTCTCTCCAATTTGTCCAAATCCTTTCTGTAGTGAGGGTCCCCCCAAAACTGGACACAATACTCCAGATGTGTCCTCACCAGTGCTGAATAGAGGGGAATAATCACTTCCCTTGATCTGCTGGCAATGCTCCTACTAAATGGATTTAGTTAACCCAGTGCAAATGCCTGTTTGGGTACTCTCTTTTTGGGGGGAAGGGAGCGGGGGGGAGGTTACAAGTGGCTTATTTCAGTTCAGTTTAAATCGGTTCCTAATCTACTGAAGCCAAATTGAATTAAGTCACTCTTAGGGTATGTCTACACTATGGGGACTATAGTGGCAGAGCTATGGCTCTGCAGCTATGTCAGCGTTACCCCTTGTGTAGATGCAGCCTACAGTGCCAGAAGGGGTTTTTCTGGCAGCGTACAAACACCACCTCTTTGAGTGACAATAGCTAGGTCATGGAAACATTCTTCTGTTGATACAGATGCGTCTACACTGGGTGTTAGGTTGGCCTAACTCTCTGCTCCCTGCTCTGAAGAGCTCATCCTCCAAAACAACGCTACATAGCTGCTACCTTTTGTTATCCTAAGTAACTGACATTTCAAGTCACCACAGTTGTCAAGGCTCCTTCCCCACTCTGAACTTTAGGGTACAGATGTGGGGGCCTGCATGAAAACTTCTAAGCTTAACTACCAGCTTAGATTTGGTCCGCTGCCACCACTCCCAGTGTGCTAATTCCCTTCCCTGGGAAGCCTTGAGAGACTCTTCACCAATTCCCTGGTGAGTACAGATCCAAACCCCTTGGATCTTAAAACAAGGAGAAATTAACCATCCCCCCTCCTTTCTCCCACCAACTCCTGGTGGATCAAGATCCAACCCCCTTGGATCTAAAAACAAGGAAAAATCAATCAGGTTCTTAAAAAGAAGGCTTTTAATTAAAGAAAAAGGTAAAAATCATCTCTGTAAAATCAAGATGGAAAATAACTTTACAGGGTAATCAAACTTAAAGAGCCCAGAGGAACCCCCTCTAGCCTTAGGTTCAAAGTTACAGCAAACAGAGGTAAACACCCTAGTAAAAGGTACATTTACAAGTTGAGAAAACAAAGATAAAACTAACACGCCTTGTCTGGCTGTTTACTTACAAGTTTGAAATATGAGAGACTTGTTCAAAAAGATTTGGAGAGCATGAATTGATGTCTGGTCCCTCTCAGTCCCAAGAGCGAACTCCCCCCAAAACAAAAAGCACAAACAAAAGCCTTCCCCCCACCAAGATTTGAAAGTATCATGTTCCCTTATTGGTCCTTTGGGTCAGGTGTGAGCCAGGTTACCTGAGCTTCTTAACCCTTTACAGGTAAAAGGATTTTGGAGTCTCTGGCCAGGAGGAATTTTATAGTATTGTACACAGAAGGGCTGTTACCCTTCCCTTTATAGTTATGACAACAGTGTATACAACGACGATTAAATACGCCTTGCCTGCCATTTTTAAAGGTGCAAACAGTGTCGTAACTGGAGCCGAAGTTGTGGCTGTCAAGGACAAGTGAGCAGGTGCTGTTGTTCAAATAACTATGGCACTAGGAGTGGAATTCTATGGGATTAATTTTACCCCATGCAGAGGGTCAGTCCAAGGCCTAGAAACCACTCATGTCCTCAGCTAGTTCTTGTGTTGGGCCTCTGCACAGACGTGAATTTCACGCTTATGATGCGACTCAGAGCTTGTTCCAGCACAGTCCCAGAATGGACTAGGCAGATGTAAAGAAAAAGACATGCGGGGAAACCCTGACTTTACTGAAGTCAGTGGCAAAATTATTCACTTCAGTTAGACAGGCTTTTGCCCGCAGTCCCTGCCCCAAAGAGTGTACCCTCTAAATGTCATGTGACAATAAGTGAGGGTCATAAGCAGCCATAAAGCAAAAGATAAAAAAGGCAGGGGGGGACGGTAGAATGAGCGAGCTAGAAGAGTACCAGTAGTAAGCTCACATGGCTACCCAGGTAAAGCCTGGCCCCATTGCTAAGATCAGATCAAACCTTTTTGCTTTAACTTACCTCTTACCATGTGTAGCAGCTTCTTGTTATTGTGGTACAAATTGTAACAGCATCAGACAACAGGCAGGGGCATGTCCATGTCTCACAGGGAAAACGGAGCGAATGCAAATGCTGTCCTATGTGGCTGATTTGGGGTTAACCACAGCTCCGCAAAGCTTTGATGTTTATGGGTTTGAGCCTGCAAAGCCTTACTCATATGGGCAATTGCACTTATGTCAATGAGAGTGACCCTGGGCGCAGTACTGCTCACATCAGTATACATTTGCAGCAACTGGATTCTGTTTGAGCAAAGATGTGTCCATTGATGGACCTGTAATTCATCTTTGAAAGCTGCTGGGGCGGACTGGGATGGGAGGCAGACAGAAGAGGATTATTTGACTGTCCATGTTCTGTCCTCTTTCACTTTCCACACAGCTGATGTATGCCTATCGTGACAGGTGAGTCAGAAAGGCGAGTGTCAATCACTTTGACAAGAAACCTAATAAAGCGTAACCTGTCAGTGCAGCCAGATTAGCCTCCCTTTGCTCACTCCTGGTGGTGAGCTCGGTCACACATAAAGGGGATTTGCTAAACAAACGCCCGTTGCCACTAACTCTTCTCTGAGCCTTGTCGTTTTGGGTCGCATGTGAAAAGGCTGCAGCTTTGTCACAGCTGTGAAAGGTCTCCATGATGTCTGACCTTGTGTGCGTGGGTAGAGGGACATAACAGTACACGGCAAGACCAGATTCACTCAGCATCTTGAGGGTTGCTCATTTAAAGCCTGGCTTTCCTGGGAGGGTAAGTGAGCAGGAGCTCACAGTGTTAGGGACAGGGTGAATTGTCAAGATGGTGTGTGTGTGCATGTGTCCGTCTCTGCATCCCATGGCCTCATTGGCTCAGCATTTTGGGGAAGTCATAAGTAGGGCTCCAGAACTGCGGCAGTGGCCAGTGTGGCTGACCCCAGGGCTGCCCAAGCAGCTGGCTCTGGGGCCAGCTGCTCAGGTGGCCTCAGGGACAGTCACACCAACTGCTGCTCGGGCAGCGCCAGGCAGCTGGCCCCAGGGACTGCCTGAGCAGTGGCCGGTGCAGCTGGCTCTGGGGAACCGCCTGAGCAGCGGTCCTGGGGGGCGGCTGGAGCAGCCACTGTTCGGCAGCCCCTGGCAGCAATCCCAGGGCAGCTGCTCCCCTCCCCCACATCCCCCTCCTGCGCAGCGGTCCCAGAGGCAGCCAGAGCAGCCGCTGCTTGGCGGCCCCCGGCAGCTAGTGCCGTTGGCTCCACTCCCCCAAGCCGTGGCCCGCACTCCCCCCCCCCTCAAGATTTAGTTAGGGGTATTTATAGTAAAAGTCATGGACAGCTCACGGGCCGTGAATTTTTGTTTATTGCCCATGACCTGTCCATGACCTTTACTACTAAAAATACCCGTGACTAACCGTAGCCATAGTCAGAAGGCTTATGTAAGTCGGCATCAGAGGGCGCTGCAGGGCCCTGCTCCCTTTGTAGTGGCTGAGTCAGGGAAGCAGTGCTGCGGAGGAGGCGGTGGCAGTTGTGCTCCCTGCCCAGCCTCTTGGACGGCAGCATGGCTGAGCCAACAGCCATTGGGATGACAGGGTTAGCTGGTTGCTGTACTATTCATTACACTTCATCAGATAGCTCAGAACAGTTTTAGCTGCAAATTACTTTAATTAAAATATATACTCTGTGACACTGGGCAGTTTTGGCTACACATTTGTGATTTCTGCGCCCTCCCCGGTCCCCATAATCAGACAAAGTCTTTGAGTATAAATTGCCCTCCTAAACCGTTAGACTTTGTCATAAACTAAGCAGAGCTAGGCCTGGTCTGTACTTGGATGGGAGACACGGAAGGCAGCAGTATTAGTGCTGCAGTAGGTGGCACTCTTCCCTTGCAATCAGTAGTAAAGCAATGCCACAGAATGATGTAAAGGAGGCATGGTGCTGGAGTTCCTTAATTCAGATGACACATAATGCATTGACCACTTGTAGCCTTAAAGAACCTAGGATACTTTTCACAAGGGTAGATGGGTAAGCCACATTACCCATGTCATATTCAGTCTTGGATATTTACATTCTGCCTACCTCAGTGCCACCTGTAATTGTAAGTGAAGTTATCAAATTTCTGCTCCTAAAAAACCACTTGTGTAGTGTTGCTGGCAAGGAATCATATAATGGTTGCTGCATTTTACTCAGGGAGGGCTGTGTTTCACGGCTGCCCTGTGCTCCTGAGTTCCATTATACGTTTTATTTCAAGCCTCCAGGAAGGAAAGTGGACCAGTCAATTTTTAAGTGAGTGCTACCACCATCATTAGAAAAACTCCCTATTTTTGAGATACCTATATAATAATATGAGCTGAGTGAAACCTTGTTATGCCTTGGAAAGCCCTGTTGAGATTGGTAGGTGTGAACTCATCCTTCAATTAACGTAACTGTAAACATATGCCCACCCTAAGACAAAAGGGTGTGTGGACCCGCCCAGGAGCTTTTGGGCTGAGTATTGTTTTGAGAAGGAGTGGGGACGAGTCTGAGAGAGCACATAGATACTGAAATAGCAGACAAAAAGAGAGAGAGCGGCAAAGGAAAAGAGTGAAGAAAAAAACAAGCAGGAGCCTGTAAGCACAATGTGACCCAGGAAAAAGCTAGAGTGAGTTCTTTTGGGCCTAGTGTTGGCTAAAGGGGGGGCTGGTAAGCTAAGAAACTGCTTCTTTTGGTCTTGGTGAATTCTGCATTCAGAAACACAGAACGTTGTACACTCCTTGTAAATAAATAAGACTGCATCAAAGAAATACCTATCACCAATTTCTATTCCCAGCTGTAACACCCCCAGGGCCAGGGCTGGTGCAAGGAAGTTTCGTGCCCTAGGCGAAACTTCCACCTTGTGACCCCCCTGCCCTGCGGCAGC
>NW_020664419.1:24192042-24267326 GCF_002925995.2 Terrapene triunguis | reverse complement strand
GCCTAGTTTGCCTAAATGGTAGCACCGGCCCTGCCCAGGGCCTAAACTTTGGCTAGCCATTTGGGTCAAAAGGGGCAACAATAAGATTCCAGGAACTCTGAAGCCTAAAATGTCTATTGAGTCAGTGTGAAGTGATGGAACCTGTTGCAAGAATCGTTGAGAGCTATTTTTGTTTAGAATATTACCAGGTTCAACTATCAGTGGGATTCATGGTTTATTACCATCCAGTTTTTAAGTTCTCAGCCACTTTTGGCTTTTTTACACACACGACTTTATGAATGACTCTTGTGTGTCATCTTGGGCTTTCAGCTACTAATGTTATTTAACAGCAGAGCAATCAAATAGATTAAGAAATATTTTATATCATGTAGGCCAATATTTATATCTCATTTCTAGCTCATTTTGCTAGATGATTTGTTTTTCCAGCTATAAAAAGTTACCTAAATTCTAGTACAAAAAAAAACTCTTAGAAAGATTGTGTAATTAACTATCTCACCTTTTATTTTGTTCATTTACAAGTCTGGCAATAACAATTCTCTGAAGATATTTATTTTTTATGTAAAGCCATTAGAACATAAAACAATCATTTAACTTTACATCACTGAAATTTCATAAAATGTACAACACTTTCATACATTATAGGCTTGTTTGGCTGCAAAAGGAAACAGCACATGTTCAACAGGCTGGTGAATAACATATTCACATTAGTTTTGCCAAAACTCATTTCTTAAGTACTACATACTGTAACATGCATTCGGGGATTAGTGTATGCCCACCAGCTTCACATGTGTACGTGTTAGTAATAAGCACATAAATATAACTAAATTTAGTCTCTAATAACATTTTGTTTCAAGTATTCTAAATCTGACTTCATTAGATAAATATCAAGTTAAAGATTCTGACAGAGTCTAAATGAGAAGTTGCTGTATATATAGGCCCTGATTCCCGGCTGGAGCCCGATCCAGCACAGCACATAAACACGTGCTTAATTTCAAGCCTAATTCCACTGACTTCTGGGACTACTCAAGTGCTTAAAACTGAGCATGTGATTGGGTTCTGCTGGACTGAGACTGGCGTAAACTGCAGAAGGTCTGCTAAAGCATGAAACCACACTATTTGATACCAGCTCAGGATCTGTCCCACAAGGCTGAGCCTTTGTTCAGAAATCCCGATGGTTACGTTTTCAATCCTTTCTTAATTTTGCTGAATGTTTAAAGAAATGAGATAAGTTGGCTTGTATTTTAAGGCCTTCACAAACTTTATTTGTATTTTTAAGCATATGGACATTACTAATCTGTGCGACCCCTTGCTAGTCATAGAAATATGATAAAATGTCAAACTAACTTTTGAAAAGTAAAATCCAAATAAAAAGTGTACAGTTTAACAGAATCATATTTAGAGCTTTATAATTACACATGCCAAATCACTCAACTGTAACATACTATACATCTATTACATAAAAAAGTGAGGATTTACAGAAACTCTGGATTCATCAGGCCTGATTCTGGTCTAACTTACACACTGGTGTGACTCAGGAGTAACTCCACTGAAGTCAACTGTTGAGAAACTGGTGTAAGTGAGATTGGAAATGGGCCTTCAGTTAACACAAATAGATTGTGTGGCTAAAATATTTTCCTCTACAGTACTTTGGAACACCATTAACACTTTGTTACAAAACACCACAGTGATGATTATTGGCACATAAAAAACTCCTCTATGTGAAAACATACACAAAATACGCAAGAACTGCCATTTTCTCTGACTTTTAAAATCTATATAGTTGCCTCTAGGGAGTCTGCCCCCCAATAACCCAAACAACATTTCTTCAACAATGTTCACCTAGAAGAGTTTACTGGTCTGACATTTTTAACATGGCCACAACCTAAACCACTTCATGGATTATGCGTAACTGTACTGTACACAAGGCTATGAAGTTTTATAGAAAACAACAAGTATTTTTGCACAAAAAAAAGTGACTTGTCTAAATCTGGAGAATAATTCAGAATCATTTTTATAGGCAGCAGCTACATGTAAGCTGTAAATCTTACCCGCAATAAAACACATGTTGCCATAAAGCACATATTGTGGATTATCTGCTTCTGGCCTGGTACACAAAGCTCTATTTTCTTCTAGCTGAAGAGGACTGGGATTTGGTCAGTTTCAATCTCTCAGAAAAAGTGCACAAATATCTTTGCTTTTTTAAAGTGCTTAGCAGAACTTTGTTTATTATATTAAAATATCTCTATAAGGTGGAATGCGACATCTCTCTTTTAACAACGTCCAGACAATAAAGCTTCTTTTTGTAAATTACAGGTAAAGTTAAAAACAAAAAACCCTTGTTAAAATAATGTTAAAGGTGAGAAACAAAGCAAGAGAATTATGATTCTGGTCCATCTTATCCCATTGCACATAGCTACGTCTGCACACAAGGCCTGTTCCAAAGCCCGGAAAGTCAAAGGAAAGAGTCCCATTAATGCAGTGAGCTTTGGATCCTTATGGTCAAAACTTCTCTCCAGTGCCCAACCCAAGGAACTCAGGGGAGGAATGGGAAGCTCCAGAGGAAAGGGAGCTCCCTCTTCACAGATCTCCTCTACCCAAGCTCCAGCCCAGTGTTCCCACCTTCCTATGAGAAGCTGGGACTGGAAGACATGTGGAGCAATTGCATCCTTCTTCCAACTCACTCCTGCCATGCCACCTAATTTCATGGGACACACCTGCTCTGATGTTAATGGAAGTAATCTGGGGAACTGGCTCCAGGCCACACAAGGGATGGCTTCTACCATTCGCTACCCTCCCACGGAGCAGAATTACAGCATTGCCCCTGCCAGAAGTCCATTCACACCTGCAAAGGAGGTGGCAGGATTTGCCCTTTTGGCACATTCACTTTGCTGAATAGTCTTGTATGTCCCCAACTCCCTGGTTAATAGAGGAGGTATAATGAGGTAAGTAAAAGACAACTCCTTGTCTTCCTTGATGGGTGTCTCAACTGTAATGTTATTTTAAGAGTCTTTTAATATGACATCTTTGCTCTTTTTTTCTCCAGCACTAACTCCTATACAAGAAAGGCATTGCGACTTCCATTTTATTCAAAAAGAAGTTAGCACAACAACATTTCTTTTAATGCCTCTTCCCTTATTACAAGATTCGGACTTGCTATCACTACCACTCACAAGATAAAAATTATCTACTGTGTATGCACAGCAACTAAATTTCATTACTAAATGATCTCTAAATGATTCCTAAAGGGCTTAGTCCACTTTAATGATTATCTTCAAATCAAATTAAAAAGAACAAAAGACAAAAAACCCACAATTTGACCAGCAATTTGATGAGGGGCAGAAACAACTTGCAAATTACATTAAAGAAGCTTTAGAACTCTACAACAGATTAACAAATTAATTTTTAATAAAATTTTAAAAAATAAAATATGCATCTGGATTAACATCTCCTACACCTATTATCAGACCGACATGATCTGAAGCATCAGAGGTAAGAAATGCCCCAAACTGTAAGTATGTAACTCATATGCCAATTTAGTCAAAATTATCTCACCAATTCTATTTTAACTTTCCTGATGCCCTGAATTAAACATGTCGTACTTGTGAAGAAATCATTTCACATCTTCTGCAGAAAGCTTTTAATAAAAATGATATTGTGCTTAGACATACTATCTATGTTCTTTTATAAATTAAAATCCTGTCATAAGAAATTATTCAACTACATTGTATTGATATCCTTTTATCTGGAATGTTAGTAAGTCTACCCTCGCTAGCAAAATCTCTTAGAACGTAAAATATGCACAAATATAAAAACCTGTTGCAAAATAGAAATATTTGTTTAGTTTTCTTCATACATTATAAATGTTAACGGATTCTAAAAATAAAATCCTAATTATGTAAGATTAATTTCAAGTATTCAGTTGATCTTGTTTTTATTATAAATAATGCTTGGTATTATGTCTAATACTTATAAGAGATGGAATATTATCTCTGTATAAAGCAATAGTAAAAGGAAGACTTAAATCTAACTCCATTGGGGGGAAAAGAAAGTGACAGAAAAGAAACCAGTAGGTTTTGTGCCCTCATTACTCAGCTGCATTCGCAGCTGAAATGCATTGTGTTTTTAGTCTCTATGCCTAGAGAGTAGGGAAATGTCATGCATGACTTTAGACAATTGTCTACAATAAGATAAAAGTCATAAGTGTCAGAAATATAGCCGAGTACTGTGCACAGCGGAATGTAGTTTATGAGAACACCCAAGAAACACTGTTGACAAAGGATAATGGTCTTCTTTTGCTAAAAAGCCCCAGCATTTGCAGAAAAACAAGTCACTGATCTTGTGACAATTTCTATTACAGTCACTTTACTTCAGTTATGCCAAATGAGTGACAGCAGTGCAGTAATTTTGTCTAATCATAGATGTTGGTGCAGTAGAGCGACAGTTGATCACTAAAGCTATTAGTGATCAGCTGCATTTCAAGTGGCTTAGGCCCCAGTCCAGCAAAAGCACTTATATCAATGGGATTAATCGCATGCTAAAAGTTAAGCACATGCTTAAGTGCATTGCTGGGTCAGGGCCTTAGGAGAGATATGTGCTAAAGTCTGTCCCTATTTAGGACAGCATCTAAACATGTGCTTACATGCTGTCCTGAATAGGAATTCTTTTCTGAATCATGGCCTTGGAGAATAGACTTTTGGGGATCAGGCAGAAGCCAGTTTACCCATAAAGTATTTAAGACTAAGTTGTGCCTTCAGTGAAGGCTATAAACTGGCAACGGTGTGCCTAATAGAGTGTACATTTGAACTTGTACATGCTGCAACATTTTCAACATCTCATACCTGAGAGCAGAGATATGAGGCCTGGGAGCCTGGCCCTCTAACTGAGCAGGTGCATATTCAGAGTCCAGTCATGCCAAAACTTAGCGACTGTGACTTATTTAAAAGCCCTCTGTTTGTCATGCTTATTTCCTCCTTTTCCAAATTACAGAGGGATATTTTAAAACATTTGCTTTTTAAACATTTCTTTTCATTAACAGTTTTATAAAGTTAAAAAGACAGTCACACCCAACTCTGACAAAATACACAATTCAAAGAAAACTCAAGGAGTTAGAAAAGCCCCTGTATAAAATTATATAGAGCAATATAAATCAGATCTAGCAAAGAGTTACAATACAAACTTATCACCCATGTGTGACCCACTAAAAATAATTAGGCAACCAATAACATTCTTGTTCTTAGAGAGCAAACCCACATTCAAAATATGTCTCCCAATCCATGAAAAGGCCTCCAGACCTATATCTATAAAACCCAACGATCTCATATATTTTCATCAAAACTGTACATCATGAAAAGAAAGGGAGGAAACGGTATATGTGAGAAGGGATTTTTCCTCCATTTTGAATTTCAGGGGTATGACTTCGAGCTTCCAAATTTTTTTAAACTTATTTCTCTGAAGGATTAACTAGGTAAGGGGTGGAGAGGGAGGAAAATATCATGATATTTTAATGCAGCTTTATAAGATTCTACTTGCCAATGCAAGTAATTTTTTTGGCAGGTGAATAAAATACCATTAATTTTTTCATTACCATGGTGAATGTGGGTGAGCAGCTTTTTGTGCCTGACACGGTGAATTCTCCTGACAATTTTGCAATGCTTCATAAGACAATTAATATGAGTAAATATCAGCATTTGAATACTGCTAATTTTCTTTTCAGATCCAAAGACAGTTTGAGTAAAGGGAGGAAAGACCTGCTAGAAATCATTTACTTTGCACATAAGACATAAATTGAAAGTGACGTGTATATTAATGAGCAAAGGGGCAGTGATTGCTGTGAACTTATCAACACAAGATCTCATCCCTATTTTTCTTTCTTTCTTTTTTAAACTGATGATATTTGTGTTCAAAACTGGACACGTACCCGAATGCTCAGATGCACAAATGGGAATGAAAAATCACTTTTTTCCAGTTAACTTAGGCCTTTAAGTGGCACTTATCAATATATGTCAGTTTATTTGTACAGGCAATCATGTTTAATTACACCTTACTGTGAGCTTAAAGTCATTTCTTTGGCAATTTAGCTCACAAATACCAACTACTGATCATAATATATGGTCAAAGATCAATAGCTGGATAGAGTAATATAACCGACATCCACTGTGACACTAGAGTTGAAACACTGAGCAATTTAGTACAGACCTCTGGATATCACCGCAAAGAAACAAGAGTGGAATCCCATTAGGAGACACATCTCTCCCATAAAGACAGAAGATATTTGTATTTTCAAACTGTGTGATAATTTCAAGCGATTATTCTACAGCATCCAGTGGATTTCTCATTCTGCTTATTTCATATTCAGGCTGCTGTAGCAAAAACACCAAATACGTAGGGCTAGAGTCACAAAGGGATTTAGGCACCTAACTGCCACTTTGGGTACCTAAATCCCAGGATCAGGCACCACTGGGATTCACAAAACCCCTGCTCAGTTGCTGCCAAACCCTGTAGGTTCCTAAGCTTTTGCATTAAAAGTTCCCCTTGGTGCTGATATTGTGCCCCTCAGTACATGCACTATGGCTCCCCTGTAGGTGTCTGGATGCCTAAGCCCCAGTGCAATGTACAAACCAGGGGAAGATAGGAATTCCTCCGCCTAACTCGCCTACGGGGCCCAATCTTAGAAGCATGCTCACAGGAGGAGGATGCAGAGGGGGACCTCACTCAACTTTTATCCCAGTGGTTAGAGTACTCATCGGGGATGTGGGAGTGCCCTGGTTCAAGTCGCCCGTCCACCTGAGACAGAGAAGGATCTCAAATAGGGATCTGCCACCTCTCAGGTGAGTGCCCTAACTCCTGGTGTATCTCTAAGAGAGGGCTTGCAGCTGAGAATCCCAAGGAGAGGGAGATGCCTCCCTCCAGCCTGGATTTACGTGCCAAACTCTCAGAGAGGGACAGGGCTTAGGATACTCTCCTCCTACCCCCCCGGCATCTCCCATTGGCTAGAGGAATCCGCCTAGTGCGCTGGCTTTGGTGAATCCCATTCATAAGTGCCTATATCCTGCCAGTCATTGCACAGGAAGCCTGAGTGCTTAACTCAAATTTTGTGAATTCCAGTGATTTTTTAGGTGCCTAGAATTTTGTGAATCCAGCCCCTGTTCCCAGGTTTATTCTACTTTTATGATTCATCTGGTTGCTGATTAGCTATTACATTATTTTAACTTTTGTCAGCAAAGAAAGATAAGGATATACAGTATGGTACATCGTATGCATTTCATTTGGTATAATGCACAGATACCTGTATTGCACACCATTGGTAAATTCATACAGTCGAAGAATTAAATCCCCTTTGGAAACCATTACTTTCCATGATCAAGAAAACAGTATTACATTTCATTTTCTCCCAAATGAAGTATTTTAGTACACGAAGGCATTTGTAACTAGGCAGTAGAAAGGAGAACCAGACCAGAAGCAGGGCAGTGAGGTCACCAAGAGCTGCTCTTCCCCCAGAAGGCTTTTAAATGATTAATACATCAGCAGCTGAAAATTATTCCACATCAGAAGCATCATTGTCAGACAGATGATAATTACTTCCCTTCACCCGAATATATTCAATATATCTCCCTTCATCAGAATCTGAAATACCACATGTACATAGCCTGTTTTCAAACAAAGATTCAATTTCCTCTAGTTTTTTCCCTTTAGTCTCAGGAAGGCAGCCGTAGATGAAAATGAGTCCCAAACCAGCAAACCCTGCATAGAGGAAGAATGCCCCTGCAATACAAAACAACACACATACTAGATTACAGAACTTTATCTCCCGTCTTTCCCCCATCTCACACAGATCAAAAGAAACAACAGAATTAGGAGGCTACAGAAATCAAAGAAGTTTGTGACATATGAACCTCAGCATTACAATAAAGGAGTACATGTCTGTGGACATGAGAAAAAACTGCTTTTTTACATCACTTTATAAGAAATCAAATTAGTAAGGAGCAATACTCCATTTGCTTTTAGAGTAACATGGAAACTCATACAGATCCTTTTAACTTCCCATCAGTTAAAATAAATAGCAATAACGTTACTGGAGGTCTGCAGTAAAGAGACACATGAAAGGGAAAGTTTGGCTATCCCCCCGGTTGAATGGGCCCTGAGGTGCCCAAAAAACAGAGAAACATCAACAAAAATAGCCAAAAGGATTACAAAGATTAAACCAGGCTCTTGAATTTATCCTATACCTAATCATTATTTACAATGCCTGTATGACCACGTGACTAGACATGTGAGTCCTATCACTAGGGTCTGTGATGGTAATGATATGAAGGAGAATCTCAGATACTACTATGTGATAAAAGATGGCAAATGCTACCCTTTTAAATGGGCACCACAGTATTACATTAAACAGAAGGTTTCCTTCATCTTCCTCATTTTAAATGATCTGTCTACATTCCCTTCTTAAAGAATGAAACTTACTAAACTAGTGTTAATCAAGAACTTTGCAGCTAAAATGGCATACCACAAAACAGCTAGTATATCATCTAAACTGTAGTAAATCTACGTGGCATGTAAGACAATACAAATGTTAATACTGCAGATTAAGACACAAACAACATCTTACCATAGTATGTAAGGTATTCTGCTGTATGCAAAAATGTCAGTGATACCAGAACATTGAAAATCCAGTTTACGCCAGATGAACATGCATTTCCTGTACTTCTAGCCCAAAGTGGATAGATTTCAGAATTTACTGTCCAAGGCATAGGTCCCATTCCTGAGAATTTAAAAAAAGATCAATTTTAGTATAACAATCAGATTGAACAGTAAGAGAAGCTTCAAATGGTCAGACCATTAAGAACTTCAAATGTTTGCTATTTACTTAAAGCTATGTGCTAAAACAAGTATTTGTTTACCAGGTGCGAAGAAAACCAAGTATAAAATAAGGCCCAGAAGTGTTGTCCAAGAGTATGGAGTAGGGCAGAAATTGTATGCCCAAAATAATTCTTCTCTTTTGAATCTGGTTTCATTCGAACACCTGAAAAATAACCATATAAAATGATCATTAGATAATCATGTTCAGGGAAATTAGCAGCATTTCAATACAAATGTGGTATCTGGAATGTCTTAATGAAAAAAACAACAGCAGCAGCAAATATATTTTCAAAAATTTTAATGTCAGATCAAGCAAATATAAAGTTAGAAAACTGAATTGTTCCTTAATTTAATAAAGATATTTTGAGCCAAATGCTGCATTCAGATACATGCCTATTTCAAAGCCATTCAAAGACATTTTGTGTTTGACATTGTGGCCCAAGGAAGAGTAACCAGAGGCTCTGCACTTAAATAGTGTACTTGTGTTCTTAGGGCCCAATCCTACAATTCTTCAGCTGAATAGTCTTTGCTACACATGAGTAGTCCCACCAAAACCAATTCACATAAACATTACCTATCTGAGTAAGAGGTGCAGCATCAGGCCCATGAATGGATGTGCTGCAACAGTAGCGTATTCATGGCAGAAGTGTGGGATGCTGAACTTTGAACTCAAAGTACATAGTTTTTACACTGGAATCTTTGGACATAGCCAGTAAGGCATTGGCATGTGCCAAAACCAGGAAAAACATGTTTGTATAACCGGGGAAAAAGCTCTTTTCTTCTAAAGACTACACCAACGTCTATGTATAGTACTACATGACCTAAACTGTATGTAAGGAGAAAGTATTTGAACTGCTGGAGAAAAAGTATGCTTTTCCATCTCCATCTCTCCCACTCTGCATGCATTTAGAAATTGTGCATTTCCAGCAATAATGTGTCCAAAATAGAACTTATGATCCATGCATATAAAAGCACATCAAAATGTAATGTCAAAATAGTTTAGTATCAGTGAACTAGTTTAGTATTTTAGTTTTTATAGATTTAAAGGGACACCAACAACTTGAACTTTTTGAAATTGACTTTTTTTTAAAATCCACTTCCTAATAGAGCACTCTTTAAATAGTATGTTTTGATTTATTACAATTCATTAATTATTTTTGTAAGGATTTTACTGTTTATGTTTATAAGGATCTTTTCAGCAAGTCAGAAATTAACTAACTGACTCTACAATGGCCAATTGTGCTGTGAAATGCATAAATAAATAAACTTGAAGGAGATATTTTTTTCTCCCTTCCCCCAATAGCTTTTTAATTATAATAACCTTAGCCGTTACTGTTGACTACGATAGTACACATTTTCAGTCAGCAATGTGATTTTTAAGATGACAGTGTCTCTACAGTATAGAGACAATGTTAATTATTTGATGACGAAAAAGTATAAAGAATTGAACATCTGTGTGGATTAAAAATTTCAGATACAGCTGCACACCCATGCATCTGATGTGTCATATAGCATGAGAAACAGGATGCATTGGTGTAAATGGGCAATAAGTAGCAAGGAGGAAGAGCAGGAATTACCTTCTGGAACGTATTTTTGGGCCTGTCATTATTACAGTTGGTTCCCAAAAAACTCCAAAAGAAAAACTGTCACACCTTGGTACGCTGCTGGTTTGTGAAATGAATGATAAATTGCGACAGAGTGCTGAGACCCAGCAGCTGAAGCAGCACATAGCTTTCATCTCCTAACACGGATGTACCTGTGGAACCATACTTCACCCTCTGTACAATAAAGGGCACGTTTAGTAACCCTGTCTCATTCAGTTTCTGCTGGTTTGTTTCTGGCCGTCAAGTGACAAACATATGGCTAACCAAGGCCAGTTAAGTACCCCCACAAAAGATGGCTATCAACTTGCCAGGCAGAAAGAATAAACAGATCTTTAGCAACTGCTGCTACATGGATATCCAGAAGCAGCTGGCAATCTAACAAGACCCCAGGTTGCAAACCTGATTAAGACTGAGGGATCAAGGAAACTGCTATAATCTTTGTCATTTCTTCTAGTTGGCTCTCTCAACTGTTAAACATTACACCAGGTCTTGTCTTATCTCACCTCTGATATTTTGTTTGTGGCTTAGTTCAATGTCATTTTGTACACTGAAATAGCTAGAAAAACAACATCCCCTACCTTTTTTTTGGCAAACTTTTACACTATAAACAGTTTCATGCATTCCTCACTAATGGGTAAAGGTTCAATTTGATTCAGGCAATGTACAGTGTGTGATATTCATGGAAGATTGTTAATTGCACTGGAAGACTATCCTTGTGTGTAAGTTGATGGTTCCTTAAATGCTGAGCAAATGATTTTTGATATATTTAATATCCTAGCACCTGGTGATTGCATAGCCTTCTTCCATCCACCCCTGCATGGTCACCTCCTTTGCATTTGCATCACCATCAAATCATGGAATTGCTCAGACAATGCCCTATAGTTTCATTAGCACACATTTGCTTCTTTCACTGTTACTCTTATTTCATTTGCAGGTGCATAGTAATGAATACAAGCTGATTATTACTTTAAAATGTCTTGTTGCAAACAATACTGTAATTGGTTTTTTTGTTCCTTTCAGTCTGCACTGCAGCTGCCCATCAAAGAAGAGTCCACTGCTTTCTTATGATTTTTTTCCTCACAGTAAATAAAGATGTTACTTTGTTTTATCATCTTGTAGATATATCTACCGGCATGCACCAACCTACTGATTCCCATAGGCATCACCACCAAGAGGCTTGGATGTTTCATTCTAACACAGTTTTTCTCCAGATGTCTCCTCCTACTTTTGACAGAATGGAATAAACATAAAGCATATGGGGGAAAAACACGTCATTAAAAACCTCCTTCTGCTGGGGCCACTGATCTGCTCTCTCTAGAAACGTCAGTAACGGAGAGGAATTACTGTTTCAAGGAAAGCTGATTCAGTGTCACAGGAATAGGAAAACACAACATTAGAAACTAAATGTTAGTAGAAACTTGGGCAGGTATGATCCTGTGCTTTGTTTATCTTCTCTATAATGAGGTGGCACATGGCACCCAGAAGAAACCCATTAGCTACAGATAGAGATATATATTTGCACTTGCTGAAGGCTGACACATCAAGATATGTAAATAAATAAAACGAATGCAAGGCCAATAGGTTAGACTATGAAGTACTATTAATGTAGTCATTCTAATGCAATCATCTACCATTTTACTAAGAAAATATGTTAATAATAACAACTATACAGCATGCTGCTACATAAAGAGCTGTATTTGGAACTGCATGAATGGAATAGCTATGGTAGTTACCCAAATGCTTTCTGAGCAATTTCATCACTTTAATGGAAATGCAAATACAAGGAGAAAATTCCATGGCAATAGTTTACAAAAGAAATTATGCAAATCAGGTCCCAGCAGAAAGAGTTTATAAATAACAAGAATGTGTCAGATCATAAAACTATAAGCTGTAAGGATATATCACATCACTTCCCCTTAAATTGCAGCTGAAGTGAAAACATAATAGCCTCACAGTTAAAATATTTTAATGCAAGTTGCTTTTGTCACGTATTTTCTGCAAACACTTTAAGAAGCACCCTTTACTTTAATTAATGGAAACTAAAGAGCCACAGCATATTGAGAAATCTACCCCAAATTACTTTCAGTATCTCAGGAGCACTCAAACTGCTAACAGGAGATTTTATCATCCTCACGGGCTGGAAACAAATCTAGAGCAATAGTTTATATAATGACATAGGCAATGGTGTTCCAGTCAAAAGCCAATTTGTAGTAATTCATGTTAATGTGGTAACACTATTTGTTTTGAATTCAGAGGAGACGCTTATTAACTCTTACCTATAGTAATGCTAAATAAGATTATTGGAACTTCACTTGAGGTAAATATGGTAAAAACTAATTTAAAACAGATGATTAATTGACTGGGTTATTTATTTTTAATACATCCATTTATACATAGTAAGTCACCACTATCGTCATCTCAAGTCAAATGCTGCTAATAATTTTAAAGTTCTTATGCTTACACAGAAGTGTGTCACTTTCTGATTTCACGGTGACCACAGAATGCATTTCTTTATCAGAAAGGTGACTGTAGTTAGGAATATTTGAAAAATCTTATTTTCTAAGGGCTTAATCCAAGGTCTCTTGAAGTTAACTGGAGTCTTTCCATGGACTTCAGTTGTCTTTAGATTTTTATAACCATAAATGCGTATTTTTAATGTGCGATATATTAACACATTTTTAAAACCATGTGAAGACTCAGGAGGATACAAACTGCTCTCGGTTATCCAACGTGTTACAGGTAGAAGTAATGGGATGAAACTGAGAAGAGGATATTTTCCTTGAGAGTCAGCATTAGTTTTCCTAACAATGAGGCCAATTGGACTGCAGAATAACTCCCCAGGGCACTGCTGGAAATACCAGCCTGGGCATAATTTAGAACTACATTAGAGAAATCATTAGGAAGTATATTGGAAAAAAGTTTCAGCAAGGCAAGAGAAGGTGACCCAACCGATCTTTTCCTTCTCTAATTCCTATTAACTTTTGCTTTGTTGTAAGGGTGACATATTGGTGCAACATCATGAAATAGACAATAAGAACATAAGAATGGCCATAATGGGTTAGACCAATGGTCTATCTAGACCAATTATCCCGTCTTTTGACAGTGGCCAGTGCCAGACACTTCAGAGGAAATAAACAGAACAGGGAAATTATCGAGTGTCATCCAGTCTCAGCTTCAGGCAGTTGAAGGTTTAGGGACACCCAGAGCATAGGTGGACAGGATATTACATAACTAGCGCAGAAAAATGTTATATTCCTATAAAGATGGGTATTGTTGTCTAACTAAGCACATTTGTGGGAGTTAGATTTTTAACCAAAAGGATTTTTTCATAGTAAAATGTATTATATACGATGGCCTCCTCTTTACTAATATTCTGGCCTATTCACCAGCCTTTTAGACTAATACAGTTAAAAGTTCAAAGCTTTAGTCCACGCAGTCTAAGGATATAAACTAATTTTCTACAAACTCACCAGTGTTATGATTCATCTCTTTAAACTCTTCATAAAATAAACACATTTAAAAATGATCCCCTGTACTTGGAGATGATGTGTAGCTGTCAAGGCTAATTCCCCACTCTGGCACTTCAAGTGCAGAAGGTGGGGGCCCACAAGGATGTTAAAAATTAATACTGGCCACTTCAGGCTTTTATTAAACTCCCAAGGTTACAGCTTTTCTCTGACCTTGGATTGGTAGATGCTGCCACCACCAAAGTGCAGAACCCCTTTGAGAGCCCAGGAAGGTGCACTTGGGAATTCCTTCCTGTGGGGTACCCTCAGGCCTTTTCATCCCCCCTCCGGGGAAGAGCTCAGAAAGAAAAAAAAAGGAAATCAGCTGTTTCCACCAGCTAATTAAACAACATGTGCACAAACCTCTTAAGACACAAAAATCCAATCCCGTTCTTAAAAAAGGTAAATTTTATTAATAAAAAAAAGAAAGAAAATACATCTGGGAACTCAGGCTAGATTTTAAAGAGCAACTATAAGAATTAAGCACCAAGAATCGCTTTCCTGAGGTCCAGTTTAAAGGTTACAAGCAAAACAAAAGCACTTGGGGTTAGCACAGAGGAATCCACAAGTCATAACACGTCTTCCTAGACATTTCCTGATTTACTTACATATCTGGGGTTTTAAATGAGTAGTTTCTAGGTATGATTTTTTCATACCTGGCCCAAGCTTCTTACAGCATAGCTGTTGCCCTGTCTGCCTCTCCCCGGGAGAACAACAGACAGACAGACAAAAGGGGAGTCTTTTTTTTTTCAATTTAAAAAAGTTCTAGCCTTCCAATTGGCTCTTTTGGCCAGGTGATCACTCACTTCCTTTTACCTATGCATAGCAGTGAGACTTTTTAACCCTTTACAGGTAGAGCAATTAGAGAACAGCTACTAAGAGGGATTTTATAGCTACTGGCTGGCTGGGTGTCCATAAAAGGGAGCTACCCCTCCCCCCTTCATTTATCACAGTAGCCCTAGTTGCTGATAGTGTACAAAGACATTGGGTCTGATTCTCATTTACACAACTCTCGCTTTTCACTGCTCGAGCAGTGTACATCCACTTTGGGGTTATTAATACTCCGAATGCCAAGTTCCTGTGCCAAGTTATAAAGATGATGATGATCCACAATTTACTTTTGCTATAAGATAACAAGGCTGGTTCACTGTGGCTGCTCTGCCTCATAGCCTCTGGTGTAAAGGAGAATTAGCCCATTAATTGATCTGACCATCTGAGGATTCAGGGATTTCCAAGTAATAGAGAGGCAAACCCATCCACTGGAATTCAGCATTCAGGCAGATCTAAGTTTCACCTGGGACTGTCTTAGAGCTCAAAGTCATCTTTGCACTCCTTCGTGATCTACACCATGTGCTCTTCTGGTGCAATCAAGGATCTGGGCCAATAACATCAATATTTGGATGCATTTCCTAGTATTTATATTAAAACAGCTCCCGCTATATTCTGCAGGTGATTTTCCCTCTAAGCATCTTTATGCTCTAGCTCAGATGTCTCTAGAATAGAAAAATCTTGCTAACCACATTTAAAAAATAAAACTCAATATTCTTTTTTTATATTGAACTTTGAAAATGTATTTGAAGAATGGTAAAAATCCAATATGGATGGTTTCAATTTGAAAACCTAACATACATATATATATACATATAAACCCATCCTTTTCTTTAGATGCAGCCTTGTTTCACCACCTGCAGTTTTACAAACGTTCCTCTCACCAAGCAATGTCTCTACTGCAGAGGGGGAGAGAGAGAGAGAGAGAGATGATCATAAGAGTATCTTCTCCCAGTGTGCTCTGCAGTTGAAAAGAAAGATTCTAGTTAAAAAAAAATATCAAGGATGAAACGACTTGCGTAGGATAAAAAGTAAAATGAAATGCTTTTTAATGCAAAAATAAGAAACAATTACTTACTGTAACTGTGGTTCTTCGAGATATGATGCAGATGTGTATTCTACTAGGTGCACGCCCAAACAGAGCTGGAGAATTTTTCCTAGCAGTACCTATAGGAGGCAGCGCTCGCGTCTCGTGGCCACACCCCTTCCCCTGGCTGAGACAGAGCTGCCTCAATCCCCCTTCAGTTCTTTCCCACCAATCACTCAGTGACTAGACTCTGATGCAGAGAGCATGGAGGGTGGGTCATGGAATACACAGCTGTATCACATCTCGAAGAACTAGTTACAGTAAGTAATTGTTTCTTCTCCTTCGAGTAGATGCAGCCATGAATTCCACTTAGGTGACTCACAAGTAGTACCCATAGCGGGTGGGACTCAGAGTCTACTTAAACAAGGACTGCAAGACTGCCTTCACAAAGTTTGCATCTGCTCTGGATGTCATGGTAATGCCATAATGATTCATAAACATATGTATTGATGACCATGTGGCAGCCCTGCAAATGTCCAATATTGAGACGTCACTTAAGAATGCCACTGACGTAGCTTGCACTCTGGTAGAAGGGGCTTGCTCCCACTGAGCGGGGTATAGATGAGCCTATTTCACGTGCAGTCTTGATACAGGATGTTACCCATTTAGAGATCATCTGTGAAGAGACCGCTTGCCCCTTCACAGGGTCTGCACATGACACAAACAGGCGAGGCAAAGCACTAAAGGGTTTAATCCTGTCCGGATAGAAGGCTAGACATTGTCTGATGTCTAACATGTGAAGGCACTGCTCCTCTGAGGTGAATGCAGCTTAGGACAGAATACAGGTAAATACACTGCCTGGTTCCAACGAAACTGAGACCACTTTAAACAAAAATTTGGAGTACGGCTGTAAGGTCACTTTGTCTTTGGAGAACTGTATATAAGGAGGGTCTGCCATCAAAGCCTGCAGCTCACATGCTCTCCTTGCGGATGTTATTGCCACCAGGAGTGTAGGTCTTTGACACAAGAGAGGCAAGGGACAAGATGTCAGGGGCTTGAATGGAGCGCCCATCAGAGCCTCTAAGATTGTGCTAAGGTCTCACAAAGGAACTGTTTTCCCACTCCAGCGGATGGAGACAAAGAATTCCTTTTAAGAATCTTGCTACCGTGACATTGGAAAATACCAGTCTTCCATGAATGGGTGAATGAAATGCTGAGATCACCGTCAGATGCACCTTCGAGGCCCGACAACTGAAGATGCAGCAAGAACAGTGCCGGCTGAACTCCACTGGCCAACGACCACATTGAAAACTGCTTCCATTTTGCTGAATAGGCCATTCTGATATAGGGCTTTCAAGAAGTCCAGGATCAAAGGAGGGAAGTGGACCAACCTGTCAAAGGGGTGAAGGGTTGGACAGTAAACTGGCCTGAGCCACATTTTAAGAGGGCGAAGGCGCAACATGGCAAACTGAACCACCTGTGTGCATGTGGCCCAAGAATCTCAGGCACAAGTGCACCATCGTTGAAGGTTGGGACTGCAGACTGAGACAAAGGTGACCAATTGTCTGAAAACAGTCGGTTGGCAAAAATGCTCTTGAACTTGTAAGATACATATCCACAGAGACATCCAGAGTGAATCTGGAGAGGCAACTGATGAAGCAGAACATATATTTTGGAGCAAAAGTGCAGTATTCCTTTCAATGCAGGACCTGATGATATGTACGTGGTCTTAATGCCATCTGAACTAAGACTCAACGCATAACTCTCTTTGCCAACAGATGAATAATAAATTGATTTCAAAAGTAACTGAATTCTGAAATATCAACAAGCATCTTTTCTCACAGTTTCCGAGTCACTGGCTCACATGCCTCAGAATGGACCCATTGAAAATGTAAGCCTTTCTGGAGGAGCTTATGTCCACATCCACAATTCTTACATCTGTAATTTACATCTGGAGTAACGTCTTGATCATTAAAACACACATTAAAACACACATGTAAGTAAAGCATTTTATGCCAGATGATCAGCCTCAATTTAAAAAGCAAAACAGATGTAGGCTTGAAAAATGTGCACATGATGTTTACCACTGTGCTTAGCTAGATGCTGCTTCACTTCTGGTTACACAATAATATCAGGGGCATCTTCTGACAGTTGCAGCATTTTGCTAAGACTGCTAATGAGCTTTTGAAATACTGACATCCACCAAAAGGAAAGATATTGGAAAAAGAGATTACTTTGGGCAAGAAACCTAATGTCAGGTTTGCAAGGTTCTTGGTGAGACTAAACAGGAATAAATATGAATACTGTTCTAGGTGGATGACTAACCTTTATCTACCTGTCATTCCTGGAGCTTTCTATAGATCCCAGCATTATAGTATCTGACAACTAAATGTGGAGAATTTTAGCTTATATGTTCCTTGGCAAAGAAGAGAAATATTACTGGGCATTTTAACTGGATAGCAGCTATAGTAATTGGAGCAGGCCAAAGTATCTAATAAATGTCAAACTGAAGTGGTAACAGCAGTTTCTGTCTCTATGCAATGCAGTGCACAGCACATAAGTTCGATAGCAGCAAGTATGGCTAGAACAATACTAATGAGAAAATATTCACTGCCAGTTGTATGACTGGCAGTTCCTACTGCAGGTCTGGGAAATAAAAAGCACAGGTTACAAGGATAAATAAAAATCTCATAAAAGCTCAGCCACTTTGCTCTTTGCGCTTCATTGTGTACTGTATTTTGTTATGAATTATTTTTGCAATAAAATGTCTACATTAAAATTGGTGTTTCAGAGAAACCTGTTGCCAAGGCACCATTGTTTTGGAAAATTCTGACAAGCCTTATTTTCAGGATCAGTGTCGACCTGCTCACACTTAGCTATGAAGCCAGGGCCGCCCAGAGGATTCAGGGGGCCTGGGGCAAAGCAATTTCGGGGTCCCTTCCATAAAAAAAGTTCCAATACTATAGAATACTATATTCTTGTGGGGGCCCCTGTGGGGCACAGGGCAAATTGCCCCACTTGCCCCCCCCCTCCCCTCTGGGCGGCCCTGAATGAAGCTACGTTGGAACTTTTGGAAGGTAGCAGGGAAAGCCCTGCTTTCTATATATTTGGCAAAGTTCTAAGCAACTGAAAAGTGTAGATGATTTTTATAATGGGTATTTTATAATTGGAAGTGTTGGCCAGTCTTAATAATAGATGGTATTACCTGTCCCATCCATAATATATTTAGTTTACATATGAGATGTTTACATTAATTGGTGCTGTTTCGAGGAGCTAGATGAAAATTTATGCTGCGCTGCTAGAACTTTACAGCTTAGTCTAGTGGACTGAGCTTGGTGCTGAAGTGAGGGGCTCTTTCCCTGGTTCTGCTGCTGGCTTGCTGTGTGGCCTCGATTCCAGACACTAGGAGCTTCTGTTCCAAAGCCCACTGAACTCAGTCTGAGTCTTTACGCTGACTTCAGCGGATTTGGGATCAGGCTCTTAGTGTCTCTGTTCTGCCACTGGTAAAATGAAAATGATAATACTTAAATACCTATACCTATGGGGGAGTTGTGAGGGTTATAAATTTTACAGCATTTTGAAAATATCAAGCCCCTGTAAGTGCTAAGCATTAAATGAAATATCAAATCTTACTTCCAGAGCTGTGGTGTCATCCATTAGACTGATGCACAAACAAAGTATATCATGTTAATTTCAAGCTGTACTGGAAACATGAAGGGGATTTTTTTTTTTTTTTTTTGTGTACAGAAAAGGCAAGATTAGTCTTTTCAGGTTTTTGAGAGAATATTAAAAAATTGGAGACTCAAGTAAAATAAACCAGGAATAAAAATGCTTGGGACAGTGGTTTTTTTATTCTCTCTTTTTCACATGCAATATTTTAAAGATATTAATTATATTATGGTTAAAAATGCTGGATTGACAGCAATGGGAAATAAGTTCTATTAATACTCACAGTAAGCATAGCTTGGGCAACTGCAGTGCAAGTTTTCTTACACTGTGGGTACGTCTACACTACGAGATTAATTCGAATTTAGATAATTCGAATTTGGGAAACAGATTGTATAAATTTGATTGTGCGCGGCCACACTAAGCACATTAATTCGGTTTTTAACCACATTAATTCGGTGGTGTGCGGCCACACTACCCCATTAATTTTAACCACATTAATTCGGTGGTGTGCGGCCACACTACCCCTAATTCGAATTTACAAAATCGATTTTGGTGCTACTCCGCTCGTCGGGGTGGAGTACAGAAATCGATTTTAAGTGCCCTTTAATTCGAAGTAACTGGCTCCGTTGTGTGGACGGGTTAAGGATTAATTCGGATTAACGCAGCTAAATCTGAATTAAAGTCGTAGTGTAGACCAGGCCTGTCTGAAAAAGGTAACTCAACATTAACCTGAAAGGACCCCCTCTATAGTAAAGCAGCATCACTGCCATTTCGGGCCATAGCCTGGGCTTTGACTGGTATTACAAGGGTGCCAACTGTGGCAGTGTTATTTTAAGTAAAGGGCTATATTTTAAAAATTTAGTGCATACATCATTTTGCTTTAACATTATGTATAATACACATATATGTTTGTTGCATTTGTGCCATTACAAGTAAAGCATGACTCCAGTGTGTTGCATTTTTTCAAATATTCCTTTGTTTACCTAAAGTGCCCCCAAAATTGATTGCTTCTCTACTCCTACAGCAATTCTAGGCACCACAGCAGGCCAGGGTGCTATACCATTGCCACCACCCATTACATCAAAATCATTAGTGGTGACAGATCTCAGGTTATTCTGTTCTAAATGCCTGGGCCTTGCCACTTTAGCTAAAAGAAAATATCCTTTAGCAGTAGCTTGATTAGAGCTTGTGAAATTCACTTGAGAGGGTTTGATCCTAGTAGTACAGAAACACTTGTCAGTACATTGTACTAAATGTCAATTTCCCCGTATTGGATATTGCTTTCTGAACCTTCTCTCATCTTCCTTCTTCCAGGAAGCTCTACAGGCATCTTAATGCCTCAAATCAATAATGAAGCTTTCTTTCTTTATCTCATACATATTTTAATATAAAAAAACTCAGCGCTTTCATTTATCTCGGCACACCCAGGCATAAGAAAACTACCTGCATAATTTTTCCATGAAAATAACAAATGCAATTTAATAATTGTATCTTCACTCATGCTCCTCAAATTCTAGCAGAGAACAGCATGTTGCACATGTTTGTATCAGATTTTATATGCTATACTATGTGCATCTAACTCTGCCCATGATTGCCTGTACTTATGCATGCATGCTAATTTCCTAGGATTTAACCCAAAATGTTTAAACAGTTTTATTCTGATACTAGCATTTTTCATAGGCTGTTTGGAAAATCTGTGCTGTCTTCTTGCTTTGCAGCTGCAGCTTTCTTTACCCAATCAATAAAATGCTGGAGCTATTATTCAGTCAACAGACTGTCAAAAGATGTAAAATAGCAATGACTACGGTGAAACTGCTGCTAACAAAATCATGCATCTCCCTAATACATTTCTAAATTAGCTGCTCTGCGTTTAGCCTAAGCTTGGCTAAGTAACCTCTAAATATGAGGCATTACCTGCTGAATGTGGTAAGAAGTCTACCTAAGACAACTTCTTAGCCATTTATTAAGAATAAATAGAAAAGGGGCAACATGCTACTAACAGATGTCAAAGAAGACTGTAGTACAAGTTCATGAATTCATAGAGTCTAAGATCAGAAGGGACCATCAGATCCTCCAGTCTTTCTGCATATCAAAGATCTAACCCAACCAATTACCCCTGCATTGAGCCCACAACTTAGTCTGACTAAAGTCTGTTTTCCGGAAAGGCGTCCAGTCTTGGTCTGAAGACTGCAGCAGAGGGAGAATCCATCACTTTCCCGGGAGTTTGTTCCAGTGGCTAATCACCCTCCCAGGTAAAAATGGGTGTCTTATTTGTAATTTGAATTTCTCTGTCTTCAGCTTTGGCCATGATTTCCTATTATGCCTTTCTCTGGTAGATTAAAGAGCCCCCTAGTATTTCTCCCTGTGAAGGTTATACATTGTAGTCAAGTCACCTTTCAATCTTCTTTTTGATAAGCTAAAATGATGGAGCACTTTATTTTTCACAGTAAGGCATTTTCTCCAGCCCTAAAATCATTGTTGTGACTCTTTTCTGCACCTTCTCCAATCTTTAAAAATTCAGTTCTGATGCCATTATCAGTCTCAATAATGCTGTATACAGAGATAAAATCACCTCTCTGCTCCTGCCCTGTTGTCATAATTTTTTTACTACTCTGCCAATCTTTGTGTCATCTGCAGATTTTATCAGTAGTAATTTTATATTTACTTCCAGATCATTGATGAAGATGTTGAATAGTGTTGAGTCTATTGATCCACCCGGATCCCCACTAGAAATACCCTATTCGATGATGATTCTTCAAAGACAACTACTTTTTGAGAGTTGTCAGTTAGCCAGTTCTTAATCCTTTCACATGTTCTCATATTGATATTGTATAGTGCTAGTTTTTTAATTAAAATGTCATGTGTTACTAAGTCAAATGCCTAATAAAAGTCTAAGTATATTACATCTACATAGTTACCTTTAACAAAGAAACTTGTAAGCACATCAAACAATGAAATGAGGTTTGTCAACACTTATTTTCCATAAAGCCATATTGACTGGCATTGATGATATTCCTATCCTTTAATTCTTTTTCACCTGAATCCTGTATCAACTTTTTTTGTTAGCTCTTGACTTTCCTGGTACAGAGCATATGTGTTACATTGTGTTACAATCACTCCTCCTAAAGGATTCTAGGCAATATGTGTCTGATTCAAAGCTCACTGATGTCAATGGGAATCATTTCATTGGCTTCAAATGGCTTAACATCAGACCCTGTGTACCTATGGATTCTCACAATTCATGAGATTTACAGGATTTATTATTTATCTTACAGAAGTGTCAAGAGGCCCAAACCAAGATTAGAGGCCCATTGTGCTAGATGCTGTACAAAACATAGTAAGACAGTCACTACCCCAAAGAGCTTATAATCTAAATAGAGAGGGCTGACAAAGCACAGAAGAAAGGAACTAGCATGTTTTTAACACAATCTATTTTCCTAATCGCAACATGATCCATATAAATAGGATAATATGACTTCTAATTGGGTACCCAACGTTGTTAGGCTAAAATGAAAGGAACTGTAGCTCTCTACTAGACTAATAATAATGGAGTTTCAGTGCATTATGAGATGTCAGTTGAATCCATTTTCACATTAACACACTTCTACAGTGTCTCCACATTAGTACTAAATCAGCAGTAGAGGACAAACTTTTAGTTAAAGTTTCAATAACTGAAAGTTACTTTTTAAAAAAATCAGGAATTCGGTTAATAAATCCTTGATTTTTTTTAACAGAATTTAACTATTGTATTTCATAGAAAGCATAGGCAAGCCTGCACCAGATACTTTCTTAGGTAAGCAATGAAAATCCTTATATTACTTCTGGGGGAATTCTGCCCCACTAAGCACACACAGAATTCATGTCCCCTGCAGAAAATACACCTTTCACTCACCAGGGGCTGCTGTGGTGCCAGAAGAGAGGGCAGCCAGCTCAGGGCCAAAGCAGCCAGTTGTGGAGACGGTGGGGGCAGTGGCTGCCATCCTCACAGCACCCGGCCCGCAGGATCAGGTGAGGCATGGGATATGGGGGGGGACAGACAGAGTGGGGCAGAGGGTTGCTAGGGGCCACACAGACTTCAGTTAGGAAGGGCTAGTGGGGGGTACAGACTGGGGTGAGGGCACAGGAGGTAGTCTAGTGACAGCGTTGAGCCAAGGGTTGAATGGGAGTGGAGTGCAGGGCGACATGGGGATGGGGGGAAAAGTGGTGGCTGAGTGGGGGTGCAAGGACACAAGGGGATGGGTGGAGGGGGGTGCAGGGACATATGGGGACAGGGGAGAAGGGGTGGCTGAGTGGGGGATGCAGGGACACATGGGGATGGACGAGGAGGGGTGGCTGAGTGGGGGTTCAGGGACACACGGAGACAAGGACAGATGTGCCTGACTGAATGGGAGAGGTTAGGGGTTAGCCAGGGTCTGCATGGGGGAGGCTCCCCAACTCCCTAACAATCCCACCCCCCCCAAAAAGCCTGTTTCATACTTTTCCCACCCATACCCAACAACCCTCCAGGTTCACTCCCAGTCTCCTTTTCAGTAATTACTTCCCTCTCCCTCAGCTCCTCCATTACCAATAACTCCCCCAAGCATTTGCAATGTTTTTGAGAGGTGTAGGAAATAAGTTTCTGTATTGTAGTTTAAATGAATTATTACTGAAAGTTCTGTATTAATATCCTTAGTAAGGAATCTATTTGTCAAAAATCATTTCCTGAATCTTTTTTGTGGTCTGTACTGTTACAGACACACTTGCTGACAGGTATTTTGAAATAAATTACCAAAATAATTGAAACAGAGATGATTATATTGTATTATTTTGACAATTAAATTATGCAGAAATTTGCAGAATTTTAAAATATTGTGCACTGAATTTTTTGGCACAGAATTGCTCCAGGAGTATTATATGTATGATTTGAAAACAGGTTTTGTTATGTCAAGCATATATAGGAACAAATGCAGAAATGTAACCAACTGGCAACATTAATTGAGATGGTCGGGTGACTAAGGGTATCAGCATGGTTTATTTGGTAGTACTTTCACACCTGGGACAAAACGATTACCCAGCATAGGCCCTGCTGCACAAAAGGGATACTACACAGTGAGCTATGCTATACGTTTGAATCTTTTCTATTCTATCATCTCCTCTGTTAATTTCTGGAGAAGTTAAGGATTCCAGATTAAAGTGACTGTAACAGGTTTCACGACCCGCCCCTCTTCCTGGGGCCTGCCTGCTCTCCCCAATAAGGCTCAGAGAGGCTTCGGGGTTGTGCAACACCCGTGTCTTTATTTACTTAAGGTTGTCCCATCACCAGTGTCCATCTATACACAAGTTTTACAGGCAGAGTCAGCCTTCAGCTACGAGGTCTCCAGCTCGCTCCCTCCCTGACTGACTGACTTCTCCCTTGCTGCCCCCTACCTTTTGGCTCCCTCCCAGCCTTTATAGCCCTTGGCTTGTCAGGCCAGCAGGTGTTGCCAATCCTCAGGCCAGCATCAGGCCTTTTCCATCAGCCCCAATCTGCTTCCCTTGATTGGAACTGACCGGGCAGGGGCTAATTAGGTGCTTTTGCACCAGCACCCTGCTCCAGTGACTCATGGCCAAGGAAGAGCATAAGATGTAGTTAAGTACACAGCAGCTGCTGTGAGTACCTATGTGGTCATTTATCCTAATATTTTTTGTTCAGCAGTTAGTATCAAACTTAGGAGGAGAGCGGAATGAATTGATTTTTCAGCTCTGGGACCAAATTCAAAAATCCAACAAAGAATCTGGTTCATTTCAAACTAAAACTGATTTTTTTTTCAGTTTTTCTCACCTAACAAAAAACTGAAAAATTTGGATTAAAAAAACACCCACAACGAAAAACACATATGTTTACATAGTTCAGCCTCTGACTAAAAATGTTCAACTTTGGATTGGTTTCTGAATTGAGTGTCCTCTTCGATGCTGACATATTCTACTTCCAAGCATCTTCAATTTTTGTTGTTATACTCCTTCAGACCCCCTATTATGCTTCATTGATATCTTCCATGTGGCTTCCTCCAAACCATTAGCTTCAATGCACCTTTTCTTCTGTCATACTGACTTCATGTGTTTCCAGCTTCATTCTTCATTATATACTTCATGAACCAATAAAGACATCTCTCTACTTCCTTGCAGGACAATATCAGACATATTTATCTGGCCTTTCTTTTATGCTCTCCTGAGCGTGTGAAAAGATTTCCTCAAAACAGGGAGAAACAGAACACTGCATTTATCCTGGTTTTAAAGATCTATTATTTGAAACTTTATAGCAGCTATTAGCTCTCATCCGGCCCAATCCATTATAGCAACTCTAATATATTAGAGTATTAACAGGTGTGTGGAATCTCCATCTCTGGAGATATTTAAGAGTAGGTTAGATAAATGTCTATCCGGGATGGTCTAGACAGTATTTGGTCCTGCCATGCGGGCAGGGGACTGGACTCGATGACCTCTCGAGGTCCCTTCCAGTCCTAGAATCTATGAATCTATGAATCTATAATATACAGTGCATCTAAAGAATAAGAAGAGAAAAATGCAAATACCTGTTTTTGTCATAGGAACAATGATTATATTAATTGCAGCTGACTTTTTTTTTCCTCCTAAAATTATTTCTACTATTCTAGAGGTGGAAGGGGATAATAAACTCTTCAGGGAAGGGGCTGCGTATGTCTGTGTTTGTATAGTTAGTACCTAGCACAATGGGGCTCTGCTCTTGATTGGGGCCTGTGGCTTTTACTGAAATAAAAATTCAAAATAATTAATAATTCATTAGTGCAGTTTCACAATTTTATCAGGTGCAAACCACAAATTAACTGAAAATTTAAACAAAAAGCTGAAAGCTTATGAAGAGCTAGACAATAGCTTTGAAAAGGTACTCACTGTATGTTCAATTGACTAATTACTAACGGTATCTTCTGTAGAAATGTAATTGCTGATTAGTCAGATTTAAGTTTAAGCAGTTTACATTAACACCATTGTTCATAATCTGGCCACTTTAACCCAAAATTTTAAGATACAAAAGAAAGGCATGCACAGTTTTGGCTATTTAGTAGATTGGGCTAAAAAACGTAAAATATGTTTAATAAAAATGTGTAACATTTTCATTTTTGTCTGAAAACTTAAAAAAACCTTTTTGTTTTTCAGACACCCCCCCAATTAAAAAACAAATCGTTTTATATTTCCTACACTGCCTTACTCCCTCCCCCCCTTTTCTCCCCCCTCTCTCCCCTCTTCTTCCTCCTTTTTAGTGGGAAAAAGGAAAAAACCAGGGGCAGAAGAAGGAAGGAAAAAAGGAGTGTCACAAGAAAACAAAAAAAGAACAAATTTTTGGTTTTCAGTTTAAAAATCCCAAAGATTTTTTTTTAAGTTATGTTTTTTTCATTAAAAAAATTGTAACATTTAGAGAGGAAAAAAACCCCAATGTTTCTTTGAGAATTTTCAAAGCCAAGCCTCTCTTTGCTTAAAAAAAAGGTTTTGAACTCAACATTTTAACTAGCTCTACTATTCTGGCCTTTAAATACCTGACTGCGCACACATATCAGGTACTTAGAGTATATCGACATAGCCTGCGGAAGCCAGCCTCCCAGCCCAGGTTGACAAACGTGGGGTAGTGGGGCTCATGCTAACACTCTAAAAATAGCTGTGTAGAATGTGTTTTGAAGTTGTGGCTTGGGCTGGAACTCTGAAGCCTAGGGAAGGGGTGGGCTTCAAAAAGAGACCCAGGAAAGACCTTGTGGAAATTCAGACCCATAAAGATTTGAACACTTCTGGTGCAATTTATCTGGCAAAATTATACACAGCACTCACAACTTTGAGGTAAAAGCAAAAACAAAGTGCCTGACACACATTTGCATTTGTGCCCAGAAAACTATTTTCAAGATTTCAAAATGCAAAATCCAACACCACCAGCTTTGTGGATAAGATGGCTCTACAGGTATATTTAGATGACTGTGAGAGAGAGGGCCTGATTGTTATAAAAAGGCAGCCAGTTGCTAACTAGCTGAGTGGCGAACAGCGGAGAGGCTAACAGAGGGAGTGTGCTTGGGATCTGTCTGAGAGGAGCTACGCTAAGTGCTGCATTAGGGGGGCTGTGTTGGGAGCTGGCGGGGTGAGTATCTGAGTGTCTGTTGCGGGGACAGTTTGTCAGTTTGACCGTGTGCTTGATTGTTTGAAAAATGTGAATTGGGAGTGTTTTGTTCCATGTGGGCCTTGAGTGTTGTTATAAAAAGGCAGCTAGTTGCGAACCAGCTGAGCGGTGAACAGCGGAGAGGCTAACAGAGGGAGTTTGCCTGGGATCTGTCCGCCTGGAGAGAGCCCACTGAGGATTTCATCTTACAGGCTTCTCTGAGTAGTAACTGCAACAGCTGAGGAAGCTCTTAGAAGGAAGGTAATATGGATGGTGAGCGATCAGCTGCTGTGACCTGCACAGGATGTACCATGTTTATCTTTCTTCCACAGGACAGAAGCGACTTTGTCTGTACAAAGTGCAAGCTGATCTCCACATTGGAAGAGAAGGATCAAGGACTGGAGAAATAAGTATCAACCCTGCGTTGCATAAGAGAAAATGAAGATTTCCCGGACAGACGTCAGGATATGCTTCTGCGGGCACAACATTCTGAAGAATCAGAGCAGGCTCTGCAGTGGGGACAAAAGGACGGTGAAGAAAATTGGCAGCATGTGACCTCCAGAAGAAGAAAGAGGAGCATCCATGTACCAGCAATGCAGATATAGGTGAGCAACTGTTTCATGTTCTCTCCACAGGTACGAATGTGGAGAGTGGACTAGATGATACATCTGATGGAAGGGAACAGAAGGAGACTCCACCGACTGGAAGGCATGAGATGCACTTTCCTAGGGATGGGGGTTCCACGACCACCACTCCCAAGAGAAGGAGGCGGGTGATGGTGGTTGGGGACTCCCTCCTAAGGGGGACTGAGTCATCTATCTGCCGTCCCGATCGGGAAAGCTGAGAAGTGTGCTGCTTGCCAGGAGCTAGGATTCACGATGTGATGGAGAGACTGTCGAGACTCATCAATCCCTCGGAGCGCTACCCCTTCCTGCTTCTCCACGTGGGCACCAGTGATACTGTCAAGAATGATGTTGAGCGGATCACTGCAGACTACGTGGCTTTGGGAAGAAGGATAAAGGCGTTTGAGGTGCAAGTGGTGTTCTCGTCCCTCCTCCCTGTGGAAGGAAAAGGCCCAGGTAGAGACTGTCGAATCGTGGAAGTCAATGAATGGCTATGCAGGTGGTGTCGAGAGAAGGCTTTGGATTCTTTGACCATGGGATGGTGTTCCAAGAAGAAGGATTGCTAGGCAGAGATGGGCTCCACCTAATGAAGAGAGAGAAGAGCATTTTTGCAAGCAGGTTGGCTAACCTAATGAGGAGGGCTTTAAACTAGGTTCACCGGGGGAAGGAGACCAAAACCTTGAAGTAAGTGGGGAAGTGGGATACCAGGAGGAAGCACAAGCAGGAGAGCGCAAGAGGGGAGGACTCCTGCCTCATAGTGAGAAAGCAGGACGATCAGCGAGTTATCTTAAGTTCCTATACACAAACGCAAGAAGCCTGGGAAACACGCAGGGAGAACTGGAAGTCCTGGCAGTCAAGGAATTATGATGTGATTGGAATAACAGAGACTTGGTGGGATAACTCACATGACTGGAGCACTGTCATGGATGGATATAAATTGTTCAGGAAGGATAGGAAGGGCAGAAAAGGTGGGGGAGTTGCATTGAATGTAAGAGAGCAGTATGACTGCTCAGAGCTCCAGTATGAAACTGCAGAAAAACCTGAGAGTCTCTGGATTATGTTTAGAAGTGTGAGCAACAAGGGTGATGTCGTGGTGGGAATCTGCTATAGACCACCAGACCGGGGGATGAGGTGGATGAGGCTTTTCTTCATGCAACTAACAGAAATTACTAGATCACAGGCCCCGGTTCTCATGGGGGACTTCAATCACCCTGATATCTGCTGGGAGAGCAATACAGCAGTGCACACACAATCCAGGAAGATTTGGGAAGTGTAAGGGACAATTTCCTGGTGCAAGTGCTGGAGGAACAAACTAGGGGCAGAGCTCTTCTTGACCTGCTGCTCACAAACAGGGAAGAATTAGTGGATGGGAACCTGGGAGGCAGTGATCATGAGATAGTGGAATTCAGGGTCCTGACAAAAGGAAGAAAGGAGAGCAGCAGAATATGGACCCTGGACTTCAGAAAAGCAGACTTTGACTCCCTCAGAGAACTGATGGGAAGGATCCCCTGGGAGAATAACATGAGGGGGAAAGGAGTCCAGGAGAGCTGGCGGTATTTTAAAGAAGCCTTATTGAGGTTGCAGGAACAAACCATCCCGATGTGTAGAAAGAATAGTAAATATGGCAGGCAACCAGCTTGGCTTTACAGTGAAATCCTTGCTGATCTTAAGCACAAAAAAGAAGCTTACAAGAAATGGAAGCTTGGACAAATGACCAGGGAGGAGAATACAAATATTGCTCAGGCATGCAGGAGTGAAATCAGGAAGGCCAAATCACACTTGGAGTTGCAACTAGCAAGGGATGTTAAGAATAACAAGAAGGGTTTCTTCAGGTATATTAGCAACAAGAAGGAGGACAGGGAAAGTGTGGGCCCCTTACTGAATGGGGTAGGCAACCTTGTGACAGAGGATGTGGAAAAAATTAATGTACTCAATGCTTTTTTTGCCTCTGTCTTCACAAACAAGGTCAGCTCCCAGACTACTGCACTGGGCAGCACAGTATGGGGAGGAGGTGACCAGCCCTCTGTGGAGAAAGAAATGGTTGAGGACTATTTAGAAAAGCTGGACGAGCACAAGTCCATGGGGCCGGATGCACTGCATTGGAGGGTGGTAAAGGAGTTGGCGGATGTGAGTGCAGAGCCATTGGCCATTATCTTTGAAAACTCATGGCAATCGGGGGAGGTCCTGGATGACTGGAAAAAGGCTAATGTAGTGCCCATCTTTAAAAAAGGGAAGGAGGAGGATCCGGGGAACTATAGGCCAGTCAGCCTTACTTCAGTCCCTGGAAAAATCATGGTGCAGATCCTCAAGGAATCAATTTTGAAGCACTTAGAGGAGAGGAAAGTGATCAGGAACAGTCAGCATGGATTCACCAAGGGAAAGTCATGCCTGACTAACCTAATTGCCTTCTATGATGAGATAACTGGCTCTGGGGATGAGGGGAAAGCAGTGGACGTGTTATTCCTTGACTTTAGCAAAGCTTTTGATACAGTCTCCCTCAGTATTCTTGCCAGCAAGTTAAAGAAGTATGGGCTGGATGAATGGACTATAAGGTGGATAGAAAGCTGGCTAGATCGTTGGGCTCAACAGGTAGTGATCAATGGCTCCGTGTCTAGTTGGCAGCCGGTTTCAAGCAGAGTGCCCCAAGGGTTGGTCCCGGGCCCGGTTTTGTTCAATATCATAGAATATCAGGGTTGGAAGGGACCACAGGAGGTCATCTAGTCCAACCCCCTGCTCAAAGCAGGGGCAATCCCCAGACAGATTTTTGCACCAGATCCCTAAATGCCCCCCCGGATTGATCTCACAACCCTGGGTTTAGAAGGCCAATGCTCAAACCACTGAGCTATCCCTCCCCCCAATCTTCATTAATGATCTGGAGGATGGCGTGGATTGCGCCCTCAGCAAGTCTGCAGATGACACTAAACTGGGAGGAGTGGTAGATACGCTGGAGGGTAGGTATAGGATACAGAGGGACCTAGACAAATTAGAGGATTGGGCCAAAAGAAATCTGATGAGGTTCAACAAGGAAAAGTGCAGAGTCCTGCACTTAGGACGGAAGAATCCCATGCACTGCTACAGACTAGGGACTGAATGGGTAGGCAGCAGTTCTGCAGAAAAGGACATAGGGGTTACAGTGAACGAGAAGCTGGATATGAGTCAACAGAATGCCCTTGTTGCCAAGAAGGCTAACAGCAGTTTGGGCTGTATAAGTAGGAGCATTGCCAGCAGATCGAGGGACGTGATCATTCCCCTCTATTCGGCATTGGTGAGGCCTCACCTGGAGTACTGTGTCCAGTTTTGGGCTACAAGAAGGATGTGGAAAAATTGGAAAGAGTCCAGCGGAGGGCAACAAAAATGATTAGGGGGCTGGAGCACATGACTTATGAGGAGAGGCTGAGGGAACTGGGATTATTTAGTCTGCAGAAGAGAAGAATGAGGGGGGATTTGATAGCTGCTTTCAACTACCTGAACGGGGGTTCCAAAGAGGATGGATCTAGACTGTTCTCAGTGGTAGCAGATGACAGAACAAGGAGTAATGGTCTCAAGTTGCAGTGGGGGCGGTTTAGGTTGGATATTAGGAAAACTTTTTCACTAGGAGGGTGGTGAAGCACTGGAATGGGTTACCTAGGAAGGTGGTGGAATCTCCTTCCTTAGAGGTTTTTAAGGTCAGGCTGGGATGATTTAGTTGGGGATTGGTCCTGCTTTGAGCAGGAGGTTGGACTAGATGACTCCTGAGGTCCCTTCCAACCCTGATATTCTATGATTCTATGATTAATAATTGATGTGTCCTATTTTTCTGTGCAACTTCCAATCTTTCTAGTACTCACTAAATATTTTGTAGATACTGTAGCTTTGTTCCTTTTTTAAAAAAGTTATTCTGAGGAGCCTTTTCCCCATTTTACAATGTGACTCATTTATTAGCATGATTTGTTCATATTTGGTTGAAGAAAATGCTTCCCCAAAATACCTCAGAACAATTTATTGGAACTGGATGTCATAAAAGGTTAAAGTTGCAGTAGGAGTAGTACAAAGGAGAAGGAGGACAGCAGATGTCTTTGTTATTTTTCATAAGAGAACAACTTATTATATTTTAGCAATTTTAAAAGCCTTGTCTACACTTGCAGCAGTGTGTAGGATTCTGAAAGGCAGGCTGCGTCAACACTGTGATGTATAGCTACATGCAGCAGTGAAAGGCTCTGGCAGTGGGGAGCTGCCAGAGCCTTTCTCACTGCCACCCCCAGCCAGAGCCTTTACCCGCTCCCAGTCTTTTACTGCGACAGAGAAAGGCTCCGGCAGCAGGAGGTTGCAGGACAAGACACTGCAAAATACAGCAGTGCAGACATGGGAAACACTGCTTGGGCAAGTAGAGAGCCATGTAGGGTTCTGGTGTGTCTGTTCTCTACTTGCCTAAGCAGTCCCTGACTGTCTACATGCTGTATGCAGTTTAGTTGCAGCCGTGTCAGTCCCAGGATATTAGAGAGACAAGGTGGGTGAGGTAATATGTTTTATTGGACCAACTTCTGCTGGCGTCTCTCTCACCAGCAGAAGTTGGTCCAATAAAAGATATTACCTCCCCAACCGTCTCTCTCTAATTAACACCGAGCTAGTTGGATGTATAGGGTCTGTTACCTACTTGCCACCATAAGTGTAGACCTACATATTCCTCCTTTTGCAACTATAATAAGAAACAAAGCATTTGTCATCTTTTCCCTTCTGTTAAAAAGATAGATTTGACTTGTTTCTTACAGCATCCACACTAGCAATGCCAAAGAACCCCTCCCCCGCACAAACAATTTTATAACCATGTGGATGTGCTCCAGAATGTTGCCACAGGCAGTGGGCTGAACTATTTTTATGGAGTTTTAATAACAAGGTTCCCGCTCATATATTTGGGATACCTGAGAAGTAGTTGTTCAGATCTGTATGTGATATGGAAACAGCTGCCAAATTAAGAAAAACATGATCATTTCCACAAATAATAAAGATACAATAAAAGACAAGTCACATTTTGGATCTATACGACTTCGCGTTCAAAATTGTGACAGTGTTTTGCTGCATGCTGTAATTTCCACTAATGCTTCATTGAATCTTCAATCAACTATTCAAGGTCTTTCATGAAGTTTATAAGTTTATTGAAACGTGAATGAAAGAAGTAGTGACTTATGTAAAAAGTTTAGAAGAAGTAGCATCTATAATCTAGCTACCTCGGTATTTAGGGTAGTATACAGACCTATAACAAAGAATAACGGGAAGCTGGACAGAGTGAAATGAGTTTGAGGCAGAAGGCTTAATGGCTATTGCTATTATGATGTGGCAGTGGATAAAGCTTGCCTGTTTCCCACCAAAACATTGCGCTCAAAGCATTACTTATTATGTCCTGCTCACCATGACTAAATGTAAGACAGAACCAGAACCACGCAAACTGCAGCACCAACACAACCCAACAGTAAAATGTCCACATGAAATGTCCTCAGGAATTTTTAATAAGATTGATTCCATTTCACAAATTTGAAAACAGACAGTTGTTGACTAAACATGTTTTTGTTATAAATACAGTGGTAGGTTAAAGCTATCCACACATCACAACTGGCAAACAACAATCTCAGCAGAGAGACATAGCACTGAATCTTAATGGAGAACACTATTCTCTTGCCCCAGAGATGGTCACCTCTAAAGCAGAGTCGAGACACACTAATGAGATTGTGTATGCATGGCTGGGTGGGGTAAGTTGTAATGCCACTGTTTGTCCGGTACATCTTCTGTGGATAAACAGAAATGTTCAGTTCCTAGAGCTACCAATTTAGCATCCTTAATATGAATTTATATGGGGGAGGGAGGAAATGGATTAACTAATTTCTGTGAAATGATTCAAAATCAGAGTGGAACATTCACTAATGAACAGTCTATTACTTCTGACAACTGTGACTAAATTTCTGTTTCTATGAATTCCAGTGATGAGCAACAACTGGAAGGAAGGTTGTAAATCACTGTGATGGATATTCAGAAGTAACATGTGCAGTACCTTGACTTACACACAAAGAAGCTAAAAGGTTTGGACATTGTCTGTTAGGACTCAGTGATATATGTTATGGAGTTGTCTGAAGTGCCTGAAAATAGTAAGATATTACCCAATCATTATCCTTTTGAACAGACACTCTTTTGACTTTCAAGGGAATTATGCTCAAAGATCCAACTGTGAAGTAAAGCATAAACTTTAAAAACAATTGACTATAAATTAATCTGACAATGATCTGCAACCTGTAGATCAGTGGCAGGCAAACTTTTTGAGGGCCGCATCGAGTTTCGGAAATTGTATGGAGGGCCGGTTAGGGGAGGGGGTCGTGGGCCGGCCCCCACCCCCTGTCCGCCTCCCCTGGGACTCCTGCCCCATCCAACCCCCCCCGTTTCCTGATGGCCCCCCGGGACCCCTTCCCCATCCACCCCCGCCCCCTGACCGCCCCCGGAACCCCTGCCCCTGACTGCCCCCCGCCGCCCCATCCAACCCCTCCTCTAATTCCTGACTGCCCCCCCGGGACTCCCTGCCCCCATTCAGCCCCCCTGTTCCCTGTCCTTTGACCGCCCTGACCCCTGCCCACCCTCCCGAACTCCCCTGCCCTCTATCCAACCCCCCGCCCCGCTCCCTTCTGGAGCACCGGTGGCTAGCGGTGCTACAGCTGCGCTGCCCGGCTGGAGCCAGCCACGCCGTCGCCACCGCGCAGCACAGAGCACCGGGTTAGGCTGGGATCTGCAGCGGCGCTGCCCCAGAAGCTCGCAGCCCGGCCGCCCAGAGTATTGCACCGGCAGCGGAGCGAGCTGAGGCTGCGGGAGAGGGGGAACAGCAGGAGAGGGGCCGGGGCTAGCCTCCCGGGCCAGGCGCTCAGGCAGGAGGGTCCCGTGGGCCGGATGTGGCCTGCGGGCCATAGTTTGCCCACCTCTGCTGTAGATGCCTTTATTGTAAATGGTCTGGGAAATTGGTGTTCATGATTGGGGGCTAAAAGTGGTGGACTGAGATAGACATAGTGCAGCCTGGAACTGTGCAAACTGACCATATAGCACAGTTGACATACCCCTAACCTAATCTGCAACAATCCTGCTCCTCCAGACACAGGGCTCTTTTGTGCAGAAGTTGTTAGTTATTTCTGTGTTTTTGATGTGGTAAGAGAGGTTATGGGATTTGCCCTAATTTACACAGCAAATCAGTGGTGGAGAGTTGGGATGAGAGAATTCAGGAGTCCGTGATTTAACACCTGAATTAATATTTATTTGATACATAATTAAATTACTGAAACAAATTGTGCTGAAGATTACTTGTCTCATATTTTAAACAGTTTTGAGTGGACCACATAAAATAAAATAAAGCATGTTGGAGATTCAAGGTGTCCACTGCCAACAGTTGTCTGTTCACTATATGTTTCATCTACTTACCTATTTCTTGACCTCAGTTTTAATTTTTTTTTTAAAAGTATTTGTGTAACAGATCTTGAAGGCTCTCTTATCTCAAACTGTTTGGTTGTGAACCAGATGTCAGTCACCCACAAGAGACCACTCTGCCCCTTAGTGTTGATAATGATGGTCTAGATCAGGGGTTCGGCAACGTTCGGCACGTGGCTCGCCAGGGTAAGCACCCTAGTGGGCCGGGCCAGTTTATTTACCTGCTGATGCGGCAGGTTCGGCCGATCGCAGCCCCCACTGGCCGCGGTTCGCCGTCCCGGGCCAATGGGGGCGGCGGGAAGCCGCGGCCAGCACATCCCTCGGCCCGCGCCGCTTCCCGCCGCCCCCATTGGCCCGGGACGGCGAACCACAGCCAGTGGGGGCTGCGATCGGCCGAACCTGCCGCGTCAGCCGGTAAGTAAACTGGCCCGGCCCGCTAGGGTGCTTACCCTGGCGAGCCGCGTGCTGAACGTTGCCGACCCCTGGTCTAGATGTTAATGATATAAGAAATGGCCATATTTAGGGCCAGATCGAAAGCCTACTGAAGCCAATGAAAATCTTTCCATTGACTTCAGTGGGCATTGGGTCAGGCCTTTAATGCTGACTAGAGATTCTAAAAGGTGATGAGAACTCAGTCAGGCTGTCAGGAAATTCAACACAGGAGATAACAATTGCAATATAAGAAGCTTTTTGGGCAGTGGCTGTCTCTTACTTTGTGCATGTACAGTGCCTAGCACAATGGATCCCAATATCAGTGCTACTGTAATATAAATAAATAACAATTATCCCTGAGTGCAGAATTTCCACACCTCTGTAGATAGAACACATACTGATGAGAATTTAGGATGAACAGACAATTTTTTCATTAGTGGTTCCCAAGACATAATTAAGTTAACCATTCACCCTTAGTGACTCAGTCATATATGATTAATCTAATTAATAAGGATTATATTACTTTAAAGATGCTATCTTTCTAATTAAAACTTAGTTTTTTCAACTTTGATTATGATCTTGTTTTATGATATCTAAAGAGACATAAAGAGATTCTCTTCCTTTATTAATATAAAGAAATCATAACATCTCAGAATTACAGTAAAGGTTACTTATGTAAAGATTACTTAGTAAAGGCTACTTAAGACTTCTGGCAATTTCATGCATAACTATCAAATGTGATAGGGCTGATGTAATCATAAAGTTTTGCTCTTTCTTTACAATACTATTGATAGAACAATATGTAGGAATTACAGACATCTTGTAATGAGCAATACTTCAAAAAACTACCTTGGAATGTCTTTATAACTTAATGGAGACAGGTGGCAGTGACATTTATGAACAATACAGTATCTTTTTGGGGTTTCAGGCAGTTTTAGGAAGTCTCATAGTAAAAGAGGAATTTGTAATGAATCATAGAATCATAGAAGATTAGGGTTGGAAGAGACCTCAGGAGGTCATCTAGTCCAATCCCCTGCTCAAAGCAGGACCAATTCCCAACTAAATCATCCCAGCCAGGGCTTTGTCAAGCCTGACCTTAAAAACCTCAAAGGATGGAGATTCCACCACCTTCCTAGGTAATCCATTCCAGTGCTTCACCACCCTCCAAGTGAATCCATGTTGACTGTTCCTGATCACCTTCCTCTCCTCCAAGTGCTTCAAAATGGATTCCTTGAGGTCCTGCTCCATGATTTTTCCAGGGACTGAGGTGAGGCTGACCGGTCTGTAGTTCCCCGGATTCTCCGTCTTCCCTTTTTAAAAGATGGGCACTATATTTGCCTCTTTCCAATTGCCCGGGAACTCCCCCCATCACCACGAGTTTTCAAAGATAATGGCCAATAACTCTGCAATCACATCAGCCAACTCCCTCAGCACACTCAGATGCATTAGATCTGGACCTATGGACTCGTGCATGTCCAGCTTTTCTAAATAGTCATTAACCTGTTCTTTCACCACTGAGGGCTGCTCACCTCCTCCCCATACTGTGCTGCCCAGGACAGCAGTGTGGGAGCTGACTTTGTCTGTGAAGACGGAGGATTTAAATGGTATTAATAGCCACATTTCAACAGCCTTGTCATCAGGGTTTCCCAGCATACATGCATTTTGCTAAAGGACGAAGCACAAAAACTTGTTAGCTCCATGAGGAGCTGCACTTTACTTATTCATTCACTCGATCTCACACACAGACAGACAATAAGGGGTTCGTTTCTACATACTGCAGGTGTGGACTGCTGCAGATATAAACGTACGGTATAAAGTAATGAGCAGGAAAGAGAGCCTGATTCTCCACACTAGAGTGCTGCTGCACAGCCCTCAAAGTTACTCCTCTCTAGTAACAGGAAGAAAACCAGCTCATCTGGACGCTGAGGATCCCAATACTTAAACCTAGATCTTGCCAGGCAAGTCCATTCTCTGCCCACAACCCACTTCTTATTTCTCCCTGCACTCTTGAAAACAGGCTGGGGTGATTGAAATTAACTTTTGCTCCATGCAGAGTACCAGCATCTAGTGCTTAACTTCAGTTGACTTCATAAGTAGAGGTGGGTGCGAAAGGTTTTACCCATCCCACAAAAAGTTGAGATTTCTAAAATTTTCCGATTTCACATTGGGACGAAACCAAGACTTTTCCAAAATTTTCATGAAAAAAGGAAGAGAAAAAGAGACCTTCCTGCCCAGAACAGCCAATAGCCTGGTGACTAGGTTAGGGCACTTATCTGGATGCCAGAGACCCAAGGCCAAGTACCTTCTCTGCCTAATTCAGAGTCTATGGAATCAATCTCTGCCTCTCCCTCTCTGGGCATGTCTACTCTACAGACTTAAGTTAACCTATGTAATTACTGCGGTGGCTGATGCTCACACTACCCGCCTTGTCGGTGATGCGTGTCCTCACCAGGAGCGCTTCCATCAACTGAAGAGATGCAGTGTGGGGGGCTGAGAGCCAGGGCTTTCAGCTCTGCGCAGCTCCCCACTGGGAGCCCAGCTGCCCCCCAGTCTCTTTGCTCCCTGGGCAGGATGGGCACAACCCGTCTGAGAATGGGGAGCCCTGAAATTGACAAGATAGCCAACAGCCGATGTAAATAATGCAATGTTTACATAGGCACTGCGTCACCCTAACTACACTGACATAAGCCCTACGCCTCTCGTGGAGGGGGCGTTATGATGTCAGTGTAGTATGGCACTTATGTCAGCAGGACAAGGCTGTAGTGTGCAGACTGACATAATTAGGTCAATGTAAGTTGCCGTCCGCCGACCTAACTGTGTAGTGTAGACCAGGCCTTAGTCTCTCCTGTTCCACTGTGTATAAGTATTCACTGGGCCAGAGAGAGAGAGAGAAACTGACTCTCAGCCTCAGGTCTTTGCTCCAATTAAAATTTAACAGCTCCAGGAGGAGATGTTGAGAGAGACCCGCCCCAACCAGAATAGCCAACTGGTTAAGGTACTCATTGAGATATGAGAGACTTGAGTTCAAAGTTCCTGCTCCATATCAGACAGAGCAGAGATTTCAACCCAGCTCTCCCAGTTGAGTGCCAAAACCACTATACCATTGGCTGTTCTGGGCGGAGTCTCTCTGTGAACAGAAACTCCATCCTCAACCTAAGAAATCTTCCTGACAAAAGTTTCATTGAAATTGACCCTTCCCTATGAAAAAAATTCAGTTTTCTAGTTTAAAACTGTTTTGTCGAACAATTCCTGACCGGCTCTATTCATAAGAATCCTTTGCTCACTCTTGTGCCACAGAGCAACAGCCTTGCACTTTAGACAGTGCACAGTGTGAGGATTGTCAGGATTATCATTATGTATGTGTCCAAAACTTTGGTAGGTGCTTCTGAAAACATAAAAATACACGATATCTGCCCTAAAGAACTTATAAGCTAACATCAGGCATGATGTAACCTTAAAGTTAGAAAAGAGCTACATGCCAGGCAATTAGATAAGAAGAAATACTACAAGAATACCAGTTACCTTCATTGCAAGTGGGTGAAAATATTGATTGCAAACAAAGTGTCTGGCAATCAGCCTGCTAAACCACCTGAACCAAGGTGAGAAATTCTGAAGGTCAGTCTTACAGGCAGAACAGCTAATGCCTAAACCAAGATAACAGTGGTTCTTTGATTCTTGAGGAGACCCAGGATGCTACTGGCAGAAGTAACACATTCCCCTCTAGTCGTTTACATTGAAGAAATACAGGAGCAGCAAATACAGGCCCCCAGTGATAATTTTTACAGTTCTGCTACTACAAAAAGAACTATTATGAAAACAAGAAGTAGCCATGTGATCATAGAGCTGCTGAGGTTCAGCATTAGTAGTTGCTTTGTTCAGTAAGACACAACAATCCACACCTGCTAAAGTTTCAGATAGACTACCCAGATTTCCATCCCAGATGTCTCCATTTGTATGTTTTATTAAATGACCCCATTGGTTTGCGGTTGCTGTTTTTGGTTATTTTTTATTTGCATTTGATTAAAAACAACATATGTATTTAATTGTGGAAATGTGTTTGTAGAAAAGTTGTTTAATTAGCTATTTAACATCCCCCTTCAAATTATTTACACTAATTGCACCATTTAGAGACTGTTTGCTGTCAAATTTCAGCTTTTTATTCTGAGTAAATTCTGAATTACTCACATGTAAAGAACATATATTTATAGTGGAAGCTGGGAAGCTAAGCAGTGCAGCTAATGACAATCTCTTGGGTCCTGTGTTCAAATTTCACTAAGATCAAAAGTAAAAATAAGTTTGATGGTCTCAGTTTACAGTTATATTAGTCTCTGACACACATGCAGAACTCCCAAAAATGGCAGTGCAAACATTCAATAGATATTTATCAGCATTTGAAAATCATCATTTAATTTACAATTGCAGAAAGTGATTCTGAGTCCTGTTCTCAGAAGATGCCCAAGACAATGAAAGTTAGGATGTTGAGTAATTCAATATTAAAGGTGTCTTAAGGGAAATATTGTTTGAAGTTTGCACAACTTTTTCCAAAGAAAGTATGACCTATTCCAATGTTATGGTTTCACTTTTCTGAAATTCTCAGTACAGTCCATAAAATAAGAATAAATAGCAAAAGTAATAGAACTTTACAAATCTAATACAGTCAAATGGACAAACCAAAAAGATTGTAAAGAAAATGTTGCTCCCATGCTGAAACCTCATATATCAAGTTTCAGCAAACAGTGAGGTTTTATGGTCTAATTTTAAGCTTTACAAAAGCCACATGTTCTGTACTGGAAATGCTGACACAATCATAACTATTACAAGTTAGCAGGTGGTACTCTAAATTGCATCATTATGAATTTCATTCATATCCAGTGCATATCCTTCAAAACTGCTGTTCTAAAGTTGCAGTGAGGCTTAGAAGCATTTCCTGTGTAATTAATTTCAGCTTTTTAAATAATAAAAGTATGAAGGAATAAAGAATGTAAAGGAAAATTCTCTGCATCTACAGTATATTTTGAGACCTCTATCTTAGCAATTACATGGAAAAGGTCATCCCTTTTGAAGTTTCACTGTTCTTTTTTCATTTTCAATTCTGGATAAAATACGAAAGCCTTCTCTGTTAGCATTTATATGTATTGCTTTTTGGGGGGCCAACAAAGGCTCCTAGCACGTAGAGTACTGAACGGCAGAGTTAAATTCATGTAATAGTGATTTAGACTTGAGCATTATAGTCATCACATACATGGGCGGCAGATATCACAGGTTAGGGGAGGCTGAGCCTCCCCAAACAGCCCAGCGTGGCCTTGCCCATGCTCCGCCCCAAGATCCCCTCCTGCCTGCTTCCAGTTCCCGCCCTTCTCCCATGGTGAGGGCTGGGGCTGGGGCAGCCCAGCCCGTGGCTGGGACTCGGGGTGGCTGGTGCTGGTGCTGCCTCGCCCACCTGGTGCTCCAGGGCTGGGGCCACGCTGCTCCTTCAGTGCTCGGGACTCTGGGGCTGGGGGCACCAGGGCCGCGCTGCCCACCCGGTGTTCTGGGGCGGGGGCGCTCGGGTGGCCTGGGGCTGGGGGGCCAGTGGCCACGGAGGGGGTGCTCTGGGCTCCGGCGGGGGAGGGGGCCGGGGCCTCAGGCAGAATGGGAGGGGTCAGGGGCAGTTCACGCGCCACTCATGGTCACATGCTTGCAATAGTATCTCTGACACTGTGTTTACAATCTATCACTGGATGAGCCATAAATCTGGTGTCTTTATTAAGTCCATGATTATTAGCCTAACAAATTTACGAATTTAAGTTCCCAGGCTCATGTTTTGAAAGGGTTGTAAAAAGTTTCTTTGAGGATGAGGACTGAGAGGTCAGATACGGAGTGATCGTTTGTTGAGAAATGTTTGCCCATGGGTGATATATCATTTTTATTATTTTTCAGTGAGAGTTCACTCTGGAACCGACATGGGGTATCATTAAATAATTACAACCCATATCTGATGGAAACCACATCTGAAATAAATCTTTCCCAAATGCCCTCTTCTGGCCTTCAAACAATCCCTCCAGCTCTCCATCATCAGAAGCAAGCTCCCCACACAACTCAAGGCAGCACCAGACCCTGCCATAACAAACACATGCAAAACCTGCAGACATCTCTCCGTTGCTATGATCATAGAATATCAGGGGTTGGAAGGGACCTCAGGAGGCCATCCAGTCCAACCCCCTGCTCAAAGCAGGACCAATTCCCAACTAAATCATCCCAGCCAGGGCTTTGTCAAGCTGGGCCTTAAAAACCTCCAAGGAAGGAGATTCCACCATCTCCCTAGGTAAAGCATTCCAGTGCTTCACCACCCTCCTAGTGAAATAGTGTTTCCTAATATCCAACCTAGACCTCCTCCACTGCAACTTGAGACCATTGCTCCTTGTTCTGTCATCTGCCACCACTGAGAACAGCCGAGCTCCATCCTCTTTGGAACCCCCCCTCAGGTAGTTGAAAGCAGCTATCAAATCCCCCCTCATTCTTCTCTTCTGGAGACTAAACAATCCCAGTTCCCTCAGCCTCTCCTCATAAGTCATGTGCTCCAGCCCCCTAATCATTTTTGTTGCCCTCCGCTGGACTCTTTCCAATATTTCCACATCTTTCTTGTAGTGTGGGGCCCAAAACTGGACACAGTACTCCAGATGAGGCCTCACCAATGTCGCATAAAGGGGAACAATCACGTCCCTCGATTTGCTGGCAATGCCCCTACTTATACAGCCCAAAATGCCATTAGCCTTCTTGGCAACAAGAGCACACTGTTGACTCATATCCAGCTTCTCGTCCACTGTGACCCTTTGGTCCTTTTCTGCAGAACTGCTACCTAGCCATTCGGTCCCTAGTCTGTAGCAGTGCATAGGATTCTTCCGTCCTAAGTGCAGGACTCTGCACTTGTCCTTGTTGAACCTCATCAGGTTTCTTTTGGCCCAATCCTCTAATTTGTCTAGGTCCCTCTGTATCTGATCCCTACCCTCCAGCGTATCTACCACTCCTCCCAGTTTAGTGTCATCTGCAAACTTGCTGAGAGTGCAGTCCACACCATCCTCCAGATCATTAATAAAGATATTAAACAAAACCGGCCCCAGGACCGACCCTTGGGGCACTCCGCTTGAAACCGGCTGCCAACTAGACATGGAGCCATTGATCACTACCCGTTGAGCCCGACGATCTAGCCAGCTTTCTATCCACCTTACAGTCCATTCATCCAGCCCATACTTCTTTAACTTGGCGGCAAGAATACTGTGGGAGACTGTATCAAAAGCTTTGCTAAAGTCAAGGAATAACACATCCACTGCTTTCCCCTCATCCACAGAGCCAGTTATCTCCTCATAGAAGGCAGTTAGGTTAGTCAGGCACGACTTCCCCTTGGTGAATCCATGCTGACTGTTCCTGATCACTTTCCTCTCCTCTAAGTGTTTCATAATTGATTCCTTGAGGACGTGCTCCATCATTTTTCCAGGGACTGAGGTGAGGCTGACTGGCATGTAGTTCCCTGGATCCTCCTTCTTCCCTTTTTTAAAGATGGGCACTACATTAGCTTTTTTCCAGTCATCCGGGACCTCCCCCGATCGCCATGATTTTTCAAAGATGATGGCCAATGGCTCTGCAATCACATCCGCCAACTCCTTTAGCACCCTCGGATGCCTCCCTCATTCACTAAGGGGCCCACACTTTCCTTGACTTTCTTCTTGTTGCTAATATACCTGAAGAAACCCTTCTTGTTACTCTTAACATCTCTTGCTAGCTGCAACTCCAAGTGCGATTTGGCCTTCCTGATTTCACTCTTGCATGCCTGAGCGATATTTTTATACTCCTCCCTGGTCATTTGTCCAATCTTCCACTTCTTGTAAGCTTCTTTTTTGCGTTTAAGGTCAGCAAGGATTTCACTGTTAAGCCAAGCTGGTCGCCTGCCATATTTACTATTCTTTCTACACGTCGGGATGGTTTGTTCCTGCAACCGCAATAAGGATTCTTTAAAATACAGCCAGCTCTACTCCCCACAACACACCTTTCAAGATCCCTGGGTACTACACATGCCTATCACAACGTGGTGTACCTCATCCAGTGCACTAAATGCCCCCATAAAAACTATGTGGGTGAAACGAGACAATCACTATGCTCTTAAATGAACTCACACAGAAATATGCTAAAAGACAAAAATATCCTATCACCCATGGGTGAACACTTTTCACAAAACGATCACTGACCTCTGAGTCCTTGTCTTCAAAGAAAACTTGCATAACACCTTCAAAAGACAAGCCTGAGAGCTTAAATTCATAACTTTGTGAGACACTAAAAATCATGGATTTAACAAAGACACTGGATTTATGGATCATTGTAACAATCTATAACCCACTAATCTTCCTTTGTCCTGTGACTGCAGAGGTGTTAACTGCCTACTTCACTTTCAATGGTCTCTTACAACATGTTAACTCCTTATGCTAAACTATCTTTTCCACCTAGTATTTAGCTGTTGCACCCTGAGTACCTTTCCCAGATCTGTGTAAATTTGAAAGCTTGTCTCTTTGAGTAACAGAAGTTGGTACAATACAAGGTATTATCTCAGCAACCTTGTCCCTCATATAAGTATTTATCTATAGTCAGACAATTATTTCATAGAATATCAGGTTTGAAAGGGACCTCACAAAGTCATCTAGTCCAACCCCCTGCTCAAAGCAGGACCAATCCCCAGACAGATTTTTGCCCCGATCCCTAAATGGCCCCCTCAAGGACTGAACTCACAACCCTGGGTTTAGCAGGCCAATGCTCAAACCACTGAGCTATCCCTCCCCCCCATTTCATGGTTTAGAGTAGTAACTGGTCATTCTCCTACTTGTGTCTTGGTTCTTTGGATTCAGATGCAGAGTGTATTCAAGACTATTGCAAGTTAAGGAATTTTATACAAAAAAATACAAAGATGAAAGATCACATTATTACCATCACTTCAGATACCAGGGACCCTATACTTGTCTGGAAATATTTGTGAGTACAACAAAAGTTTGGGATAGTTGGAGATCTACATGACATGGCTGCCAGTTCCCTTACGGCCCAGAGTGTTTCTAATGGTCTAGTCTGTAACCTAACAGAAATCAAGCAGAACCCCATCTACAAGATGCCTTATTAAAATTAAAAATTATCTTTAAAGGTATAATTACTTGTGGTGCCTCTCCTGGTATTAAAACAAAAAGAAAACATGTGCTAAATGCAATGAAAACTATTTGGAGTGAAAGGCCTTAAGAGACAAATAATCATGCAGATTCTTAAAGATATTCCTCCTTACCACCTATTCAAAGTATACATGTGACGGGTTGGATCACAGAAACCCCCTTGAGAGCTGCCACCTGATGTGCCAAGACTACCCCTGCTTCTGTTTTCCCTGCCAGCTCAGGACTCCAGCACCCTGTCTTGTTAGGTCAGACACTCCTGTCTGACTCCAACACAGACCAAGGGTCTGAATCACTTGTCCCAAAGCTGCAAGTTTACCCAAAAACAGCTCACAGGAGTGTGCTTGTCTTTAGCACTCAGATACCCAACTCCCAATGGGGTCTAAACCCAGATAAATCCGTTTTACCCTGCATAAAGCTTATGCACGGCAAACTCATAAATTGTTCGCCCTCTATAACACTGATAGAGAGATATGCACAGCTGTTTGCTCCCCCAGGTATTAATACATACTCTGAGTAAATTACTAAATAAAAAGTGATTTTATTAAATACAGACAGTAGGATTTAAGTGGTTCAAGGTAGTAACAGACAGAACAAAGTAAGTCACAAGCAAAATAAAATAAAACGCGCAAATCTATGCCTAATCAAACTAAATACAGATAACCTCACCCTCAGAGATGCTTCAGTAAGTTTTTCTCAGACTGGACACGTTCCAGGCCTGGGCACAATTCTTTCCCCTGGTACAGCTCTTGCTCCAGCTTAGGTGTTATCTAGGGGATTCTCCATGATGGCTCCTCTCCCTCTCTCTTCTGTTCCACCCCTTTATATATCTTTTGCATAAGGCGGGAACCCTTTGTCTCTCTGGGTTTCCACCCCCCCTCACTGGAAAAGCACCAGGTTAAAGATGGATTCCAGTTCAGGTGACATGATCACATGTCACTGCAAGACTTCATTACTCACTTGCCAGCACACACATATACAGGGAGACTCACAGGTAAACAGCCATCTGCAGACAATGGGAGTCATCAAGATTCCAAACCATCATTAATGGCCCACACTTTACATAATTACAATAGGCCCTCAGAGTTACATTTTATATTTCTAGTTTTAGATACAAGAGTGGTACATTTATACAAATCAGATGATCATACTCAGTAGATTATAAGCTTTGTAATGATACCTTACAAGAGACCTTTTGCATGAAGCATATCCCAGTTACGTTACATTCACTTATTATGTTTTTATAAAACCATATAGACTGCACAACGTCACAATACATTATAATGCAAGACGGCTACAGAAAAATAACCTACAAGCAACTAGAAGTCTTTACTCAAATCTCTCACAGTCCACAGATATACATATAATATTCCTTGTTCTTGGTTGTTCATTTCTTTGTCCTTATTAACACATGAATTAACTTAAAAGGAGGACCTGACTTTGAACCAAATCAATCAATAATTCTGGCTCAACTTGTGCGAGTGAAGGATTAATGTCGTTGCCTTCATTTTCAAGGAAATGAGCTACAGATGCAGGCAGCACATATAATAATTCATGTAAATTAAACTAATCAAAGATATTGAATTATTCAGCAGTCCTAGTGTAGAAATCTGTGTTCTTTCAGAAAGAAAAATCCACACAAGTCTTCTTCCTTTTAAGAAGAGCAGAGATAATAATCTTTATTACATCAGATGACATGATTACAGAGGGCATGTCTACACTTACAGCGCTGCAGTGGTGCAGCTGCACCGCTCCAGCGCGTGTGGTGAAGACACTCTATGGCGATGGGAGAGCACTCCCGTCGGTATAAAAAACCATTCCCATGAGCAACAGAAGCTATGTTTCCCGCCAACATAGCACTGTGCACACTAGCATTTATGCTGGCATAATTTATGTCGCTTGGGGACGGGGGCAGGGGTTGGAATATTCACACACACCCCCAAAGCGGCATAAGATTTGCCGACATAGGTAGTAGTGTAGGCATAGCCTCATTTAGCAAGAGTTAGGCAGAACCATTATAATGGTCAGCATCATGATCATCAAAGGAAGGTGTATAAGAATGAAGAGATGAAAGCTGTTTACACTACAAGTGTCCATCAGGAGAAAGATTCCATTCTGCCGAATAGACTTTGCCACTTAACAAAACACAAACCTTCACATTTTTTTTTTCAAAATAAAGAAAAGTATTTTTTAATTTAAGATTTGATTTGGTTACTTTAGTAATTCCACAGTATGAAACCCTGCAAGAGATCTTCTACCAAGTCAATTTGTCATAGAGTGGTAATATGTTTAAGAACATAAGAATGGCCATACTGGGTCAGATCAGTGGTCCATCTACCTCAGTATCCTGTCTTCTGACAGTGGCCGGTGCCAGATGCTTCAGAGGGAATGAACAGAACAGGGCAATTATCGAGTGATCCATCCACGTCATCCAGCCCCAGCTTCTGGCAGTCAGAGGTTTAGAGACATCCAGAGCATGGGGTTGTGTCCCTGACCATCTCGGCTAATAGCCATTGATGGATTTATCCTCCATGAATTTATCTCATTCTTTTTTTTAATCCAGTTATACTTTTGGGCTTCACAACATCCTCTGGATGTTTAAATTTGAATGTTAAATTTGATGATTAAAGTCAGTATTGAATGAATGTGAACAAAAACTGTTTGATGCCTTTTCCCAGTAGAATTCATTAAAGGAGATTTAAAAAAAATCTGTATTGAGAGATGAATGTTACAGATGAGCATGAACCAAAGCCTCAGATCTTATTCCCCTCCTCATTGCTGAGCTTTAGAGCGGTTCATCCATAAAACCCCAGCTCCAAATCAGCTCCTTCTGTTTTGGGTCTAGGTCTGATCCAAAACAAAATGGGCTCCTCTTCTCCAAAGGTACCTGCTCCCTCTCACCCCATCAGACCCATTCCCAGCAGTGACGAGAATGATAACTCCTCTTTCATCTCAATGTTGGGAGAGCTACTCCGGGAAGACAGCAAGGAGGAGAGGCAAAGCTGCTATCTGGAGTAAAGATAACAGCAGGCAGGGGAGCTGATTACCAGCAGGCTCCTATGTGCATTATATCTACATAGGGGCTGTTTTTCAGCTTTCTCCACCATGTATTTTGGCAGAGATGTGGTATGAGAATTTGCATGATCCCCCTGTATCCTAATAACATTGAGAGTGGGATTGGGAGTTCTCTTATGTACTCTGGAAAAGCTGGTTGGATTTTTTGTGCTCCTTTGTGTATCTGGGCAATGCTAAATTTGCTTCTAGGGTTATTTGTTGTTTGTTATTCCCCACATAAGCTTAGTAGCAGGGCAAGAATTATTTAAAAGGGAGACAAGATTAATTTCCTTCTACTCCATCATAAGGGAGCAGAGGACAACTGAAATGTGTCAGTCCGTATTCCTGCAGGATATGAATCGAAATTCAAGACACAGAGCATTGTCCTTGCACTGGTACACAGTACTGATTTAAACATCTTGGCATATAAATTATTATAACCCAACGTTTTACTCATATAAGGCACAATTTGTGGATACTTTATACTGAAGCCACTTATTTTCTCCTATTCCACAGCTACTTCAAATGTTATAGAATTTGAAGCTGTTCTTACAATTACCAAGAAAAACTGCCAGCAAGGCACAAATCTGTCTCTTCTCTCTCCCCTCCCTTCTTCCTTTGTTCTTTTTTCAAATGATTGTTCAACACTAACTAGCATCTCAAAAAGAATAAAAAGATAAGTGAAGAGGAGGATGGAAGGAAAGATTTAAGAAAGGAATGAATTGGGGGAAAGGACAGAAGATTTTATCCCAGGAACAGAAACTCATTATTACATTGTGATTGAGTGGGATTGTCAAAAAGCACTTAAGTGACTAAGGATTACAAGTCCCAATGAAAGTCAATGGGATTAGTCAGGGCTGGCCTTACCATGAGGCGAACTGAGGCGGCTGCCTCAGTTGCCAGACTGTGGGGCGGCGCCACCAGGACCCAGAGTGTAGAAAATTGTGTCTGCTGCTGGTGCATATGTATTCTCTCTGCTCTAGATGCACAGAGATGGTGGAGTGCTGTGCTGGAGGAAGGAGGGCACAAGAGACATAACAGGTAGGCAGGAGAAAAGGTGAGAGAGAATAACAGAAAGCAGCAGGAGCTGCAGGGAGAGAGAGGAGGAGGAGCCTCTTATGTACCTCTCTAGCACTCCAAGGAGCCTGGAATGATTAACACCAGCTTCTCAGGGAGCTTCCTGTTTCCTGCTGCTTCCTTGAACCCACTTGAGGAGAACAGTCAACTGAAGTAGTAGGAGCCAGTTAGGCCCTTAAGATGCTGATATCTTCCCTCACTCAGACCCTGCTACCAGCCTGCTTATTTGTCCCCTTCAACTGAGTGTTGAGATCCACTATAGCTGGCACAGAACAGCAGTCATGAGTGAAAGAAGAAAACACCCCTCTTGGGCAGCATTCAGAAAAAGAAAGCAAAGGAAGCTTTTCTACCTAAGCAGGAAGGAGCTCTCCTGAGATACATAGACACAAATGTTCACGGTGAGCCTTCCGGCCCCAGTGAGGATGTGAGTGGTGAGGAGATGCCTGATCTTCCAGTCAGTCAGAGTGCAGGTGACCTGGCAGCTACTGCAGAGTCCATACCTCCATCTGAAATGGATGTAACCATGCACATTCCTGAAAAAAAGTGTAGATCAGAGAAGAGTGTGGTGGAGGCGCAAGAAACAGCTGCTACTGAGTTTAGTTCCTTAAGTCTAGATGATCCAGGACTGTGGACCCACTTGAGCAGTAGCCTGAGGGACTTCCTTGTACTGCATGGGCCACAGCAAGTGAAAAACTTCATGTTCCCCAAAGACAATGAAAATAGAAGTTTCCATCCAACACATTACTGGTGTGAAATCCCCAATGGTGACAAAGTGGAGAGGCCATGGCTTATGTACTCAAAAACCCAGAATGCTGCATACTGTTTTTGTTGCAAAGACTTCCAGTCTAATGTTCCAGGCACATCGGGTTCTACAGGAACAAAGGACTGGAAAAATACGGCTAGAAATCTGGCATGCCATGAGAAGGCAGCAAATCACCAGAGAGCATTCCATAGGTGGAAAGCGCTTGAGTTGAGACTAAGGTTAAAGGCCAGCATAGATGATCAGCATCAAGAGAAGATTGCATCAGAGTTTCTTTACTGGCAAAATGTTCTGAAAAGGCTCATTGCCATTGTGAGAATGCTTGCTACCCAAAACCTAGCACTGCGTGGCACTTCAGATCAGCTATATGTGCCAAACAATGGAAACTTCCTTAAAATTGTGGAGCTGATGGCTGAGTTTGATGCTGTATTCCAGGAGCATCTAAGAAGAGTCACCACCCAAGAAATGTACACACACCACTACCTTGGAAAAACAATTCAAAATGAGATAATAGAGTTACTGGCAACAAAAGTCAAATAGAAGATTGTTGCAGATCTGAAGTCAGCAAGATATAACTCTGTTATTCTGGACTGCACACCTGACATCAGCCATATGGAACAAATGACTTTAATGGTTCATTTTGTAACAACAACAGAACCTAGTGAAAATGTCCCTGCAATGGTGACTGTCAGAGAGCATTTTCTAGAATTTATTGACATTGATGATACTATAGGAGCTGGTATGACAAAAGTGCTTCTTAAAAAGATGGAAGATACGGGAATTGCGATAGCTGACATGAGAGGTCAGGGCTACGATAATGGTGCCAACATGAGAGGAAAGAACAGAGGAGTGCAGACACGAATCTGCGAGTTAAGCCCTCGAGCTTTTTTTGTCCCATGCAGTTCTCATTCATTGAACTTGGTGGTCAGTAATTCAGCCTCAGCTTCTAGTGAGGCTGCTGAATTTTTTAATGTAATTCAAAGCTCTATGTATTTTTCTCTGCATCAACTCATCGATGGCAAATGTTGAAGCGACATCCTCTCTGACACTGAAACCACTGAGTGCCACACGATGGGAAAGTCAAGTGGAGGCGATAAAACCTACCAAACACCAAATTGGGAAGATAGATGATGCCATAGTTGCCATTATGGAGGATAATGCTATGACAGGAACCGTTCGTGGGAGAACAGTGGCAGAGGGAAATGGAATCACCAGAAACATAACTTCAAATGTCTGTGTGGCTTAGTGTTGTGGCATGACATACTGTTTGAAATAAATGTTGTAAGCAAGAGACTCCAAGGTGTTGACCTTGATATATCTGGAGCAATGGAACAACTGGACAAAGCAAAGTCATACCTACAGTCTAACCCAGGGGTCTCAAACTCAAATGACCACGAGGGCCACATGAGGACTAGTGCATTGGCCTGAGGGCCGCATCACTGACACCCCCCCTCGCTGCCCCTGGCCCCGCCCCCACTCCACCCCTTCCATGAGGCCCCGCCCCTGCCCCGTCTCTTCTCCACCTCCTCCTCCAAGCGATTTTAATAATATATGTACACTCAGTAAAGCCCCCCCACTGCACTGGGCTGCACGACCACTCCAACCCTGCTCTGCCTCTTCCAGGGGTGGCAGGTTTGTAGAAATTTTGGTGGTGCCCAAAACCTCCCCCCCCTAAACTCCGCCCCCTCCTGCCTAAGGCTCTGGGAGGGAGTTTGGATGTGGGAGGGGGTCTGGGATGCAGACTTTGGGATGGAGTTTGGGTGCTGGGTGCAGGCTCCAGGCTGGGGCAGTGGGTGGGGGTGCAGGCTCTGGGATGGAGTTTTGGGGTAGGAGGGGGTGCAGGGGTGAGGGCTGTGGGGCTGGGGATGAGGGGTTTGGGGCATTGGAGAGGCTTGGGGCATTGGAGAGGCTCAGGACTAGGGCAGGGGAAGGGCAGCCTGCCCTGACCCTAGTGGGGGGAGGCACTAGGACCCTGCGGCAGCAAGTGATGCCGGAAGCTGGCAGAGCAGAGCCTGAACTGCAGGCTCCGGGGCAGTGAAGGGGCAGCAAGTGAGGCCGCGGGACACTCGGGGGAGGTGCATGGGGGCGGCAGGTGGGGCCGGGGGAGAGACCCGGCCCCAAACATTGGGGAGCAGCGCACGGGGAGCTTAGCTGCCACATAAAATAACTCGGGGGGGGGGTGAGGGGAGCTTGGCTGCGACAGGAAATAACTGGGGGAGGGCCCGCGGGGAACTTGGTGGGCCACAGGGAAGAGCTCCGTGGGCCGCATGTGGCCCGCAGGCCGTGTGTTTGAGACCCCTGGTCTAACCGGTCAGATGAGGGATTTCAAAATGTTCTGAAGAGTGCACAGAAGTTGGCAGAGGAACTTCACACTGAAGCTATTTTCCCACCCATTCAAGAATACAAGAGTCACTGAAGAAGAAGACATTTTGATTACGAGGCACACGATAATCCCATAAGAGACCCCAAACAACAATTCAAAGTTGAATTTTTTAACGAGGTGCTAGATTGTGCAATACAGTCAGTTGAAGAAGGTTTCATGCAGCTCAAGGGACACAGCAGTATATTTGGGATGTTGTATGATATTCCAAAACTCCTCACTCTACCTGAAGAAGACCTACACCAGCAACGCAGAGCACTAGAGACAGTGTTGACACATGATGACATGTGCGATATTGATGCGAGTGATTTAGGTGATGAACTGAAAGCCCTTTCAAGATACATTTCAGCAGGATCAACTCCAAAGGCTGTTCTGGAATATATGTGCACAAATAAGATGACCACCCTCTTTCCAAATGCTTTTGTTGCTCTGCGCATACTTCTAACACTTCCTGTAACAGTTGCCAGTAGAAATGCAGCTTCTCGAAGCTGAAGTTAAGAAAAACACATCTACGCTCCACAATGACACCGGAGAGACTGGTTGGCCTTGCAACCATCTCAATAGAGCATGAGCTGGCCCAGACTGTGGACCTTCAGGAAGCAGTTCAAATCTTTGCAACCAAGAAGGCACGGAAAGCACCACTTTAATTATTCAAACAGATAAAAATGCCAGTGTTTACTATGCAGACAAGAAAAGTTACATTTGCTGTTCAGGCATCTGAAAGTTAAGTATCAGAGGGGTAGCCGTGTTAGTCTGAATCTGTAAAAAGCAACAGAGGGTCCTGTGGCACCTGAGGTTCTTACCCACGAAAGCTTATGCTCCCAATACTTCTGTTAGTCTTAAAGGTGCCACAGGACCCTCTGTTGCTTTTTGAAAGTTAAGTGTTACTTAAAATTTTTGAACAAGGCATTTAAAGTTGTTAGTTCTCCTTTATTGGGGTAGGTAGCAGAGCAGTACCATGAGAGAAGTAGAACTGGAAGAAGGCAGAATTGAGACCTTTCAAAGTTTTGGCCCAAGCGAGGGAGGTATGGGGGCATCATTTGAGCTCCCCGCCTCAGGTGCCAAAATGTTGTGGGCCAGCCCTGGGATTGGTGCCCCTTAAATCACTTAGGCATTTTTGAAAATCCCACCCACTAACTCATTTTGATCTAGAACAACAAATCAGTGAATTTCAGAACCACATCTATGTGTTAAATTATAAAAAATTTCCCATAACCTTCTAGATGGTGAACAGATTTCCCTGTTTACTGGGAACATCCTGGTGTCCTGGCCAATTAAACTGAAACCAGATTTTGTTCCAGTTTCTCTCTATGGAAAAGTCCAATAGAATTTATTTAAAAATTACCTCCTTTCACAGAGGAATCATCCTACGAAGCTTAATAGAGAATCATATCCCAACTATAGAATTCTACGTAATGGTTCAGGAAACTTACAAAAAGGACATTATTCGCTATTAGAACATACCACAGAATCTGGCCCATCCCAAAACAAAAAATATTCCTATTGTCTGAGACACTTTTACAATCTGGGGAGTTCTAGGATGGGGAATGATCTACATTTATAGAACATATAAATATAATCTCCATGTTTTATTTTTAATTTAAGTTTCTGTTGCCACCATCCTGACCATTTGGGAGCTGATATCGTCTCAAACATTCATGTTGAGGCTTTAACAAAGAGAATAAAATGCCTCACCATTTTCCTGAGTCTAAAATGTGTAGAAATACACCAAGGGACTGATCTGAAGCCCACTGATTTCAAATGGCTGTGGATTGGACCCTAAATAACTAATGGATGTCATTTCATGCTATTCAAGCTTCACACTGTCTCTTTTGGAGTCGCCATGACAGCTTCCAGCACTGGATTATTATTTCTGTTACAGACTTATACCCTTCATAACTTACTTGCTACAGCTGTTTATTTCGAATGGAACACAGTGTCTTGCCTGGAATGAACCTGCAGCCTGGCAAGACATGAAGCATTTATAGAAGATAGTTGAGAAAAGCTAGTGACTTGCTGCTGAGGGGTTTAATGAAACAAGGGGCAATAACATATGCATATTCATAAAAGGCCTTCCCTTCTGTACAGCAGAGAATAAAATGCAATACTGCACACAAAAAGATTATGCCTCTTGACTTCATATATGCTGTACCTATACACATACTATATTTTTCTGATAATTATTAAGTGGCTTCAGGCATCTGAGAAAAAGACAAAAAATGAAGTCCCCTTAGATTTTCTGAAAATAAGACAAGATACAAATGTTACCCCACACAATAAAGAAAGGCAGAATTGCTTTTCCTTCCCTTAGGGAACATCAGTCTTCTGTAGCTGAGTATCAATGGATTAGCAAATTAAATATCCTTTTTCTACCATATACAGAGGTGAGAAAATACTAGCTTGTTTTCAGGTATTGTACTCTTATACCTTATTAAAATTTTGCATGGAACATAAGGCTCTAACAAAAAGTTAATAAAATTATTTGCCAACAAAGAAGATCCTTCTGGAAGAACAGCATAAGATATTCTACACTTTGAAATTTATTTCCTTTGTTTCCTCCTATACTGTGAATTGACATTACTCAACTATGCACTTAAGAAATACACAGGTTAACAGTGGGAAGAATAAAAAAAGAAGATGTTCTAGACCCTAAAATAAAAAGTAAATTCAATAAAAAAAAATTAGATGATTAAACCGAAGTGTGTTTTAGTGCATCCTATGGGTAATACATGTACCTGATTAAAAATTATGTAGGTTTTATGGAATACTTTGCTCTGCCATTTTACCAAAAAGGGCATTTACTATTAGAACCCATGTGAATAATAAGTAGGATTGAAATTTTATAATGATAACTTTTAAGAAAAATCATGGGAAGACCATGATGAAAAGGGCAAAAGATATAGGAATATAATTAAGTCGTTATCCAAAGTCACATAGATTTTTTCCTAGTTTTCTTTTTTCAATTCCATATGTGTAAAGAACGTAGAACAAATTAATAAGACTCCCTCACAGATATTATATATCCCCATATATACAGAGAGGGGAAAATACAATAACTTAACGGTTATTAAAGCTTCGCCTGTCTGGTTGTGCAACACAACAGCAGTGCCCCTTGTTTAAGGTTCAGTAGAATAGTTCAGCAGTTCTAGCACCAAACACTTCTTCTACGCTGACCATATATTGTTAAGAGTGAAATCATAAATTCCTAGATAAAGCAAAAGTCTCTTAACCAAACAATATTTCTGCATATGGCTTTGCGATAAGTAAAACAAAATTAAGACTTTAAACAATTTAACCTTCTGTATCAATTTTTATTATTAAACAGTGACAATGTTAATAGACCTGTCATTGCCAGCTGCATTTTCAAGATAAATTTTTTCTATTGATTTATAGCCAAAGGAGCATTCCAGAAGATATAGGACTTCACTTTAACCTGAATTTTTAAGATTTGCTGGGAACAAAACTAACAAGGAGTAATATTCTTCCATGAAAACGTTGACAACTGCTTTGTCTTTCCATTATGTTTGAGTTGCTGGCTGACCCCCTGTAATCTTGACTTCATCTTTGACTGCCCTCTCTTGACCCACATACCCAGGGCATACCTAAGGCCAAGTCTACACTACAGACTTCTGCTGGCACAGCTGTCGGTCAGGGGTGTGAAGAGGTGTGATCCTTGACTGGCTGTGCTGGCAATAGCCCTTAGCGAGGATGCAGTTGCACCAGCACCAGCAGGACTTCACGTTTACCAGTATAGCTTGTTTCGCTTGTGGGGTATAGTCTTCTTATACTGGTACAAAGCCCAGCTTTGCTGGCATAGCTGTGACCTATACTGGTAAAGCACTCCTTGTGTAGACATAGCCTAAACCTTGCCATTTCTTCCTGCATGACATCTGCAAGATCTGACCTTTCCTCTCTGCCCACTGTCAAAACTCTTTTTCAAGCCCTGAGCATCCCATGCCTTGACTCCTGTAATCTCCTCCTCTGTGGCCTCAATGATTCAACCTTGCCCCACTCAAATCTATTCAAAATACTGCTACCAAGATTATTGTCCTGACTTGTCGTTCTGTCTAGATCACCTCCCCCTTTTTATGCCCCCTCTGGCACTGCAAACACAAATGTCTTATCCTCACTTCCAAAGCCCTTCACAACTTTGTTAGTGCAGAACTACCTGACCTTTGATCTTATCATGAGATTGATGTCTGCCTTCATTTTGCCGCTGACACCAGCGTCAATAGCCTGATTCTCTGATTCTCCAGCAAGCAGGTTCATGCTTTCTCCCATGCTGCCCATACAAGTAGGAAAAGCTCACAGTTGAAATCCCTGAAGTCACTTCAAGTCCCTCCTCTTCCATAATGCATATGTAACCCACACACCTCCTGGGTGTGGTGTTCTGTCCCATCTAGTGGCACTGAGACCACTTAAAGAGAGAGAAAGCAATTGATGAGTCTGCTCTACAACCTTAGCTAAGAGGCAGTTGACTTTTAGCTCATGTGGTAGAGTCTCATGCACTAAGCTCCAGAGGACCCCCGTTCGATCCCGATGACAGGGGGTCTGCCAGCGTTACACATACAGTACACAGCAACCTGACACTGACTAGGAAAATGGTGAGCTGCCATTGTTAAGCCTGATTGTCTAAGACAGGAGTAGGCAACTGGTGGCACGCGTGCCAAAGGTGGCACGCAAGCTGATTTTCAGTGGCACTCACACTGCCCGGGTCCTGGCCACCGGTCCGGGGGGCTCTGCATTTTAATTTAATTTTAAATGAAACTTCTTAAACATTTTAAAAACCTTATTTACTGTCTCCTCCAGCTGCGACCAGCTTGTTTGTCTCATCCTCCCTTTATATCTTATCTTTTAGACTGCAATACATCTGAGAACATGAGAATTTTGCTGTTGAACTCGATTCACCACTAATTTTTCTCTGACTTTACCCAAGGAAGAAAAATAGCAATTTGGGAAGTAGTTAGTGAGGCTATTTTGAGCACTCGCCTAAGCAGTGCATCACTTTCTGGGTCACTTGCAGATTTTTTTCTTTGAGGGAAAGATTCTAACAGAGATGGTGGTGATTTTGGTTCGTTATCCTTCCATCTGTCTGGGTACTTATCTTCCATCACCATAGTATCTCAGCACCTCACAACCATTAATTGATTTTATCTTCACCGCACGCCTCAGAGGCAAAGGAACATCCCCATTTTATAAATGAGAGTCTGAGGCACAAGGTAGCTTAGTGACTTGCTCAGAGTCACATAAGAAGTCTGTGGCTGAGCTGAGAACTCAGGTCTCCTTATAACTGCACAGCAGACTGTGCTTTGTGATCTCTTAATTGCTTTTATTTCAGCAGCCATTTTAGGATAAGATAAAACAAAACAACAACAGCACCCTGCCCCCCAACACCCCCACCCCCCCACCCTCCCCAACACAGAATTTTTTTTTTTTTTCTTTTCTCCCCCCCCCCCCGCCAAATTTTTTTAAAAATCAAAAAATCTATATCTTCTGTGACAGTTCTGACAACCCCCCTGCCTTCATCTGAATTCTTTATGTATATATATGAAAACTCGATGTTTTATTTTAAAAACTGTTTAAAGGGATACTGTCAAAGTTAACAGGCCCAACAGGTAATCTACCCTTAAAGTAAATAAAAAAAATAAAAAAAAAATAAAAAAAAAAAAGTTACCCTCAGCTGACAGATTTTTCAGGGCTGACAGGTCAGGATCGTTAAAATATAGGGCTGTCGATTAATCGCAGTTAACTCACGCGATTAACTCAAAAAAATTAATCGCGATTAAAATATTAATCGCGATCAATTGCACTGTTAAACAATAAAATACCAATTGAAATTTATTAAATATTTGTGGATGTTTTTCTACATTTTCAAATATATCTATTTCAGTTAAACACAGAATACAAAGTGTACACTGCTCACTTTATATTATTTTTTATTACATATATCTGCACTGTAAAAATGCTAAACAAAAGAAATAGCATTTTTCAATTCACCTCATACAAGTACTGTACTGCAATCTCTTTATCATGAAAGTACAATTTACAAATGTAGGTTTTTTTGTTATATAACTGCACTCGAAAACAAAACAGTAAAACTTTAGAGCCTACAAGTCCACTCCCTCCTACTTCTTGTTCAGCCAATCACTAAGAGAAACAAGTTTGTTTACATTTACAGGAGATAATGTTGCCCACTTCTTAATTACGTCACCTGAAAGTAAGAACAGGCATTTGCATGGCACTGTTGTAGCTGGCGTTGCAAGATATTTACGTACCAGCTGTGCTAAAGATTCACATGCCTCTCCATGCTTCAGCCATCCTTCCAGAGAACATGCTGATGATGCTCGTTAAAAAAAAAAGTGTTAATTAAATTTGTGTCTGAACTCCTTGGGGGAGAACTGTATGTCTCCTGCCCTGTTTTACCTGCATTCTGCCATATATTTCATGTTATAGCAGTCTCTGATGATGACCCAGCACATATTGTTCATTTTAAGAACACTTTCACTGCAAATCTGACAAAATTCAAAGACGGTACCAATGTGAAATTTCTAAAGATAGCTACAGCAGTCGACCCAAGGTTTAAGAATCTGAAGTGCCATCCAAAATCTGAGAGGGACGAGGTGTGGCGCATGCTTTCAGAAATCTTAAAAGAGCAACACTCTGATGCTGAAACTATAGAACCCAAACCACCAAAAAAGAAAATCAACCTTCTGCTGGTGGCACCTGATGCAGATGATGAAAATGAACATGCATCGGTCCGCAGTGCTTTGGATCGTTATGGAGCAGAACCCGTCATCAGCATGGACACATTTAGCGCATCTGGCATGTAAATATCTTGTGACATCGGCTACAATAGTGCCATGCAAATGCCTGTTCTCACTTTCAGGTGACATTTTAAACAAGTAGCAGGCAGCATTATCTTCTGCAAATGTAAACAAACTTGTTTGTCAGAGCTATTGGCTGAACAAGAAGTAGGACTGATTGGACTTGTAGGCTCTAAACTTTTATATTGTTTTATTTTTGAATGCAGGGTCTTTTTGTACATAATTCTACATTTGTAAGTTCAACTTTCATGATAAAGCGATTGCACTACAGTACTTGCATTAGGTGAATTGAAAAATATTATTTCTTTTGTTTTTTATAGGGCAAATATTTGTAATAAAAAATAAATATAAAGTGAACACTGCACACTTTGTATTCTGTGTTGCAACTGAAATCAATATATTTGAAAATGTAGGAAACATCCAAAAGATTTAAATAAATGGTATTCTATTAGTGTTTAACAGCACAATTAATTGCAATTAATTTTTTTAATCGCACAATTAATTTTTTTAATCGCTTGACAGCCCCATGAAAATACCCTCTACTCTGCTGGCCACCTAACCATAAATGCAACAGGAACAGCAGCTTTATTTGTGATCGTGGACCTAATATACATATTGCTTTGTCCTGTTCTGCTGCCTCGCTCTGTTAATAGTTAGTGGAGACAATATTGAAGTATACATCCACGATTTCTAAATTTCCTGCTACCTCTTAAGAATGGAAGCTGTCAGGATCAGCATAGGAAAAATGAAAGTGACTCCACACTCCATCCTCAGAAAAAGGATAGTTTGTCAGATTTTAGGCTTCATAGTGAAATTTGAAGAACCTATAACAGTAAAAAAAACATTTTTTCATTTCTATTTTCATATTTTCTTGTATTTTATACATGACTATTCTGCACAATGTATTTACTCAAATGGGACAATATGGCCATGTTGTTATTTTAGGACTGCACCAATAATGGTGATTCCTACTGTACAAAGATCTGCAGTTTTCAGCTTTTGGCAAATCTGCAATTAGAATAGCTGTATTCTCTTCAAGTCTCTATTTACTTAATTCAGAAAATATTTTATTCTTATTTCTGAAAATGATCCAGTGAGAAAGAAATGTAATAAAATACTGTTTTCTGCAGCCTATTAAGGCTGTGGATATTTTAGTTGACTGAATAATTAGATGAGGGTCACATATCCCAGAAAGAAATCCCTCTAGGGGTACTTGATTAGTTAATGTACTCCTTCTGTGTGTTAGCAATACGGCAGATCTAGTTAGCCTCTTCAGTTAATTATTCACTCTGTTGTGCTACCATTTTAAAAATACAGGAGCAATTATATTCATGCCTGTAATCTATTAACCTGAGGTCTCCGCAAGAGAAACAGATTCCCCAATACTTCAGTTTTTACTAAAATAACTTGTAAATGCAAATCTTTATAGAAAGGTTCTGAAGATTGCAGTTTCACTAATAATATTTTTACTGATACTCCCTGTAATGCAAAACAAGCAACTGCATTTGAATTGACAAAAACTTCATTCTCAGAGTATTTACTGATCTCAGATTGATGTACAAGGGGGATTTATGCATCTAACTCCTATGAAGAAACTGAGAGAGACTCACAGTTTTTAAATATACAAATACACACATACATTTTAATCATAAATAAAATGTCTTTTAAAAAGTGATTCATAGTATACCTGTCATATATCAGAAGCTACTATACAAATTGATCAATGGCTTGGAAAGCTGAGTAATAATGGGTTTATCACCGTACTGGACATGAAAATAATACAGAAGGGTCATTTACAAACAGCTAAAGGACCCTTTGCTAATAAATTTCCACCTGCTGAACCCTCCAGGAAAATCTACTATCTCCACGAAGAAAAAAAGTATTTAAATTGCTTTTCAACAATCTTATCTGATATGTACTGGTCTAATAGAAAACATGGGATGAATTTACAACTTTCCAGAGTCTTTACAAAGCCTTTTAAATATTTTCTCTAAAGTTTCACCTATAGGCAGGTAACCAAGATGATCAGTAATACCTAAATCTCTTTGAAATTAAACAAACTTTTAAAATGTCCCCATAGCAGGAATCTATTTAGGATTTCTAGTCTCTCAAAGTCTGGTCTCTAATTGTCCAATTTACTTTTTGATGAACAAGGATACTTTAAAAAAATCAGAATAGCGAACTTGCATTCTTGGAGGTGTGCCAACAACACCCTTATAGCCAACTGGCTACAAAAGTAAAATGCACATAGCTCTTGCTAATGCCTCCCTCCCTCAGTGCTAATGCACTATCTAGCGCATAAAGTCATAGCCATGGGTGCTGATTTGTTTCTATCCACAGGCTGACTGTGTCCAGAACCAATCAAGGGGGCTCACATGCACAGTCCCACTGTATTGAGGATACAAATGTGTCAAGAGTAACTACAGGTCTCATTATTTCCCCCCCTCTGCCTTGTAGAGATAAAGTCTTACATATTTTGACAATTAAAAGTCTCTCCCTGTTGCCCTCTGGATTGGCCTTGGGGTAGGAGTGTAGATGAAATGCACAAACAGAAGTCACATTGTTTGCAGTGATAGACTTTCCCTGGTTTCTCTGTTAGGAAGTGAAGGAGCAGTTCAAGAGAGGCAGTGTGGTCTAGTGGATTAAGCACAGGTTTAAGAATAATCAACTCCACATGCTGAGCCCTCACTTCTCCCACAGAATGTGGCTGGTAGTGATCTCAAGATTCCCACTCCTCTTCCTTCCTTTTACATAAAATGAATCAGTACAGAACAATCTTACAAACCAACCCCAAAATATTTGGTCTGGCCTTGGGAACAGTGGTGCGATCACTGTACGCAGGAGTCTGGAAGGTTGGCGGTGCATGCAAAAATTGTTTTTCAGGCCCATACAAAAATGCCAAGGCCTGCCGTGTCTATGCTAATGAGTTAGATGAGCTGTCCCTCTATGTTTCACCCTGCAATATACCTGACATATGAGTCATGTTTATGTAACAGATCAAACATGCAACATCTCTTCTAGCCTCTTCTCTGTGGAAACTCACCCACCTCCCAATTCCTTGTTGTCAACCAGACAGTTATGCTGGCTGCACATTTCTCATGGCATACGTTTGGGTTGGATTTATTTTTGTGGGTTCTTTTCATCCCCTGGTGCCACTGTCTGCCATGGGGTTCCCTACATTTGAGAGAATCAATGTATCATATTTTTCCTGTAAAAACATTTTGATACTCCAATTTTCTTCTCAGGTTTCCATGGCAACTTCTGCAACATAAACAGCCTTGCTGGCAGTCTCAAGGGACTGAAATCTCTATTTTCCTTTCCTCCACCATACAGATATTCTTGATTTGGAACATACTGTACTTGTGAATAATTGTCATTCACTGAAAACACACATGCAGTGTTATTGTTACAAAATAGGAACAGAGGAAACATTTAAAAAATATCTATAGTATTCTACAGAAGTAGTCCAAAACATTACAAGTTACAGTAATTTTTGATGTTTAGGGGCCATTACTGAAGAATAATGCAGATTTTGTTTTTATTTAAGAGAAAAAAAACGGCGGGGCTTTCTATAGGTCATTCTAGTCTTACACAGTCTGCCAGCCATGCCTTACTTAGGGGAAGAATACTACCAACTTGTGAGTGGGAATCATACCTTCAGAAGAGATATGAATGTACACTGCAAAGAAATTATATATGTGTATGAACTGGAGATACTGACAGAGTACAGAATTTCTCTTTGGGATCATCTAAACAGCTTTCCATCTTAAATATACATAGGATTCTTAAGGGGATTGTGCCAACATCAATCCAGCTTCAGACAGAATAACTTTATCAAATGGGAAAAAAAAAAAAAAGACACATATTGAAGGACACAGAGGAAGGCAATTTCTGCCCTAGTGTCAGTATGTACACACTACATGAGGGTACCGTTTCTTAATAAGAAACTAAATGTACTGCTATTAGATACCTATTGCTCTGAATAACAATTTTGGGCCTAATTCTCAGTCCTTACTCAAGTTTAGTGAAAATTCTACCTCTTCTCGTTTTACAGAGATTTTTCTGCACAAGGAGCCCAGGATTTGAGAAACCAGCAAAGGGCTGCACTAATGTGCACTTAGGCTAGCTTGGAACCCCTGGGGATTCCCTGTGAATCATCATGCAGCAGGAACCTGGGAGCAAACAGGGCCACTTTCCTGGTCCATAGCCATTCCCCTACGTGTGCGTATGGGGGAGAGTGTGAGGAACTGTGGTAGCTACTCCAGCACAGAGGCTAGAACAGAAGCCACTGAGTGGCTCCAGTGTCACTTCACATCCTGCAGGACCTACCTTTGGAGAATTTCCCCAGCACACAACCCCGATTATCAATGCAATGGGGCCAAGATTTGGGGCTAGCAAAAGCTGTACATGGTAAATGTGGAAATGAGGCTATATTTTATAGACTTATAATGTGAGTGTACGAGTAGGGGTCAGAGCTGGGCAAGGGTCCACACATCAGGGACAGTAGTCGGTGAACAGGGGTCAGAGAAATCGCTAGAGCTGGGTTCAATAAGCAAGACTCAGGGTCAAAGTCAGGTCAGGGTTGCAGACCAGAGATCAGAGGTAGTACCAGACTGGAATCGGGAGGCATGATCAGATTCGGACTGGGATCAGAGAAGAAAGGTCAGGAGCCAAGATGAGGTCTGGAGTTACAGCAGGCCTGAAGACTGTGTTGTTGCACAGAGAACTTCCTGCGGCACCCTCCAGGCTTAAATAGTGTGGATGGCCAATCAGGGGGCCACAGGGTACTGTCACTCCAGATCCCTTCAGTGGTACTTCCTGTGGTGCCTAATCTCCACAGTGCTCCCTGGCTGTGGCTCTGTATGACTTCCTGGTGGCATTGTGAGAATGTCAGCTGTTCCAGGCTCTGCAGACCCAGATTCTCATCTCTGCATCCTTACATTACCGCCCTCTTCAGGGGTGCCCTCCCTCTGGGTGGGCACTGGACCTGGTTTATGCGGGTCGTCTTGATGAAACCTTTTTACTGGAACATGGACATGGGCAGCAGCTTCCCAGGAGTGTTCTTCAGGACTGTACTACCTCCCAGCCAATTAGGTAGTACAGTCTCCCGCTCTGCAGTTTAGAGTCCAGTATAGCGTGGATTATATATTCCTCATGCCCTTAGACTTGGATTGTCAGGGGAGGCTGTTGGGACTGATCAGGAAAGGGGTCTCTCTAGAAAGCTTCAGGAGGGATACATGGGAAAAAAACCATACATAGGATTCTTAAGGGGATTTTGCAGGGCCCTGTACAGAGGGCAGTGGCCCAACCCGAGCCTGGAGCACAGAATTCTCTTCCTGGGACTGTGTTAACTGCTCAAGGAGTATCTGACTTTCCTCTAAGAGCTGTGCCACCTGGAACTGCAGCAGATGGTTCTTGGTTTGGAGTTGCATGACCTGCTCCTGCAGGTCTGGTGCACCATGGGGTCCAATGCGTGATGGTAGACCCATCCCTTCCATATCATTGTTAATGGGCTCCTACAGAGGAGGTTGGAAGTGGGTCTAGGCAAACTGTAAGAGACTAGGGCATAGGCGGTCTGGTCACAGCTGGGCTGGATCCACACATCAGGGACAGTAGTCGGTGAGCAGGGGTCAGAGGAATCACCAGAGCTGGATTCATTAAGCAAGAGTCAGGGTAAAAGTCAGTCTGGGATTGGAGACCTGCGGTAGTACCAGACTGGAATCGGGAGGCAGGATCAGGGTCAGAGTCAGGCTGGAGTCAGAGACCGGAGATAGTACCAGGGTAGAGGCAAGAGTCAGGGTCAGGCTGGGATTGGAGACCAGAGATCAGGAGATGAGGTGAGGTCTGGAGTTGCGGCAGGCCTGAAGTCTCTGTTATTGCCCAGACAACTTCCTGGGGCACCCTCCAGGGTTAAATAGGGTGGCTGGCCAATCAGAGGGCTGCAGGGTACTGTCACTCTGAGTTCCTTGGGAGGTACTTCCTGTGGTGTCTATTCTCCACAGTGCTCCCTGGCTGTTGCTGTGCATGGCCTGCAGGTGGCACTATGGGTATCACCTGTCCTAGCTCTGCAGATCTGGATTCTAGTTCCCACATCCTTACAGTGAGTACTGTAGTAGGTTTTCCTCCTCTTAGGCAGGATTTTCAGAGTAACTATAAACCTACATGAGTCTAGTTCTCTGGTGAAATGTTTAGATCATTGCCTTTACAATAACTTCTGATAGAACAGAAGTATTTTTTACCTTCATATCTTATTTGTGTCAGACTTTGTAAAGAGGAGTACTATGGAAGCATAAATCAGGAATATAAAAGATTACAGATGCCCATTTCTTTGCAAGTTAAACAAGAAAACTGCTTAATAAATAAGTTTGATTTATCTAGCAATTATCTGTAACAAGTTTATGTCTCCATTTAAGTCTTACTGTATACTATTACATCTTCTCTAGCTACAGAGATGGTACTTAAAATGGTAGAGTACATGAAACAAAGGTTGATCCTGAATATGAAGAAAGATCTATTATGACAAATAAAGGAATATGGGAGCTTCTCTGAAAATCAAGATTGTGCAAGCGACAGGGGAGATATTCACTATATGCTCAAGAGCATGATGTAAGGCTCTGTAGGACTAGAACCCAGGTCTGTTGAGCCTGGGATGGTTGACATTCCCACATCACCACTGGGAGGCTGTACAAAGCCCAATCCAAGGAACACTCTGGAGATTAGGCACCACAGGACGTACCACCTAATGATCCATACTGACAACACCCTGTGGCCCTGTGTTTGGTCTATGAGCATTATTTAACCCTGGAGGTTGCTTCAGAAAGTTGTCTTGAACAATCACACAGGCTTCTGGACTGCTGTGAATCCAGACTACACCTCACTTTCTGATCTCTGGTTTCCAACCCCAGGCTGACTCTGACCCTGACTCTTGTTTATCAGTCCCAGTTCTAGTGATTATTCCAATCCCTGCTCGCTAGCTACCGCTTTGTGGCCATCCTTGACTGGTGAACACCAGCCGAGACTGCCTACACCCTGGTCCCTTACACATGAGATTTTATAGCCTTTATTTTAGATTTGTTTTTTTAAATATATGTTTTATTGGTCACAAAATTATCCAACCACTTTTAAAATCAAGCCACAATATGGTGATGCATCAAAGCAGCAGTGATGCTTTTTCATAAGTGAATAAATATAATATCCCTCGATCTAATGGAATCATATCACTCACCTCTATGCCTGGAACGGCCCAAGAGATTGGACATAACATTTTAATGTATAGAGAAGAAAGATGAGGTCCTTTTTAGAGACACTTTACACTTATTATTTACTTAGTTAGTTTGATATTTTCATTTCCTCTGAGCCCTGGGCAGTTGTGACTCATCATAGCTAAGGCACCTGATTTTGAAGTTGGAGAAAGACAAAAAATAGCTCCAATAAAAACTTTTAAAACTTTTCTAAAACACTTTTATGGAACATGTGGCATAAGCAAAATACATGGTAGTGAGATGAGGTAGAAAGGTTTTATCAGCAGTCATGGATGACCTATATAATTCCCTTGTGGCTTCACACCATCCCAAACTCATGTTGATACAAACTTTACACTACACTATCACAGGTTCTTGGTCATAAAGTGATTGCCTTATAAATGTTAAAACTATACAGAATCTTTCTAAGGGTAGGGAAATGCTTTGCTACCTCATGCACAAGGGCATGGTAACTGCTGATGTTTTAGTGGGAACCTCTCTGTGTGTATACATATATATTCACACACAAGCACAAGGTATACAGTGTTGCCACTTTAAAAATGTGGGAACCCACAAATTCTTGCACACACCATGCAGCTGACATTTTAGACTTGTTCAGCTGAGTGACTAGGCCTATCAGCTTTGCCTTAATTTTAAAATGTTTGAACAAAGGTAAGGTTTAAAGAAACTATTTTAAAAGAAAATGAAACTTCACAGCTTCAAATGCAACTGGAGGGCGTGGGAGGAGGGGAAATAGTCTCAGAAGAAAAAATCCAAAACAGCAGGGAAAAGAAAAGTGTCCTTAGAGCTGGTCCTAGTGGTTTGCCACTCTCTTTGTGTTGCAGCACTTAAACATATGTGTGTACAGCTGTGTCAATACACAAACATACCCACTAGATCTTGCCTTTTTAGTCACTTCATCTGAGCAGCACAGAAGGCTGCATAATTAATGTATTTCAAAGCTATCATTCAGTCATAGCACGAGTACTAATTTTTCATCGTTCTTTGCAATTAGTGTTCCGAAAAATCTGATGTGACCTTTAAGGCAACCATACAAGTACTTCACTCCTAGACAGCTTTTATTTTCCTTGAAAAATGAAGTCTACATGGGACCATTTTCACACTGGAAATGCATATTATACATTATAATGAAATAATAATGTCAAAAATACCAGTCAAAAGATCAATTTTCTGGAAAGATGTTTAAGAATACCATTTTCAATTAAAGCATAAATGCTCACAGCAGCCTGAAATTAAATTCTGATTGAGGCAAGTTATGAATTAAGGAACATAAACTCTCAAAGTGACATACCTGCCCCATGCTGCTGCCATTGTAGATTCTTTCTTAACCGGAACACATGAGGACTCAACAACATTTGACTTGTTCAGTTTGTAGCAGAGACCACAATCTGGATCTAGCATGCATCCATTACAATAACTGAAAGAGAGAAACAAACAGACACGCTAAACAATATTTTCTTTACCTATACATGTGAAGTGAAACACGTACTAAGAGTTTGTACTGAACATGCCGATTTAAAAGCATGAAGTTGTTAGCCCAGGGGTAGGCAACCTATGGCACGGGTGCCGAAGGCGGCACGCGAGCTGATTTTCAGTGGCACTCACACTGCCTGGGTCTTGGCCACCGGTCTGGGGGTCTCTGCATTTTAATTTAATTTTAAATGAAGCTTCTTAAACATTTTAAAAACCTTATTTACTTTACATACAACAAAAGTTTAGTTATATATTATAGACCTATAGAAAGAGACCTTCTAAAAAGGTTAAAATGTATTACTGGCACGCAAAACCTTAAATTAGAGTGAATAAATGAAGACTCGGCACACCACTTCTGAAAAGTTGCCGACCCCTGTGTTAGTCTTTTCTTCTTCTGTGCCACATTCTAGTGAACGGGCGGTTCTGTGTCCCCTATCAGTGCTATTGTGAATAGTAAAATAATGCATACTAAATTGCAGCTGATCAAATACTGGGGTTCTAGGAAAATACACATGGAACATTTTTGGTCGAGAAACAGAGAAAGTACCTGTAAGTGTATGAGAATGGTGAAGACCCCAGACATAGAAAAAGCAAATCTCACCTAATCTTTATACAAAGGTGAGTAAATGAATCAAATGATTTTAAGAGGAATTTAACCAGAAGCTAAATTTAATTAAAATCTACATGAATAAATAACTGACATATTTGTACATTAATCTTACATACCAAATGGTTAAAATGAATGGCTAACACACAGTGACAATTATAGTTACAATGCCCAAATATGTTGAATCCTTTTAAACCACTGTATGAGAAAATAATCTTGCAGAAAGAAAATAGTAGCTGTATAGCTATTTGTTTCATAGCCTCTCTTCTACAACATAAAAGGCAGGGAAGAAGAACGATGATCCAGTGATAAGGGTGGTAGTTTGGGCCTTAGAACAGTGGTACTCAACCAGGGCCCCCGGGCCCCCTGGGAGGACGTGAGCAGGTGTCGGGGTGGGGGGCAGCAAACAAGGCCAGCATTAGACTCGCTGCAGCCCAGGGCAGTAAGCTATAGCCCCACCGCATGGGGCTGAAGTCCAGAGCTATGAGTCCCACCACCTGGGGCTGAAGCCGAAGACTGAGCAATATAGCTTTGTGGGGGACCCTGTGGCATGGGACCCCAGGCAATTGCCCTGCTTTCTACCCCCTAACTCCAGCCCTGGTTTTTATATTCAGAAAACCAGTTATTGTGGCACAGGTGGGCCATGGAGTTTTTATAGCATGTTGGGGGGGCTTCAAAAAGAAAAAGGTTGAGAATCCCTGCCTTAGAGGATCAGCTTCAATTCCTTGCTCTGCCAAAGACTTTTTGTGGTGGACTTGAGCAAGTCACTTAGTCTCTCTGTACCTCAGTTCCCATCTGTAAAATGGGGATGACAGCACCTCCCTATCTCCCTGGGGTGTTGTGAGGCTATAACACATTAAAAATTGTGAGGTACACATACATATTCCCTATTATCGTAGTAAGTACCAAAGAGATAGTGTAGCCTGTCCTTTCCCCACCCCCTCCACTATCTCTCTCGGCAGAAAGAGAAGAGCAGTGGCATAGACATAGAATAAAAGAAGCATGCTGATTTTTTTTTCCTTTCTAAAAATTTATTATTTTTAAATTAATATATTTTTTTATTCTAATGTGGCTTCTGGAAGTTGAAAACCCAAATTTTATCCTGCCTTTGGGAACTTGGTAATGTATATACTGCAGCTTTTGAATTAATAATATAGCATCTAAATACAAAATCTGACTGCTTCAAGTGTTGTGGTCCCTTTCATATTCATGATTTGATCTTTAAAGTTTACTTGCATATAATTAGATGAATAGATCATGTATGGTATTAAAAGCAACAGTGAAAAGGAAAAATAAGCTGAACAACTAAATAAACTTTCTAAAATAAATACCAGCAGTAAATAATAGTAATAATAATAATTTTTCTTTAAAAAAAGCATGAACAAAATAAATAAAAGATAGCTGTGCTGTTTGAATCAAGTCTACCAAAAAGGAACATACTTTTTCTTATGAGACATGCTTTCAGGACAGAAATTCAGTTATGTTTTGTAAGTCATTTAGGGCTGGGATTGTCTCTTTTCTGCATTTTAGAGCACCCAGCAAAATGGGGCCCCAATCTCAAACTGGGCCTTTGGACACCATCATAATAGGGGAGGGATAGCACAGTGGTTTGAGCATTGGCCTGCTAAACCCAGGGTTGAGAGTTCAATCCCTGAGAGGGCCACTTAAGGATCTGAGGCAAAAATCAGTACTTGGTCCTGCTAGTGAAGGCAGGGGGCTGGACTTGATGACCTTCCAGGGTCCCTTCCAATTCTATGAGATAGGTGTATCTCCATATTATAATATAAATATTTACTACTGCTGCTATGTTTCAGTTGCAAGAATTTGAAAAAGCTTACATCCTAACACCACATTACTCCAGGTAAAGTATTTTGGAGCATTTAGAGTTTTTTATATGGATTTAAAGGAGCAAACTGTAAAAGTATATAAAAGTTACTGTTACATTTACCTTCTTAGGGGCCTGTGACCCTGCACTGACCCAGCTGGAGTTAATCGCACACTGTGGGCTGAAGAGGCCATGCCCCCTCGCCCCTGCTGGGCATGCTCAACCTAGAGACAGAATATAAAAGGGAGTGGCCCAGCTCAGTTTGGGCTGGCTGAGCAGGAGAGCGGACACATGCTGCCAGCTCCTGCCAGAGAATTACTGGAGCTACAGACTGTGGCGGCCGAGCCAATGGGATCGATGGTGGAACCCCTGATAACCCCGGAGGACAAGAGTGAGCTGGAAGGCCAACACCCCATGAGAACTGACAGAGCAGAAACCACGGGTAGGAAGTGACCCAGGGAACAAGACTGTTAAAACAGGAAACAGAGCTGAACCATGGACTACTGGTTTCACAGGGTGCTGGGTCGAGACCCGGTGTAGAAGGATGGGCCCGGGACCTCCTACCATACCCCACACCTACTGCAGTGTGTAGGCACTGCTCAAGGACTCTGGCCACTGGGCCACACTGCCCCTGAGAGCAAGAGCAGCCCTGAGGACTCTAGCCACTAGGCCGTGCTGCCCCGAGAGCAAAGGCAGCCCTGAGGACTCTGGCCACTAGGTTGCGCTGCTTTGCTTTGTAGACTAGGACAGCAGTACCTAGTCTAGCCACTTGAACCATAACCCCTATTTTGTCCCATGCGACCAGACACCCCATGACGGGATGTATCTATGCCACGACAGTGCCATGTCTGCAGTCCTTACTCACATGAATGACAAATGCTGCAGGAATGTACCCTAGAATGTCTTCCCTCTCTGATCTTTCAGAACCTGAATCTGCTGACCTGCACAGCACAGTTTAAGATCTTGTTGAGGCTTCTTGTGATGGTGGTACATAATTCGTGGCATGAGGAGTAGAGATGCATTGGAGAATCTGAGGGGGTGACCTGCAATTTATTTGTTCTCTCAAGCTCTACGGAGACTCCTGTCACTGAGCAATTAACATTTTTTTTTTTAAATGAAGGTAATTTCCATGCAAAAACTTCATTAAACTGTTAGGCTGTAAATATTTATCAATTACTTAAGGAGGGAAAAATAAGACAATGTTGTATTTATCCTAAAATACAACAATAAAAAGTCTGGAAATTCCAGATTAAAATTAAACTTTAAAAAAATCCAACATTAGAAAGTGTCAATATATAAAATTAAGGAGACTGATTAGCTCTGCCCCGTATCACAAAAAAACTAGAGGAAACAATCCTAGTCATGATGTGCATTTTCATCATCACAATGACTCAGAAAAACTGACAAGTGATCTAACTGTACTACCTTCCTAGTGCAGATAGACTAACTGTACACTCAAATTGTGTACTCCAATATCCCTCAGTTTCATAGGCGAATTAAACCAACAGGCAGATTTAGGGTATTTAAGAGGTCCATAGCTGCAGGGTTAAAACCTTACTTCTCAACGTCCTTCAAAATTGCCATAAAAATGTTTTTAAATTGCATTCAGATAAGATGAGTATGCAGGGTATTAGGTTGACAGGAGCTGGGGGCAGAGTTAAGGTTGTTTCAGTAAGCTTAACTGTGCACGTCTATGCTTCATTAAGTTTGGGATTTCTTTAAAATGTAAATGTTACCCTAGAATTTCCAGACTGTTGTGTTTGAGAAAATTAATATTTGTAAGGACATTTTCCCTTTATATAACACATAGTTATTTACAACCTTAGCTAGCTTAACAAAATTTTTCGCCTGGGATTAACCTATTAAATCAAATATTTTTTACAGAATGATATAAACTGCAGAAAAGATGACAGTTTTCAAAGAAAAAGAGGTAGTAGAGGGATAAATCAACTTTCCTTCACTCCTCCTGATATATAAAGACACACAAATCTAATAATTTGTACAACAGAAATAGAAAAAACTTTCAGGGAGAAGTCAATTTGAAAGGTAATTTCATCATAAGAATATTTCTCTTACAAGATTTCATGAGAAAAATGTAGCCCTGCAATTATCAATTGCAAAAGGAAACAATTCCAATATTATATTAGAGAGTCTTAATTACATTTTGTAAACTACTATTTGAGGCAGCAACGGTCAACAACAAAAACAGTTGACAGGAACAGAAGACTTCAAATAAACCAGGATAAAGAGTTTTTAAAAAATCGTAAAGGGGTGTATGTGTGGGAGATTTCACATATGGCATATAACGGGTGTATAAAAAATTGCATGACCTACTAGTGAAAATGATGCTGTGATGACAATGGAAGGCTATATTGTGGATTTTAACATTTTGATAACACCTGCCATATGATTTCTTTTTAAGTGTGAGAAAACCCTCAAACTTAATACCATAGAGACACAGCTATAGACTGTATCATCTAGGCCAGTATCCTGGCTTCGAAAGTGCTCAAGCTGAAGCTGTGCCACATACTGCTGCTGTTGGCTCTCAGCAAGCCATCTGATGAGTTTCTTGACCTCCATTCTTTCTGGTTGGGAAGGTTCACCGTTTTATTGTCCAGCAGAGGGGGGAATTCGATTTGCTGCTGCACTGGGCTTGTCCCCCTGTTTCAGGGTTAGGGTGATGCCTGCATTCTCCACCAAGTGTAGTGGTCCCTTGCTCTCGAGGGCAGAGGGAGGCCACTATGCCTCGCTACAGGCAGATGGTAAACAATAGTCTATAAGGGGAAGGTCCAGTACTCTGGGCGGGACAGAGCACAGTCTTTAGCCCAGAGCCCTCTGGCTGGGACAGACAGCAATTAACAGTCTATAATGGCAGTCTATAAGGGGGCTCTGACCCTCTGGGTGGGGCATAACACAAACAATCTTTAGCCCGAGCCTTCTGGCTGGAACAGTCTATAGGTGCAGGCCTCTTGGTCTAGGATGAGTTTGCAGCCACCCCAGGTGTGGGATGGCAGCTGGGGGGAGGGGCAGGGAGACCCAGGCCCACCCTACTCCACCAGGTCCCAGTCCAGGGCCCTATCAGTGGTGGGCAGTTCTGCCACTAGGTTAATGGGGAAAGCCCCTGAACCAGACTTCCTCACTTCCTGGTAGCACAGCTGACTCAAGATCTGGCTCCCCCAGGCTACTTCCTACCCCACTTAGTCCCGGTCTACACTATGAGTTTAATTCGAATTTAGCAGCGTTAAATCGAATTAACCCTGCACCCGTCCACACAATGAAGCCATTTATTTCGTAATAAAGGGTTCTTAAAATCGATTTCTGTACTCTTCCCCGACGAGCGGTGTAGCGCCAAAATCGATATTGTCATTTCGAATTAGGGTTAGTGTGGCCGCAATTCGATGGTACTGGCCTCCGGGAGCTATCCCACAGTGCACCATTGTGACCGCTATGGACAGCAATCTGAACTCAGATGCACTGGCCAGGTAGACAGGAAAAGCCCCGCGAACATTTGAATTTCATTTCCTGTTTGCCCAGCACAGGAGAGCATAGGTGACCACAGAGAGCTCATCAGCACAGATAACCATGCAGGCCGATAATCGAAAAAGAGCACCAGCATGGGACCGTACGGGAGATACTGGATCTGATCGCTATATGGGGAGAGGATTCAGTGCTAGCAGAACTTCATTCGAAAAGACGAAATGCCAAAATTTTTGAAAAAATCTCCAAGGGCATGATGGAGAGAGGCCACAATAGGGACTCAGAGCAGTGCCACGTGAAAGTCAAGGAGCTCAGACAAGCCTATCAGAAAACAAAGGAGGCAAACGGTCGCTCCAGGTCAGAGCCGCAGACATGGCGCTTCTACGTTGAGCTGCATGCAATTCTAGGGGGGGCCGCCACCACTACCCCACCTCTGACCATGGATTCCGAGGCGGGGGTAATCTCATCAGCCACACCTGAGGATTCTGCGGACGGGGAAGAGGAGGAGGACGAGGAGGACGAGTTTGCGGAGAGCACACAGCACTGCGTTCTCACCAACAGCCAGGATCTTTTTCTCAGCCTGACTGAAGTACCCTCCCAAGCCAGTACCCAAGACCATGACCCCTGGAAGGGACCTCAGGTGAGTTTACCTTTTAAAATATAAAACATGGTTTAAAAGCAAGCGTTTTTTAATGATTAATTTGCCCTGAGGACTTGGGATGCATTCGCGGCCAGTACAGCTACTGGAAAAGTCTGTTAACGTGTCTGGGGATGGAGCGGAAATCCTCCAGGGACATCTCCATGAAGCTCTCCTGAAGGTACTCCAAAAGCCTTTGCAGAAGGTTTCTGGGCAGTGCAGCCTTATTCCGTCCTCCATGGTAGGACACTTGACCACGCCATGCTAGTAGCAAGTAATCTGGTATCATTGCATGACAAAGCCTGGCAGCGTATGGTCCCGGTGTTTGCTGGCATTCAAGCAACATCCGTTTTTTATCTCGCTGTGTAATCCTCAGGAAAGTGATATCGCTCATGGTAACCGGGTTGAAATACGGGAATTTAATTAAGGGGACAGAGGTGGCCGTTCCTACTGGGCTGTTTGCCTGTGGCTGAAAAGAAATCCTTCCCTGCAGTTAGCCAAGCGCGGGGTGGGGAGGAGGGGGCAATTGAGCTTTTCGCCTTTGGCTAGCAGGGATCTTCCCTGATACCAGCCACGCAGTGGGGGGAGGGGTACAGCGATCATCCCAGATAATTCATGG
>NW_020664419.1:24151589-24191942 GCF_002925995.2 Terrapene triunguis | reverse complement strand
GGGGGGGGGGCGGGAGGTTAGTTTGGTTTCTGCAAGGATCTTCCCTGATACCAGCCACGCAGTGGGGGGAGGGATAAAGCGATCATCCCAGAGAATTGGATGGGGGGGGGGGTTAGTTTGTTTTCTGCTGCTGAAGGTTAACAGGAAAACCGCAGCAGTCAACGGGCTTTGCTTGGTATGTGGGAAAGGAGGGTGCAGAAGCCGAAAGACAATGGCTTACCATGGCAAGCCGAATTCTGTTGCACGGCTCTGCGTCTGTGATCTCTAACACCAAAGCCACAGGCACTCAATATTAAGATGGAAAATGCGACCTTGTACTGAAATCACATGTGCTATGTAATGTGAATAGTGTTTTTCACCGTGAAAGAGTATAAGCATTGTTCTGTAAAATGTATCTTTTTAAAAACTTCTCTCCTTTTTTCCATCCCTCCAGCAGCTGCAAATTTTTCAAGCCTCCCTCCTCCGTCCCAAAGGCTATCTCAGATAAGGCGGCGGAGAAAGAGGACGTGAGACTAGATGTTCTCGGAAATAATGGAATGCACCCTCAATGAAAGAGCTCATTTGAATGAGTGGAAGGCAACCGTATCTAAGTACAGGAAAGATGCCAGTGAACGTGAGGTCCTGAGGGACGCTCGAGATGAGAGGTGGCAGGCTGCAACGCTGGGACTGCTGCGTGATCAAACGGACATGCTCCGGCGTCTGGTGGAGCTTCAGGAACGGCAGCAGGATAACAGAGTGCCGCTGCAGCCGCTGTATAACCTCCCTCCCCCCTCACCATGTTCCATAGCCTCCTCATCCAGACATGTAAGAACGCGGGGGGGGGGGGGAGGCTCCGTGCACCCTCCCACTCCACCCCAGTGGACAGCCCAACCAAAAGGCTGTCATTATACTGAATTTTTTCAATGGCCTTTTATTTCCCTCCTATCCTCCTCCCAAACCTCATCCGGGTTACCTTGTCGGTTCTCTCCCTATGTTTATAATCAATTAATAAAGAATACATGATTTTTAAATGATAGTGATTTTATTTCCTTTAAAAGCAAGCTGTGATTTAAGGGGGGAGGGTGGTTTGCTTACAGGGAATGAGTCAATCAAGGGGGCGGGTTTTCAACAAACAGAACTTTCACACCGTAGCCTGGCCAGTCATGAAACTGGTTTTCAAAGCTTCTCTGATGCGCAGCGCTTCCTGGTGTGATCTTCTAATCGCCCTGGTGTCTGGCTGCGCATAATCAGCAGCCAGGCGATTTGCCTCAGCCTCCCACCCCGCCATAAAGGTCTCCCCCTTACTCTCACAGAGATTGTGGAGCACACAGCAAGCAGCAATAACAATGGGGATATTGGTTTGGCTGAGGTCTGACCGAGTCAGTAACGAGCGCCAGCGACCTTTTAAACGGCCAAATGCACATTCTACCACCATTCTGCACTTGCTCAGCCTGTAGTTGAACAGCTCCTGACTCCTGTCCAGGCTGCCTGTGTATGGCTTCATGAGCCATGGCATTAAGGAGTAGGCTGGGTCCCCAAGGATAACTATAGGCATTTCAACATCCCCAACGGTTATTTTCTGGTCCAGGAAGGAAGTCCCTTGCTGCAGCCGTTTAAACAGAGTAGTGTTCCTGAAGACGCGAGCGTCATGAACCCTTCCCGGCCAGCCCACGTTGATGTTGGTGAAACGTCCCTTGTGATCCACAAGTGCTTGCAGCACCATTGAAAAGTACCCCTTGCAGTTTATGTACTGGGTACCCTGGTGCTCCGGTGCCAAGATAGGGATATGGGTTCCATCTATTGCCATTGCAGCAAAGCCATCCACTATGACCTGCACATTTCCGAGAGTCACTACCTTTCGTAGCAGCAGCTCAGTGATTGCTTTGGCTACTTACATCACAGCAGCCCCCACAGTAGATTTGCCCACTCCAAATTGATTCCCAACTGACCGGTAGCTGTCTGGCGTTGCAAGCTTCCACAGGGCTATCACCACTCGCTTCTCAACTGTGAGGGCTGCTCTCATCTTGGTATTCTGGCGCTTCAGGGCAGGGGAAAGCAAGTTTCAAGTCACAAAGTTCCATGAAAGTGCCCTTACGCATGCGAAAGTTTCGCAGCCACTGGAAATCGTCCCACACTTGCAACACTATGCGGTCCCACCAGTCTGTGCTTGTTTCCCGGGCCCAGAATCAGCGTTCCACGGCTATAACCTGCCCCATCAACAGCATGATCTCCAAAGCACCCGGGTCCGCTGTTTGATAGAATTCCATGTCCATGTCCTCATCGCTCTTGCCACCGCGCTGCCGTAGCCTACTCCTCGCCGCCTGGTTTTGCAGGTTCTGGTTCAGCATAAACTGCACGATAACGCGCGAGGTGTTTACAATGTTCATGACTGCTGTCTTAAGCTGAGTGGGCTCCATGCTTGCCGTGGTATGGCGTCTGCACTGTTCACCCAGGAAAAAGGCGTGAAACAGTTGTCTGCCGTTGCTTCCCTGGAGAGGGGGGAGGATGTACCCAGAACCACCCGCGACAATGTTTTTGGCCCCATGAGGCATTGGGATCTCAACCCAGAATTCCAATGGGCGGAGGAGACTGCAAGAACTATGGGATAGCTACCCACAGTGCAACGCTCCGGAAATCGACGCTAGCCCCGGTACATGGATGCACACCGCCGAATTAATGTGCTTAGTGTGGCCGCATACATTCGACTTTATACAATCTGTTTCCAAAATTCGAATTATATAAATTTGGATTAATCCCGTAGTGTAGACATACCCTTAGTCACGGAGGCTCTGTTGAGTGGCGGCTTGGTCTTGTTGCCTCGCAGTCAGGCGGGGCAAGTGCAGTTCTTTGTTGGGGTCTTCTGTCTCCTCTGACAGCAAGGCCTTGGTCCACCCAGGGGCTGGTCTGGGATCCTGCACAGGACTCTGCTACCTGGAAGAGACGTCTACTCTCGCCCGCTCTCCCGTGGCCCAGCACCTACTGAGCTCCAGGGCTCTCCTTTTATACTTCCTGTCCCGCCCTGGTATTTCCAGCGAGGGAGGTGGGGCGGATTTGGCTCCACCCACCAGGGAGAGTGTAGTGGTCCCTCACTCTCCAGCTCAGAGGGAGGCCTCTCTGCCTTGCTACTCTAACAAACAAGTTATTTGTTAGAGTAACTAACTTCCCGGAACCCAATAGGTACTCTAACAAACAAGTTATTACAAAATTCAAACACGCAGGAGGAGAGAAGCGCATTGTAATTATTTCATTTAAAACATTTCTCTTTTAAAACCGTGTATAAACCATCAATTGCAGTGCATAAAAAAATACAGAAAAGGACAACTGAATAAGTTAATGGAGGACCTCAGGCCTATGATAGTACAAACCATTCAATCTTCTCTCTCTGGGTATAAGGTCATTAGGACTACCTGGCATATAATGATAAAACTTGTAAAGTTACCTGTGTAAATACTCTCTTTGGGTGGTGAGAAAAAGAAGGGGTAGAAGAGGTCTCAGAGGAGAACTGTGAGTGAACCAAATAAAAGCTACCTTAGAGCAGTCAAACAGATTCCGAGGCCTGCGAGAGACTTCAGCTGAAGACAGAAGAGACAGATGAAATGGACGAGGAACCACCATTCAGGCCCCACCAGTTCATCTGAATAAATCACTTACGAGCCAGAATTAGGGGAAACAGAACTTCAGGGGCTCCATACGTCTCTAGAATTTTTCTTTCCTTTTATTAGGTCTGGCTCTGGGTGGAAATGTGGTCAAACGTATGTGATACTAGACAGGAAGTCAGGACACTTGGATTCTACTCCTAACTTTGCCACTGCCTCGCTGCGTGAGGTAAGTCACTTAACAGCTTCGTGCCTCAGTTTCCCCATCTGAAAAAATGAGGATAATATTGTTCATCCACCTCTGTAACTTCTCAGTCCTGTACCAGTATTTTTATAACTAAAAATGTAATGACTTCAAAGTTCAATATCTTGAAGCCTGCATGGATGGAAATGGGTGCTTTATACCACTGGGAGGAGAAATTCCCAGCTTCCCGAAGGGATCCTGCATTCACTTCTAGCTCTGAAAATGCCTGAGATCAGACTTTACAACTTGTGACATGTCCAGATATAGAAAAGTTTATGGCTCTCTCTCAGCTCTGTACAGTTGGATTGACAATAACTAAGGCACTGGACTTTACAGGGAGAGGGACATAAAAAATATTCCCAGTAAAATTGGAAATATTGAACTCTCTAAAATATACCTTGTCGCTTTTGGGGGATAATCTGTATAAATCAATTGTGTGTGCCTAAGTCACATGTATAATGTGGCTACCTGAGTTCCATGCTAATAAAATAACAATTAAAGAATAATAGTAATAGGGCTGGTCCACACTAACCCCCCAGTTCAAACTAAGATACGCAACTTCAGCTACGTGAATAACGTAGCTGAAGTCGAAGTACCTTAGGTCGAACTACAAAGTACTTACCGTGGGTCCACACGCGGCAGGCAGGCTCCCCCGTCGACTCCGCCTACTCCTCTCGCGGAGCAGGAGTACCGGCGTCGACGGTGAGCACTTCCGCGATCGATTTATCGCGTCTAGACAAGACGCGATATTCGATCCCAGAAGATCGATTGCTTACCGCCGAACCCGGAGGTAAGTATAGACGTACCCAAAGTCATGGCTTTAAAGTCTAATATATCTTGAAATATTTCAGTGCTTCTGTACAAGATTGTTCTTGGTCACTTCTGGCATCCAAGCACCAGAAACAGGCAAGAAACAAACAAGACCCACAGATTGCAAACCCTGGTAACAGAAGAGGGCCAAATCCCCTTTATTAAGCAGCAGTTATCCTATTTACCATCTCTTCCAGATGGATTATAGTCAAGACATTTTCAATAACCTACTAACAATACTTCAGTCATATCCCCTGTTCATGTCTCAGATCCAAGCAACAGTCAGACATTGGGAAAGACAAAAAAATGCCTTGTCCTGGAAGGATAATAAAGAGATGTAAAGCTCAATGTCACCCCCCATACTGATGGCACCACACCATATAATACCTCATTATCTCCTTTAGCGTCTCACAAAAACAATGCACAGGAGGGTGAAAGAACAGAACCTTGTAGTAGGGCACACAAGAAAGCCTTGGGGCAGATGAGGAATTGCCCTAGGCTAGCCCCCTGGGTCCACTGCCCACAACTCCACATAACCTTACCCTGCAAATGCCAATGGCCATCATTGTCAGGGACCATGGGTCTCAAATCTGGAGCCTAGTAAGCTCCAACCTGCCACACAGCAACTTGCTAACAATTGCTAAGGCAAAGCTGAACCTCGACAGAAGACTCCAGTCCTGGTACCTGACTGGCAGAATGCTGGGGGTCCTGACTGGTCCACAAAGTCTATATAAATCCAGCACAAGAACAGGAAGTTGTCCATGCAACAGGGACCACCTTGCTCTGGACTGTGAGCCTAGTGCTTCCTGCTCCTGCTTCCGCTCCCACTCTTGCTCCCCGGGCTTGACTCTGGTTATTGATTTGTGGTTCTCCTGCTTCTGATCGCCTGGTAACCTGACCCTGCCTGCCTCCTGACACTTGATTCTTGGTATGCCCTCTGGCCTGTCTTAGACTCTGACCTCCTGATATCTGACCCAGCCTGACTCCTGCTTTGACCACTAGATCAGACAGCTCATCAGATGTCTTCATGCACAGTATCAAAGGCAACTGGTAGAGCTGAAGAAATCAGCATGGACTCTTGATCATGGCCTGTTGTGATGAGAGCAACCATCAATTAGATCACTGCAGACTCTGCCATACCCCAGGCCTAAAGCTAGACTGAAAGGAGTCAAGGAACTCCATGTACTTCAAGTACAGATAAACTCTCATTTGAAACTTGATTATATAAAATCCAGATGCGTTCTCCAAGCCAGTCCGATAATTAGGATTTACTTGTATTGCCAAAGTGGTTTTGCTGTGGGTACTTTTCATTTCTTCTCAATCGAAAGAAAACACACAATATTCTACCTTATCTGCCCCTTGCCTTCTAGCATCCTAAAATAATAGGGTAGGAACAGGGCAATAATAGGCAAGACTGTGAAAATACGGGGCTGTTTTCTTTAGTAAATATGTAATAAAAACTTATATAAGAGGTGATGGAACCTTGCTCTCTCAAGGGGGGAACTGACCATCATTTCCACCCACAGTGAACCAATGCTTCCTTCCCACAAGCTCTCATCAGCCATGATGGATGTGGGTCCAAAATGCAAGTTGCGGCCAGAAGCTCCCCAAGCACGTCCAGCCCTTCAAGGATTCAGGGTGGCAGAAGCTCAAGCAGAGAAGATATCACATTTGTCCACTCTGAACGCAGAATCGACCATCACAGATGCAGAAAATCTGAGCGTATTGGTGTAGTAGACCAACAGAGAGCTCAGACACCACAGCAACTGTGTATCTAAGATCCTGCCTACTAGCTGGAACTGTTCTGGAAATTAGTGTTCTGCTTCTAGCCATGCCATGAGATTTCAAAAATGTATTTATGCTACAGCCCGTAGTTTTCTGCTACTGATACCCTATCCTCCTCCTTTCCACTTTCTATGTCGCAGGTCATCTGTACATCTTTGTGGTGTGCAAGGACAAAGAATCAAAGGAGAGATATTAAGAGCCACAGCATGAGCCCTGGTTCAGTACTAACTCAGAAAAAAGAGCACTATCTCCCACATTATTAATGATACTTCTTGCAGCACCCAAGTGTTCCTTTGAGATCTCCCGTTGAATTTTTCTGGCTGCTTAGCTTGTAAGAGTTGGTGTGATCACAGAATAAGGTGATATAGCCACAAAGATTCAAGTGTACCCTGGCACAGTCCTGTTTGCCATAGTTCATAAAATGTTACAAAGAGTCATGTATGTGATTTCTCTGTTGGTCCTCTAAGAACAATTTGCACAAAGTTTACATTCGCCCTATCACTACATTATGCAGCGAAAGAATGCTCAATTTGCAGATAAAGCATCTGACTCTCTTATTCCATGAATGAGGGAGTGTCAAAGCGACAAGGGAGTTACGGCCAGGGCCGGCTCTGGCTTTTTGGCCGCCCCAAGCAAAAAAAAAAAAAACGCGGGGCGGCCGGGGGGGGGGGGGGGGGGGGCGGGCGGGGGGGGGGGGAGGGGAAGGAGGAGGGAGCAGGCGGGAGAGAGAGAGAAGGGGGCGGCCAGGGCTACAGCAGGGGCGCTGCCACGCGGCCCCTCCCGCTGCGCCGCCTCCTGCCGCCGCGAGGGCTCCGCTCCGGTCGGCAGGGAGGGAAGGAAGAGGACTGCCCTGCAGGGCGCTCCGGTCCTCTGCGCCGCCGCCCCCTACAGGGCAGCCGGAGCAGAACAAGAACCAAAAAAAACCCAAAAAACGGCCGTGCCGCCCTAGGATTGGGCAGAATGCCGCCTCGAACAATCTGCCGCCCCAAGCACCAGCTTGCTCAGCTAGTGCTGGAGCCGGCCCTGGTTACGGCCACACTATTTTCTAATTGGGTGAACAGATAGTTCTGCCTTCTTGGACTTCTGTGCTTTGCAATGAGTCTTTCCATGTACTGAATATTAGGTAAACTACCAATCTGTCCTGGTCCCACTGATCATCAAGCTGTGGTATGTGAAACTAAAAGTGTTTAAAACAAACAGAAAGAACAAAACAAGAAAATTATAGCAAGCTTCAGTTACTGACTCCAGATTCTTCTCATGTGATTCCCAGTTTAGTTGTTACTCAGGCTCTGGTGAGCATACTCAACTGAACTGCAGTGGAGAGCAAATAGAATAAGAGCAACTTGTTTCAGAGGCTACAGTTATCTAGCACAGCTTAAATAAATTTGTAAAAACAGACCAGAGTTCTTTTCCGTGGCTTGCCCGAAGCACCACCTTAATGATTTCTTTCTATTTCATCTGCTTGTAGCCTTGAGCTGTGTTCCAATGGAAAGTCAAATGACTACCATTGAATAGCCATTTATTCTTGGACCAGAAGTTCCATGAATAAATGAGTTACATGAATTCCATGAGTTACATGAATTCACATTGTGTCAGGGTTTGACCGTAAGTCTTTGAGGGAAGATCAGTCTGTGTCAGAGGAAAACTAGAAATCTAGTGGATAAAAGACTTAAAGCCTTTTCAGGTGTAATTTACAATTAAGTTTTAGGTACTGCAGGTGACTTGCTGTTTCAGAACATTTTGCATTCCTCCATGCACTGTGTTATTGGAGAAGCTGAATTTTTGCACTGATTGCATCTAGGAAGATAATTTATAGCTTTTTCCAACATCAAGACTGAGTAAAGTCGAGTAGTTTATTCCAGTATCTCTTGAAAGTATACACCAGGGGTAGACAACCTATGGCACGCGTGCCAAAGGCAGCATGCGAACTGATTTTCAGTGGCACTCACACTGCCCGGGTCCTGGCCACCGGTCCGGGCGGGCTCTGCATTTTAATTTAATTTTAAATGAAGCTTCTTAAACATTTTAAAAACCTTATTTACTTTATATACAACAATAGTTTAGTTACACCTCTATCCCGATATAATGCGACCCGATATAACACGAATTCTGATATAGCGCGGTAAAGCAGTGCTCTGGGGGGGGGCGGGGCTGCGCACTCTGGCGGATCAAAGCAAGTTTGATATAACGCGGTTTCACCTATAATGCGGTAAGATTTTTTGGCTCCCGAGGACAGCGTTATATCGAGGTAGGGATGTATATATTATAGACTTATAGAAAGAGACCTTCTAAAAACATTAAAATGTATTACTGGCACACAAAACCTTAAATTAGAGTGAATAAATGAAGACTCGGCACATCAATTCTGAAAGGTTGCTGACCCCTGGTATACACCATCTCTAGTATATTAAAACTTTTTCACAGTACAGCAGACTAAGCTATACCAGTTAACAAAAAGTAAAAAGGGATTGGAAAGTTGGGCTGAAAGGAGTGGATGAGGAAGAGAAAGGGAAAATTAAGAGCATTAACACCCTGAATTTGTGTAGATGGTTTGCTTTAAATTTTATGCCCCATAAAAATCACTTTGGCACAGAATATACCTAAAAGTTTGCAGGCCAAAAGGAGTTATTGTAATAAAGATAGAAGAGGTTCTTAAAGAGATCTTAAAATGGAAATGGTCTTGCAACCTTATGTCATATAGTATATTACTCACATATTATGTATGTAGGCACAGTGATGTGGCTTACACATAACATACAAAAAAGTACTGTGCCCATCATAACCTTTATTGCTTTAGTAGATATCAGTATAGACCCCCAGCATTTCACCAGTAACCCCAAAGAATACTCAAATGTATGCCAGAGCTGTGTGCATGGATTCAACTCCCAAGGAATTGCAAATACACACTACAACCCTTGACACGTATTCAACCCCACCCACAGAACAGTGGTGCCCAACCACAGGCCTTCAAGGCGCTACACTGTAGCCCTCAAGGGTAACTGTATTAAGAAGAAAACTAGTATTTGATTACAGTTTGAAACGTGTTCCCTGAACGGGTTCCTCTCTTTTAACCTAAAGCACTGGGGAGGCGACAAAGCGGGGCCATCTTCACAACAGCCTTCCACTGATGCTCCAGAATACAGCTGGTCAGAAATTCTCCAATGGAACTTTTTTTCATCAGAGAAAGCCAATGTGTTGAAATCAAAACATTTCATGGAGACGATTCCATTTTCAACAAAGCTGCAACAGGACCGTGCCAACCAGGCAGGTTTCGAAAGCTGCCTGGCTGCCTGCTAGTTTGCCGGCATGGCCCCTCGGCAGCCTGCCTGGTAGGTTAAGATGGAGCAGAGAGTCTGGAAGCCCCAACTCCCAAGTTCCAAAGCTCCCAGGCTGCCATGTAGTGGGACTCCAAGGGCTTTCAGGATCCCAGCTCCCACAGAACTCGCCAGGTGTGCTGCCACAGAACAGAGTTCCCAAGGCTTCCAGTTCCTCATCAGAGTGCCTGGTGGTCTGATGGCGAACTGGGAACCTGGAAGACACAGCTCTCGAGTGCTGAGGTTTCCAGGTTAGTCAGGGTTTGCAGGCTCCTGGCTTCCCTTCAGCTTGCCAGGTGGGATGACTAGGAGCAGGAGCCTGGAAATGCCAAATTCTGAAATACTGAAACCCTCTGTGAAACAAAATGGCTTTTCTCTGCAGAGTTCTACCTCCTAGACAGCTTGCATCTAAGCCAGGATCAGGTGGAGCTGTTGTCCCTGTGCTGCAGCAGCTACTCCAATAACCACATGCTTGTATCACTAGCAGGCTGTGGGAGCCCCTGGGAGAGCAGAAGAGGTGCCTCACTGGTTCTGCCTATAAAGGATGGCTCCCCTCTTCCACACAGCCATCCAGGGTGGCCTAGAAGAGGGGTCAAAATGAGAACAACCAGTTACAGCTCCCTGATTTTCTGTGCTAGCCCCTAACTTGTGCCATCAGGCAATGGTCCCCAAAGGGCCATATATCAGCTGGAGCACAGCATGCACCTGCCACTCCTCATACCCAAGTGGCTGCAGGGAGAGAGCCACAGGGACTGGCTACATCCACTGGGGACTCCCTTTCAGCCAGGTGTCTGTGATGGGGATGATATGGTTCATGGACAGGTATAACTGGGGCCCTTATATTACCTGGATTCCAAGACTGTGGCTGTAACAGGGGAAATTTTTTTAACCAATGCTACTATGTTCTCATCAGAACAAGAATTAGCCAAACAGATTTGACAACTGAGCTGACTTTCTTTATAGCACTCAACATGTGTTGAGGGCCTTTAAAGCACAAAAGGAGGGAATAAAAGTGAAGGGTAGAAATGATAAGAGAGAGAAGAGAAGGACAAAGAATGGGGTGGAATGATGGGAGGGAGAGGAAATCTAGGGAGAAAAGGGGAAGGAATATATAAAAAAAAATCTTTAGAAATTGAAAAGCCATTCACCGCTTAGGACACTTGCAACAGAAAAAGGCAACCATTCAGTTTTTAAATATTACAGCTTTAAAAGTGAAAATCATTTGGAAGCAGCTTTTATTTTATTATGAAATTAGCTTTGGAGAATGCTGTTTCACAATGGGAAATCACTTGTGAGAGTGCCTGTTGGGGACTGTTGCACACAGCTTTTCTGTTACTCAGATAGGATTTTTCTACCATTAAATAAATAATTTAGTTCAACTAGAGATTAAGTGACTGTATCTCCCTATTCTCCAAGGGTGAGTAGGATTCAGTTACTATTCATTTTAAGTTCTGCAGTTGCTTCTTTCCTCACTTTTTTCCACTGGTTAGGGTGTTCTGTACTTGTATTTGTTAGACATTACACCTCATGCATGAACTTTTTGCAAAGTCCTTGTCAGTTTGGCTTTTCTATGTGCCTCAGAAGCACCTTAATTTGAAATGCAAATTGTACAATGCCTGTTTTTTGTGGCATGACTTACATGGCCGGCTCCAGGCACCAGCTGAGCAAGCTGGTGCTTGGGGCGGCAGATTGTTCGAGGCGGCATTCTGCCCAATCCTAGGCACGGCCGCTTTTTTTTGTTTGTTTGTTCTGCTCAGGCCGCCCTGTAGGGGGCGGCGGCGGCGCAGAGAACCAGAGCGCGCTGCAGGGCAGTCCTCTTCCTTCCCTCCCCGCCGACCGGAGCGGAGCCCTCGCGGCAGGCGGCGGCACAGTGGGAGGGGCCGCGTGGCAGTGCCCCCGCTGTAGCCCTGGCCTCCCCCTTCTCTCTCTCTTCTGCCCGCTCCCTCTCCCTCCCCCCCGCCAGCCGGTCCCCTTGCACCCGCGCTCCGGCCGCGCTGCAGGTTTTTTTTTATTTATTTACTTTGCCGTTCTGGCCACCCCGTTTTTTTTTTTGCTTGGGGCGGCCAAAAAGCCAGAGCCGGCCCTGATGACTTAGCAGTAAAGGCCTTTTTTCAGGCAGCTTGTTCTATGGATGTCATTTCTCTTTTTGACAAGTGAATTGTCCAGGTTTTTTTGCTCTGATCCTCAGTTTTGGGGTTGTTCAGTTTTGATTTATTTTAAGATTTCTGAGTGATTTGTACAGTTTATGCTGAATTTTCAACTTTGTCTTCTGAATTCTTTTATCCTCATCAATCCTTTCCAAAGACCAATTACAGAACAATATTAATATTCTCTTGTTGTCTGGTTAAGAAAATCAAGACAGGGCCTGAAAATCTATTCTGGGCTTAATAGTTATTTAGTTAATATATGGTTTTGTACTATCCTACCACATGGGCAGAGTACAGAGTCACCCACCCAGAGGAGCAAAGCATTCTATAAGTAGCAGCAGGCAGTGCTCCGGTCACGTAACCCCATTAATACAGTTACTTCCCTTAATTACCTCAGGCAAGAAATTAGTACATACTTAGTATTTCTGATTATCCCTGTGTTGCTTCCAAAGATTAACCTAAATCTTGACACTAAATAATTAAATATTTAAATTTAATTAGATTAAATTCCATTAAAAAGCAACACAGGGAGAATGTTAAAGTTGCTCTGTTGAGCAGTCAAAAGCCAAGGAATCACAGGGTTGTTTGGCATGCACAGAAAAGCACCCAGTTCTTCAAGGAATTACACTTGTGTACCTAAAATTATACAAAATATTAGGATAATATATCATGTATTTTAACAAACATAACGGTGCAGGAGGGGAAGAGTTAAGACTCCAGGTGCAACCGTAATTTTCTCATTTTCTTACTTCTGAGTGATTAACTGGGCAATCTTAACCTTAGGGGGGTTAATCTTAACCTTAATCTTAATCTTAGGGGGGAGGGATAGCTCAGTGGTTTGAGTATTGGCCTGCTAAACCCAGGGTTGTAAATTCAATCCTTGAAGGGGCCACTTAGGGACCTGGGGCAAAATCAGTACTTTGTCCGGCTAGTGAAGGCAGGGGGCTGGACTCAATGACCTTTCAAGGTCCCTTCCAGTTCTAGGAGATAGGATATCTCCATTAATTATTATTATTATTAACACTTTCAACTTTGTTTTCTAATGAAATTTCCTAGGATTCTTTTTTTCTTAAGTCATTTTAAACTCGATATTCCATACTATGGAAGTGCTAGGTTAGACACCAATGGCACTGTCCTACACACTTTAAAATGTCTGCACAAGGCAACCTCTCCCCTGTACACCTTAAGAAGTTCTGCTGTGAAGCTTAAGAGCTGTGTGGCTTTTACCTCATAGACTTTAAGGTCAGAAGGGACCATTATGATCATCTAGTCTGACCTCCTGCACAACGCAGGCCACAGAATCTCACCCACCCACTCCTGTAACAAACCCTAACCTATGCCTGAGTTATTGAAGTCCTCAAATCGTGGTTTAAAGACCTCAAGGTGCAGAGAATCCTCCAGCAAGTGACCCGTGCCCCATGTTGCAGAGGAAGGTGAAAAACCTCCAGGGCCTCTGCCAATCTGCCCTGGAGGAAAATTCCTTCCCGACCCCAAATATGGCGATCAGTTAAACCCTGAGCATAAGGTAAAGAGTCATGCCTAATTCACTTAAAACTTTACAAGGATCTTGGTCCAGTAAAGAGCTGAGCCCTTCCTGAAGGTTAGTGAGCACCTACAATTCTCATTGATTTCAATGGCAGGTGAGGATGCTCACTTGGAAGATATACACGGCTCCAGGTCACCTACTGGAAAGTTATGCATATCCCCTTCTCAGACCTCAGCCCCTCTCCTGCTTCCTCTCCACCTCAGCAGAATCCCCACATTCCTCCCCAACTCCCCTTCTGCAAGCTGTAGTTTCCTTCACATGCCAATGCAAATTCTGCCACTGCTCTGAAAAAATATCTTTCAGCCCTGGTTTACTTCTTACATCCACTACAAGCCCCAGTCCCCCCAAACCACACCACCTCCCATAGACTTATGTCCTGATTTTACTCTGGCCAATCCAGGAGCTCCTGTTCCAGGTCTCCACCCACTCAACTTCCCTACAATCCCCCCAAATTCCTAATAAATCTCCCCAAACGTCTCCAAATATTTCCACATGAAATTATACAAGTTAAAAATGGAAAAGATCTATCTGATTGTGAAGTCTATCTCCCTCACAGCGCAGAACGTCACAGAATCATGATGGAGGCTACCATCTGCAATATGAAACATATGGAATAAGAAAAAGCTATTATAGTAAGTTGGAGACCATGCAGTTCAAAAGTAATATATTAACAACTCTGAACAGACTATAAGTTATACTGTAAGCAATTGGGGCAAGGGCTGTCTTTGTACAGCACCTAGCACAATGGGCCTCTGATCCAGGATTAGGGCCTCTAGGCACTGCTGTAATACAAATAACCAGTTATTATAATTGGTTCTCTTTTCCCTTTGTACCTTATCTCTTCAAAATTTCATCCACAAAACAAATTCAGCTACCATCTCTATGCTGATGGCTCTCAAACCTACTTTTTCTACTCCAGACCTGTCTCCTTCTGTCCAACTAAGTTCTCGGTGTGCTCTCTGACATTTCCTCATGGATGTCTAGCTGTCAGCTCAAGCACAACATGGCTAAAACAGAGCTCTTAATCTTCCCACTCCACGACCTCCTCATTTCCTCCTTTCTTGATCACTGTGGACATCACTACAATCCTGCCTGTCACTCAGCCCCATACCTGAGCATTATCTTTGATTTGGACCTCCTTCTAGGTCCTCATATCCAAGCAATGTATAAACCTTGCTGATTCTTTCTGCATCACACCTCAAAGATATGGCCATTTCTATTCACTCAGACGTCTAGATCTCTTGTCCTGACTCACACTGCCTCGCATCTTAATTACTGCAACATCCTTTCCCTTGGCCTTGACAAATGCAATCTTGCCTTGCTCATTTCCAGAATGCTGCTGCAAAGATAATTGTCCTAGCCTGTTGCCCCTCTCTTTGCATCCCTGAATTGGCTCTCCCTTCTCTATTGCATCAAACATAGACAGCTTGTGTTCACTTTCAAGGCTCTTCCCAGCCTATCACCACTCTATGTACCATCTCTCATTCACTATGAAGATGTCTGCTCCTATCTCCAGTTGGCCCATGATGCCAGCCTCCATTGCCCCTTTGTTAAATTTTCAAAAAAGCATCTTCCTGGTTTCTCCCATGATGCCCCTAATGCTTGGGAGGAACTCCCTATAACAGTCTGCAAAACTAACTCATTATCCATCTTCAAAACCCTTCTTCGCTGTGATGTCTACAAAAACAAACTTGACAATGGTTAGCCAGCTGGTGTGCTCAGACTACTGCCTATTATATTGACCAATATTATCCCACTGTTTCCTTGTGCTCCACCTTCTGTCTGAATACATCAGTTGTCTCTTGCTTGTGTAAGCACTTTGAGTCATGGACCATCTGTACAGTGCCTAGCACAATAGAGTCCTAGTCCATTACTAGGGTTCTTAGGTGCTATGGTAATATAAATAGTAAATACATAATTACAACCACTGAATTTATTGTACAGAGGCCTTTGATAGGAACACATTTATAGTATCTATACAATGTACACACATTTGTGACCTTTCTTTCACACACACACACACACACACACACACACAGAAAGAGCATTCCACTGCCCTCTGCTGGACAAAATATCAGATCTGCTCACATGTATAAAGTCACCCTCTCGTGACTAAAATGTACAGACAGGGCCGGCGCTTCCATTTAGGCGACCAGGGCACCAGGATTTGGGGGGGGCGGCATTTTGCCACCCTCGGCGGCAATTCGGAGGCGGGGGGTCCTTCCGCGCTCCCGGTCTTCGGGGCAATTCTGCAGCGGGTCCTTCACTCGCTCTGGGACCCGCCGCTGAAGTGCCCCAAAGACCGGGAGCGTGGAAGGACCCCCCGCCGCAGAATTGCCGACGACAACCGGCAGCGCGGAAGGACCCCCGCCTAGGGCGCCAAAACCCCTGGCTCCGTTCCTGTGTGCAGAGCATGTATACCATAATAATACCACATATGGAGGTTTCACAAATTACCTTTAGAGTATTACTTTTGTAACCCTTGTTTGTGATTAACATTTTTAAAAATAACTCCTAGGGAATGAAAATGAAAGTGTAAGAGATATTCTATTGAATAGGGGAAATAACTGGATGTTCCCCCATTTATACAGGTCTTGACCCGAAGTCCACTGAAGTCAATGGAAAGGTTCCGATTGACTTCAGTGGCCTTTGGATCAGGATGTTTTAAATGGATAGCTATCAAGCTCTGTGTTTTCAGTGTGATGTGAAAGGAGTTTTGCACACAACTTTCATTATTAATAGGCAGAATGCCCTACACATTCTTCTGAAATGGACCTTTCTGCCCCCTAGGATTTAAAGTTACAGTATCAGGTTTGATTTCGAGCAGCAACATGCTAGCAAAAGGTTAAATGCCAACACCTGAAATGGCTTTTCCTACTTAACCAATTTCCGGATTTGTACTAAGGTAATTCTTCAGTTCTACAGCATGAGCTCTTCACTAGAATTTTAATTACATTTTGACTAGAGCAGGCAAAAGTATTCTGGAACAAAGATTTGTCCCTCAATTTACTTTTAGTTCTTTTGGGCATTGGAGAGGAAAGCAATCCCTGTGTTTATCACTGTAATTCTCAGTTATTAGGATGTCTGGCAGCGCTGTCTCTTCAATATCAGAAAAATAAAACAGGAATAATATTTTAAAGGATACGAGGTCTGCAATATCTATATATCACAGCTCTACAAATCCTGATCACTGCATTGTAAATAACTCATAGCTATGAATTTGGGTTAGCTGGGGCAGATGTAAGCTCCAATAGCTATTTTTTTCCATGCTCACTGACAGGATACCAAAGTATGAACTCCAGGTAAAACAAATTTAAATTGTTTGTTTTGCTGGGTTTTCCAAAAGACTAAAGACAATGCTATTTTATTGTTGAACTCAAACATATGTTCTTTTTCACTTAATGAAAATTTGTTTTTATGATTGTTGTTCAGCACCCAGAGAGCTTGTGTGTGTGTGGGTGCTTTATAAATACAATTATTGATTACTATTAAATACTTAGAGCTATTAACTGTGTAATAGAACTAACGTATAATATTATTAAGCATGAATGCCTTCATCTTAGTCAGTGATGCATACTCGCTTGATGAGATTAGGAAGATTAATTGTGTGAGGATGACTCAGGCAAGGATGAACACCACAATATCTGTGTGCTGGGTACAGCAGATTGGCTCCTTTACCTTAAATGAACTCTGAAGGCAACTAGTTCTGAAAGGAACTGAACGGGAAAGTTCTTGCACTGAAATAGTGTACCCACAATGATGTGAGCTGAAGAGTTACATTCATAGATACATTAATAGATTACAAGGCCAAAAGGGACCATTGTGATCATCTAATCTGACCTCCCGTATAACACAGGCCATAGAACTTCCCCCAAATAATTCTTGTTTGAACTAAAGCATATCTTCTAGAATAACATCCACATCTTGATTTAAAAATTTCCAGTGATGGAGAATCCACCCTAACCTTTGGTAAATTGTTCCAGTTGTTGATTTCCCTCATTGTTAAAAATGTATACCTTACTTCCAGTCTGAATTTGTCTCGCTCCAACTTCCAACCATTACATTGTTTTATACCTTTAACTGCTAGACTGAAGAGCCCTCTATTATATTTGTTCCCCAGGAAGGTACTCAGACTGTGATCATGTCACCCCTTAACTCTCTCTTTGTTAAGGTAAACTGATTCCGCCACAATAAGGCATGATTTCTAATTCTTTAATTATTCTTGCAGCTTTTCTCTGAACTCTCTCCAATTTATCAACCTCCTTCTTGAACTGTAGATACCAGAACTGAACACAGTATTCATTCAGTGCCAAATGCAGAGGTAAAATAATGTTTGTATTTAAAAGTTAATCTGACACAGATGGACACAACCACTGTCAGTTTCAAACTGCAGCTAGTACTAAGCACAAAAACATTATTTGGGCAAAAGGTAACTCTGCATTATTTCTTCTGCACCTGGTGATCAAACCGTCAAGGAAAAACAAAAGAGAACAGTAAGGAGGAGAGACAAATGAAGGAAAGAAGAAAAGAGAGACTGAAAAATGGAACAAAATAACAATAATGGCTGTCAAAAGCTGGGTCTATTTCCCTGAGAAGAGATGGATGGTGTGCTCATGCCACTGGATCTTTGATTTTCTAAGGGTTTGTTAAGATCTGGGAAAGATATTGCAGTGAGCTAACATGTGTTACTGAACCTCGACCTCTTTCCAAATCTGGTTAGTTCATTTTAAACCTTTTTATTTCTGAGCCAATTTATTTTTTGGAGACTGCTAACTTGCTCTCTGGTATATAAACCTCTCTCTGAAGCCTTGATGATGTCCATACTGTTTTGAGTGACTTTTTTCTAAACAAACTAAGGAAATACAACCTAGATGGAGCTACTATAAGGTGGGTGCATAACTGGTTGGAAAACCATTCCCAGAGAGTAGTTATCAGTGGTTCACAGTCAAGTTGGAAGGGCATATCGAGTGGGATCCCACAGGGATCAGTTATGGGTCTGGTTCTGTTCAATATTTTCATCAATGATTTAGATCAGGGGTCTCAAACTCTCGGCCCGCGGGCCATCTGCGGCCCGTGAACCTCCCCAATGTGGCCCGTGGGTCTCCAGCGGTTTTGGGGCCGGGTCTCTCCCTTGGCCCCACCTGCCGCCCCGGGCGCTCCCCGCCCCCCAGGCGATATACAATGGCCTGGGGCCCCAGAAGCAGCGAAGCTGAGCGACATCTGCCTGCTCGCTCCACGTGTCTGCCGGCCCCTCCCTGTGGCCCCGAGGCGGGGCTGTGCCTCCGTGTGCTGCCCCTGCCCCGAGCACCCCTGCGGACAATGGGAAGCTGTGGGGGCGGTGCCTGGGGCAGCAGCCCGGGGAGGCCCCCCGGTCCGCCCCGCCTCAGAGCCCCCGGTAAGTGCTGCAACCCCACCCCCTCCCAGAGCGTGCACCCCCTCCCCACATACCCCCTCCTGCCCCCCAACTCCATCCCAGAGCCTGCACCCCTCCCCACTCCTCCCTCCCAGAGCCTGCAACCCCACCCCCTCCTCCTGCACCCCCACACCCTGCTCCAGCCCAGAGTCTGCACCCAGGACCCAAACTCCATCCCAGAGCCTGCACCCCAGACCCCAACCTCTCACCCTTTCTGCACCCAAACTCCCTCCCAGAGCCTGCACCCCAACCCTCTACCCCAGACCACCTCCCCCACCCAAACTCCCTCCCAGAGTCTTAGGCAGGTGGGGGACAGATTTTTTTGGGGGGTGGAGTTTTGGGGGGCAGCTTCTGGCTGACATGAGTGACATTATTGGCCCACTGGGAGGATTTGAGCACTGGCCCTGGCCCTAAGGTAAATTGGGTTTAGGCCCCTGATTTAGATAATGGCATAAAGATACACTTCTAAAGTTTGCGGACGATACCAAGCTGGGAGGGGTTGCAAGTGCTTTAGAGGATAGGATTAAAATTCAAAATGATCTGGACAAACTGGAGAAAAGATCTGAAGTAAATAGGATGAAATTCAATAAGGACAAATGCAAAGTACGCCATTTAGAAAGGAACAATCATTTGCACACATACAAAATGGGAAATGACTGCCTAGGAAGGAGTACTGCGGAAAGGGACCTGAGGGGTCATAGTGGGTCACAAGCTAAATATAAGTCAACAGTGTAACACTGTTACAAAAAAAGCAAACATCATTCTGGGATGCATTAGCAGGAGTGTTGTAAGTAAGACATGAAAAATAATTCTTCCGCTCTACTCCCCACTGATACAGCCTCAACTGGAGTATTGCGTTCAGTTCTGGGTGCCACCTTTCAGGAAAAATGTGGACAAACTTGAAAAAGTCCAGAGGAGAGCAACAAAAATGATTAAAGGTTTGGAAAACATGACCTATGAGGGAAGATTGAAAACATTGGGTTTGTTAAGTCTTGAGAAGAGACTAATGAGGAACATGACAACAGTTTTTAAGTACATAAAAGGTTGTTATAAGGAGGAGGGAGTAAAATTGTTCTCTTTAACCTCTGAGGATAGGACAAGAAGCAATGGACTTAAATTGCAGCAAGGGAGGTTTAGGTTGGACATTAGGAAAAATTCCTTACTGGAAGGGTGGTTAAGCACTGGAATAAATTGCCTAAGGAGACTGTGGAATCGCCATCATTGGAGATTTTTAAGAGCAAGTTAGATAATCACCTGTCAGGGATGGTCTAGATAATATTTAGTCCTGCTCTGAGTGCAGGGGACTGGACTAGAAGACCTCTCGTCCTTCCAGTCCTATCAGTCTATATTGATTTTGCTACTGAGCAATGCATCATTGTAGGAAGAGAGATGATCTGTAAATGACATTTTCTTTAGACATCTTATGTGAGTGAAGCCTGGTTTGTGAGCCAACTTGAATTTGAGGAAGGAGCTTGAGAGGCGACCTACACTTTTTATTTTTTCCAATATGACCCCGGCCCAGCTCCATCTATGAATAGAAAGTCGAATTTAAAGGACAATGCAGCCTGCCAGAGTTTATATGAATGTCATTTCCACCATATCCTTGTAAATAAGGACTAAGGTCAAATTCTGCACTGATTTACACTCCAAAGCAGTTTAATCCCTTTGCTCCTTTATTATTTTTGCAGTTAATGATTGTGATATTTTCTGTTCTTAAACCAAATGCAAGTATCTGTGTTTGGCACAGCTCTTCTATGGGGTGACACCTGTCCCCAAGCTACCTTAGAGAAAACACCCACACATGGAAATTACTTTTCAGTCAGGAAAGCAATTGTGGGTTTTTTATTGGTTAAGTCTGTTCTACCTTCAATCTTATCCTAGCAATATCTGTAAAAGATGAGCTGGGGAATACAGCTCTTACCAATCAGCAGACAAATGGGACATGTGCAGTAGTATTTAGGTTTCTTTTATAGACACCACACTCAATCCTACAAAACAGACGTGCAAACGTAAAAAAAAAATATTCATAATCTGTACAGTGCTAGGGAAGTTTTGTTTCCCAGCAGAATATGTGGATAAGACAGTTTGTTCAACTTACTATTTTATAGACTGTATCAGAAACACACCCACACACCAACATGCATCTTACTTCCAACACTTACGGTACATCTACCCTGCAAAACAAAAACAAAACAAAAAACCCACAATCCCACAGCAATGAGTCTCAGAGCCTGGGCCAACTGACTCAGACTCTTGTTACGAGGCTAAAAATATCGTGTCGACTTTCCACCAGCCTGCGCTCTGACGCCTGGTGAGGGGGATAGGTCTCAGAGCCCAGGCTCCAACATGTGTGGGAATGTCTATGCTGCTATTTTGAGCCTCACAACACCAGCCCCGCGAGCCCGAGTCAGTTGACCTGGGCTCTGAGACTTGCTGCTGCAGGTTTTTTTTGGCAGTGTAGATGTAGCCACAGTTGGATGTTAGCTTCATAGGCCAACTCTAGGTCAACATTAGGTGGGGTATGGTTAGCTTCAATACCTGCATGCATGGCCATTAACTGAGGGCATTTTTGAAAGTGCCTCTGAGTTCTCCAGTGTGGCTACAAGGCTGTTCCATTAATGGCTGGCACCCTTCCTGAAGTCCTGTTATTTTTTGCTTTTGAAACACCTATTAAGAGCCCCTTATTACTTATGAGGTGTCTAATCAATGAGAGATACTGATGCAGCTGTCCTGCAGGGATCCTCCATCTATTAGCCAAGGCAGTCAGGGATGTAACTCCATGGTCTGCATGTCCCTAAACCTTTGACTGCCAGAAGCTGGGACTGGACGACAGGGCATGGATCACTTGATAATTGCCCTGTTCTGTTCATTCCCTCCGAAGAACCTAGCACCAGCCATTGTTGGAAGGATACTGGGCTGGAAGGACCACTTGGTCTGACCCAGTATGGCCACTCTTATGTTCTTAATTGGGAAAGAATAGAGTCCAGTTCCCTCTTCTGCTCTGCATTTCTAATAGGAGTGGAGGCAGTTAAAACTTATTTTAACCAGTGAAGTCCTGTGATAGGACTCTGAATACACAGGAAGCAAAGCTACTCAGTAACAAGGTGCCATTTTAACACAGCCACTTTTCAGAGTAGAACCAAGTGTGAAGTCTATGTATGAAGTCTATTATAGGAATAGACTTCATAGAATAGATAGAAGCTGTTCTCCTGGATTCTGTACTTGTGGATTAAAAGGTTTGGAACAGAGACAGGTTGGAGCTGAACTCCTCCAGGGACTCCACTGGAGACCAAATTTTTTTTTTAATTGCTTTTTCTTCACTTGAAAACTCACTAAAAATGTTAATTTTCTATTCCTATTGTCTTCGTTGGAGGAGCCAGGAACTCTGAGGTTTCATGGTACTGTGAGTGACAATGGCAGATATCAGATACTTCAGAGGAGGAAGTAAGACCCACCCCCACACCCAAATTCACAGTTATGGATAACATGCTTATGAGGGAAGGTTTTCTAATCTCAGGAAGTTAGTGGTATGCTGATGACTTGAGTCAAGAGGATTGATATCCCACATACAATTTTATTCTATATAAGTGTAGACATTTTGGTTATTTGTACAAATGTCTAATCCTGTTTTGAATTCTGCTAAATTATTGGCACTGAGGCCCACAAGTTATGTGTTGTGTAGAAAACCATTTCCGCTTTTTAGTTTTAATTTTGTTGTCTTTAGTTTAATTGTGTGTCTCCTTGTAATTGTGCTATAAGAATACAAATAGGAGCACATGAGACATTCTCTCTTATTCCAGTCACTATTTCATATACCTCTAACATGTTCACTATTATCTTTATGCAAAGACAGTTCTAGTCTTTTCAATCTCTCCACATATGGATGTTTTTCATTACTTCTAATCCTTTTTTTCCACCTTCTCTAGACCTCTTCTATTAATATCCACTTTTTGAAAGATTCTGATGAAAACATTCCATTGATTCATATAATGGCATCCCTTTCTTAATAGTCTAACATCTTGTTTGCTTTTTTGCCCACAACTGCACATTGAGATGTCCACAATAATATCAGTTACAGTTAATTACAAAATCAACAATGTTTACAAGTAATTCAAATTATTCTTCCAAATGGGAATTATCTGGAATCTGCCTGCATCAAATTTCATCTGACATTAGGTTGAAAATCACTTTGCTTTGTTAGGTTCTTTTGAAGGACCTCATAGTCTTGAGATGTGACTAACCTAAATAATTTTGTCATCTGCAAATGTTGCACCACTTACCGTTCACCTCTCTTCCAAATGACAAACACAGATCTGACTGCACAGGTTCTAGTATGGATACTTGTGGCATCTCACTGTTAATCTCCTTCCACACCCTACAAAGTGACCATTTTTTTGGGAGACTCTTTTTTTCTATCTCTTAACTAGATCCATGTGAGAAAGAGGATGGGTAACCATCAAAACCAGGCAAAGTAGTATATGTACTCTTTGCTGAGGTAGTGAACACATAAAGGGATGATATTTGCATTCAGGGATCTAATATATGGATGGTATCCAAAGCCCTGAATTCAAGTTGATTATCACCATCTGTTCTACACTTTCTCTCAAAGATGCCCAAACCCTACCTACTCCCCATGATGCTATGAGGTTCCTCTCCCCAGACTCACTTCTGGGGTATGAAGAGCAGCCAAATGTACTTCTTGCCACCTCTTCTGACATCTTTGGGGAAATTAGACCTGCCCCTCCCATTCCCAGGGTCCCACTAGGAAGGTCCTCATCACCACAATCCTCCTATATCTCTTAGGAGTTAGTTATCCACTGTTAGTTTATTAGAATTCAAACAGAGTCTGGAGAAAATAATTGATCAGCCTGTGTTCTGCTGCTGAGACAGAATAGCAGATAGCAGGGACAGACAACTGAATATTAGTGCCCAAATATTCTGCACACTGAATTGCATGGATATTTACTGTGTTTGAGAAATTATTCAATTAACTCATTTCTAGAATAAACACAAGACTCATTTGTACTGCAGTCTTAACTTGTCAAGCAAAGATTCTGGATTGGAACAAGAATTGTTTCAGCCTTTATAGCATTTGAGCTCAGTCACATTTAACTAGTCTTTTCTCAATGGGACACTGACATTTTCCAGCCTGCCAGCCAAATGAATGCTGAAGAGCTCATATACAAGACTGCAGTCTCCAAAGGGATAAAGACTAGCTATAGACTGTTATCCTGTGCATATCAATAGGTAAGTCAAGTCAGAAGATGCTTAGTCTTTACTAAATTCTGGTATGCAGAAAGACACAATTTTTGCTATCTTACCAGTTTCGATATTTTATTTACTAGGGGAGAAAAAAAGTGAACAAAAACTCAAAATACAGAACATTATAGAATATTTTTTAGAAAAACATTCTAAATAAATGACTCATCTTTTGAAACAAAGACTGGACGCGAGCTATCTATGAAAGTACAAGTTCAATTTACCATCGATAAAGGTTAACATGATCGTGTCTGTTTTGAATTAATCATTAATGGGTCTGTAATTATCACTATTTGAAAAGACAGAACCCTTTTTTTAAAAAACAGTAAAATAAAGGGCAAGGGGCACAAATGTTCTCTGGGAGAGCTCATAGTTGTGGAGCAGTGTAATGTCTATGAACAGACTAGTAACAGCAAGCACATTCCCTTACATTAAAAAAAATTATTCAGAGCCTTGCACTCATTGAATATTAACATTATGTGTTTTAATAGGGTTGCAACACTTGAGAAATTGGGGGAAATCTTGCAGAAGACATTTAAAAAACAAATGATCATGAAATCTCACCTGTAATTTGTGCAAGTAGAATTTTGACCTGAAGGATCTGTTGGGTTAAGAGTGACTCGAGGTGAGACCTGAGCTGACAGCAAAAATCCCAAAGCTAGGATAATGAGTGCTACAGTAGTACCTAAAATACAAAAATAAAAAAGATTTTACTTCAAAATACTCAAAATAATTCTTTGCTGCATAGACCTAGGTCTGGAAAAAAGAAGACACTCAATTTATATGAGCTTAGCACAGTATTTCCCCACTATGCTAATCTGTTGTATAAGGATCTTGAGAAAAAAATAATTTTGGGGGTTGGGATTGGTGTTAAATTCAACAGCTTCTGATTTATTATCCAGATACTAAATTACTCAGTTGTTTGGTTTTTTTTAAACACAGAGTTGAAGACTGTATGAATTAACTCGTATTCCCTTAAGTAACAGAAATAAATGTTCAAAAAGTAGAGTTAAACAGTGGCTTGTAAATCACAATATGTCCCTAGCTCCCAGACATCCAGACGTACCTGGAAGAAGGACAATAGCAACACACTTTTGCAGCACAATATTCCTAGTTATATAGAAACAAGAAAATAAATTTGATTTTTTTCACAGAGCTCAGTTTGTAGAAATGCTACCAAAAATATAAACCCGCTGTTATGAATCAACCTCTTTCTACCAATCCACTCGAGCCCCCTGAATTTTCTGTGAATCTATTGTCACAATGTGTAACACCAAAAAGGGGAGGACATAGGCAAAAAAGATACATGCAATGTATTAAAAATAGTTCATTCCTGGCACAAAACTTTAGACCATATAAACTGATAACACCTTGCTCAGCCTTCACCTTTGTCCTAATAATTAACATAGGTTATTTTGCTACTGGGGAAGAATACCATACTGTGTAGTATATCCTGTGCTATCTACTTCTAGTAAGTTCAATCACTGTATATCCAGATATCATATTTTATATTATGTTTGTGTTTAGATACATATTTTTCTACATACTACATATATGAAGTTGATAATCGTGATAAGTTACAAAGAAATATGATAAACTTCAGTCATTTGATGAATGAAGATATCATGCACTTTTGACCAGCACTCCTGCCCTTTTCCCAATAATCCATCTCTCTAAGACTAATTCTAAAAGCCTAAGCAACTTTAAATAGACTTTTAATATCAATCCACCAGAAAAAAATGATTTTCCTCCTCCAGATTTCACCTGTTCAAGGCTCAGGATGCACAAGAATCAACCCTACACCAGTTAAAGCTTTTCTCCAAATAAAAATAGTGTGACTTCAAAGCCTGATATCTTGCAGCCCTGCAGAGCTTGATGCTATTGGAAAGGGGAGATCATGATTTTCAACTTCCCAGTAGAACTCGGCACTCATTTTTAGTCCTGGAAAGGCCACAGATATTAGAACTTAAAAATGTGACATCTTTAGGTACAGAAAAGCAATTAAAGGTAATTTTGGAGGGTTTTATGGCTCCCTCTGAATCCTGTATAGTTCTACTAATGGTGACAAAGGGACTTGGTGTCAGGATGGAGGGATACAAAAATTAGTGCCTATAATTAAAAACTACCTCCCCAAGCCACTCCTACAGCTTTTTTTTTTTCTAAAATAGGTGGCATACAGAGAAATACATGATGGTTTTATTGAAAGCTAATTTGGAACTGTCTGTAAAACTCACGTATGGCTTCACCAGTCATGAGGAATGCGACTATTCCAAATTCATGCCGATAAAATCTTTATACTCTACCACACCCTCATATATTCCTTTATTTAACTATGCATACATTTCACACACAGAAAATATCTGTATATGTCTATATGTGTAATGCAGTATGCTGTACTACAGATTTATCTAACACCTTCACCCAAGGATCCGACAAAGTACTTATAATGTGAAGCTAGCTTTGACCTTATTTATGCAGAGACAATAAGTCCTTCTGTAACATATGGGGATAGATTCACAAACCACTTCACTACCATACAAGTGGAATGCAGCAGAGGTTTAGATGTGCACAACAACACTATGTGACAGTTCAGGATAAGTGAAAAGTACTTTACCCAGCTTAGTCGGCATGGGGAACAAAGGTATTGCAGGCAGAATGTAATTGTATCTAAGAAGAAGAGCGCAACTCGCACTTTCAAAAACACACACACTTGTGTGTGCCTGGCTTACGCATTAAAAACTTAGTCAGATATTCTTTAAAGAACTACCCATAATATGGTTCTTATGTTTTTTAAGAAAAACAGGTTTCTTGAGAAAACCAATTTACAAAATATGAAAAATACTACTACTACTTCTCCTAATGTCCTGTGTAGCAAAGAGTGTTTGTTTGATGTATTGTATTAATAATTATATTGTTCTAGTATTATAATACCATGCACCAGCATTTGCCAGCAATGTTGCCAACATGAACGTGTGTGCATTAATTGGGTGTTTTTTTGAGCACACACAGGCAGTTTACTTATGCTGATAGATCTCTTTCTGATGCCAAAAGCTTAAGCCAAATCAGGAAGCCTAAATCTCTGGAGAAATTATGAAGCCATCATCAAAATAAAAATGTGGATTTTCAATTTATTCTATATTTGGCTTTGTGATGCTATGACTATTTACATCAACGACGACAGTTCTCTGGGCATGCTGGATTTCATCCTGGATTTAATGTACTTTCCAAATGCTATAAGCCAGAACATCAAATATTTTGAGACATGTTTCACATGGGGAACTATCATCAAATTTATATTCATTTTAAATATGCTTTGTTCATCTTTTGAGAGGTTGACCTAATAAGGAAACATCTTCCTTCATCCCTTAACCCCTTGTCCAAAGGAGGAGGAAAATATTCAGATTTGACATATAGGCATTATATAGTATTTCATTCTGTGGAAAGTTTTCCTTTGGCTAACACAAACCAATACAGCATATCATTAACTGAGGCTAAAAAACTAAGTATTCTGAAGATATTTAATGTCCTCTCTATTACATAAAGCTAAAATTTTGTCATATGTACAAATACAGTGTCTTCAGACTGCCAAAGCCTGAGGAAAAAAAACTAAAACAGACATTACACCCTTCAAAATCTCTCCACATTTTACATGTAATGAACAGCCTTTGAAGATACAGAACAAAGGAAAGAAAGACAACTGGCATCAAGATATAACAGAAGTTGGAAACCAAGTGGAGTCAGCAGCCAACCATGTTAAAATTCTGTCTGTCTTCTCCCCGTTTTTGGCAGAAAGAAGCCTATGGTAACTTTTGTAACTTTTCAGCGATCTATCAGCATGGCTGGATTTTTTTAAAATGTTGCCAGCTCTTTGAAACTAGTGAAGATGCCAAGCTTCAAATGGTAAACACTCCTTTACAGAACATTGGCAGAGAATGGAAAAAGTCCATAGCTAGTCCAATAAATGTCAAGGCATTACCACAAGACAGTACTTAATGTGCATATTGTTACACCTATGTAATGTTTAGAAAAAATACTTATGACTTATACAGTGCTTTTCATAACTTCATACATTTGTGCGCAGTTTTCAAGTTTTTCTTGCGCTTAGCTTTCATATATCCATGCAGCCAGTGAGTACTGTCCTCATTTTACATATTGAGAGGTGACAGCAGACAGGTTACCCACAGAGGCAGCACCAGTTGTAACCAGGTTTAGAGTTCAAGATTTCCCAATTCCCTTGAAAGGCAGTTCAAAGTAGCAGAGTGAAAAATGCACACTTACAAACAAAACAAAACCAACTATTTGAAACACTGCCCACCAGAGGATCTAAAGAGCAACATAGGACCTAATGTTTATTTATTAAGCATCCTTCCTGCTAAGGTGCTCTGTATGCTGCACAGACAATTAAAATACAATAATAACAGATATGCAAGTATGAAATCATCATAGAATATGTGACTTACAAACAAAACACTGCCTCCCCCGACCAAATCCTAAAAGCCAAGCACCACACGAAAAGCTCTAAATAGTATTTCGAGATGGTATGTGATCTCAGTCTCAGCTCGAGGGGAGTCAGTATTGGATTTTTCCTTTTTTTAAAGGCCACAGTATAAAGATGACTAAAAGAAACACAACACTAATTAAAATGACTGAAAGAAGGCAACCCAGTACAGAGAAGGGACCTAGAAAAGGACATCTTTACATACTAATTCTGTTCTGTATCTAAGTACCATAAAACGAAACACTCCTTACAGTATTCGTCCTGGTTTTACTACAATGGCCATCTACTCTTTTACTAAACTGCTTTGTGAGAGATGTTTGCATGAACATTTTCAAATCATTGATCTTCGAATATATTAGTCAGAGGGCCTGGTCACAAAGGGCCCAAAAATTCTAGAGGCAGTGACTAAAGCCTGATGGTCAGGACCCAAAAGGATCAGTTTGTAATTCTGGCACTGAGACACTGAAAAATACACTATGCCTAACACAGAGTACAAGATTAGTATTGCGTTATTGCAAGAAATAGGCTTAAAGTATTTTGGGAGTAATAATAAAGTAATACAATTCTGCTTTGTTCTGCTTTTGTTCATGCCCCATTATAACATTTGATAGACCACACAGAAAAAGAATGACTATCAACTGAGTAAATAGCATGAGATGACAGAGCTAGACAAATTCACACAACGTTATATATTGCTGTAAGAGTGATATACAGTAAACAGTTTGGGGACTAAACGAGTGGCCTGGTCTGGATTCAGTCACAAGCAATGAAGTGCATATTATTTTGATGTGTGCTTTAATCTGCTAGGAAATCTAAACAAAGGTCAACAGCATGAAAGCTATCAGCAACTCAATCCAAAGAATAAAGGTGGATTTGATAAATCAGTTCCACGTCTGGGGAGCATGATCAGATGCATAAGCCATGTGTCGAGAGATATGGAAAAATAAAAGATGCAGGTTGCAGAGACATGAGTGAGTCATTCAACATTAACTAGTGATTGCAACAGAGGGTTGCTAACATGGAGACCATTCCCCATGCATTTACAATTTTAAACTTAAACTTATCTGCTTGAGCTAAAGTTGAAGAAGTACTTTCTCAGCGTTGCTGTATCCAATTATGCTCATACAGGTTTTTACACAATACTAAAGATCACAAGAATGCAAGAAATGTACCCTGCTATCCCATACCATTTTGTCTCCTGCAATGTCATTAAATTGCCTGCTGTGGGGAGCAGCTAAGTTACTATATACTATTGATGCAAATAACTTCATGTAACAGTCTGGCTCTGACCTCAGTTGGTAGATGGTTAACGATGATTGCTCTCTTTTATCCAAATTATCTCTGTCAAGTTTCAACCCTTCTGCTGTTGAATCAAGTATAAGAAGATTCAAGTTGTCAAAATCTGCACTTAAAAGACATTATTTTAAATGTGGGTACCTATTGTAAGTTGAACATACCAAATTTGCTCAAAATTACATGTTTTAATGTACAAATTGGGTAACTGTGCATACCAACACGCTCAGTTACCACACACAAATGCATGTTTTGTAGGCAACATGAATGAGGCCAAATTTTGCAGATCACAGAACCATAGACTTTAAGGTCAGAAGGGACCATTATGATCAACTAGTCTGACCTCCTGCACAATGCAGGCCACAGAATCTCACCCACCCACTCCTCTATCAAACCTATGTCTGAGCCATTGAAGTCCTCAAATCATGGTTTGAAGACTTCAAGGTGCAGAGAATCTTCCAGCAAGTGACCCGTGCCCCACGCTGCAGAGGAAGGCGAAAACCCCCCAGATGCAGCTTAGGTGCTATTGGTTGAGAATTTTGTCCAAATATATTGGTGTTCCACTCTGGCAAATCAGTTTTTAAATGAACTAGTAAGTTATTTTACTCTTGAGATGTTTAGATCCCCGATACAGAGACCACCACTGTCAAATGTCATGTTTCTGGGCCAACAATGGAGGTAGGAGAACTTCTCAACTACACAGTTATACAATTTTTTTTAAATGGGCAAAACAAAGTATGTTTCCCTAATCTCGTTCTCTGAAATGGCAGAACTCTTTTAGTTGAAACTTTCCAAAACAAAACCAGACCACTCAACCTGAGGCAGAAACTTGGCATGGAAAATTTCAGGCCAAACAGTCAGGTAAAGATATAAGCAAATGAAAACAAGGTCTTATAATGAGAACTGCTGGGCTACATTAACTATAGACAGTGCTACTAGCTCTGCCTATATCACCTTCCTAGAAGTGACTGTGTTGATTGAGTTTAAGTGTGATGTTAATGCCATTATACAAGAATGCTTAGCTAATGGCTAAAATTCATAAGAGTGGCAAAGTTCCTCCTCTATCTTGGTGGGTCCTGCGCTTATTGGCGGATTTTCTTGCTTCAGAGATTCACCACGTGGGTTGGGGAACAGCCCAGAGACCTTCCCCTCTGGGAGAACCCACAGTCCAGGTCAATTGGGAGGTTTGGGGGGAACCCGGGCCTGCCCTCTACTCCGGGTTCCAGCCCAGGGCCCTGTGGACTGCAGCTGTCTATAGTGCCTCCTGTAACAACTGCATGACAGCTACAACTCCCTGGGCTACTTCCCCATGGCCTCCTCCAAACACCTTCCTTATTCTCACCACAGGACCTTCCTCCTGGTGTCTGATAACGCTCTCTCACTCTCTCACTCTCAGCACACCCTCTCACTCTCAGCTCCTTGCGCCTCTTGCTCCCAGCTCCTCACACTCACACCACAAACTGAAGTGAGCTCCTTTTTAAAACCCAGGTGCCCTGATTAGCCTGCCTTAATTGATTCTAGAAGCTTCTTCTTAATTGGCTCCTGGAGTCCTAATTAGCCTGCCTGCCTTAACTGGTTCTAGCAGGTTCCTGATTACGCTAGTGCAGCCCCTGCTCTGGTCACTCAGGGAACAGAAAACTACTCATCCAGTGACCAGTATATTTGCCCTCTACCAGACTCCTGTACCCCACTGGTCTGGGTCGGTCACATAAGGCATTCAGAATTTTACACTTTAGTTTCTCATGTTACTATGTTGGATTAGCCACTTCATGTTAAACCATTAACTATAATGCTTTTACTATTTCATATTTGGAGGGGCAATGAACAGAACAGCATTCTTCTCTTTTTAAAAGAACACAGCAACAATATGTCTTTTTGCTTTCCGTAATAATTTCTGACAAAACGTTACAAATTCACTTTAGTTGCTAAAAATTACATATGCCATATTATATACTTAAAAACTAACCAGCTGTGAAGTTAGGCACATTTGATTGCTCCTAAATTAAAGTCTTAAAGGGGTATACCTATTATTGTCAACTGTGCCCTGAAGCAGAAATTGCAGCTGAACAAATATACTCCTTATGATAAATTTAAAAATTGCTTTCGTTCTTAGTGCCTCGCTGCACATTGTTTTCATTCTTAAAGGGCCCTGTGTACTTCAGTTTAATGTACTTAAACACACACACACACACACACATTTTATCTGTGTGTGTGTGTGTGCAGGCAAAATAGTCAGTCGTTTATTTTACTTTTCTTTAGAAGATCGTGTTGATCAAAGTAGAATTCAGAGCCTTATTTTCATTTTGTTCACCTTCATTAGAATCTAACAGTATTCCCCAAGTAATCTCTCACCTGTTAGGCTACCAAGCGTAAGTTTCCGGCGGCCCACTTTTTCAACAAGCCAGACTCCCACTAGTGTGAAAAGGAAGTTTGTAAATGCTGTCACTGCAGCCAGCCAGATTGCAAGACTGTCATCTTGAACCCCCGACATCTGCAAAATGGTTGCACTGTAGTACCTGTAAAATGAACAAGAGTCAAATGTAAGTACCACCACTGATTTGACCTTTGCTTAGATCACAGATTAAGTCATACAGTTTAAGGCCAGAAGGGACCATTAGATCATCTAGTCTGACCTCCCGTATGACAGGCCACAGAATTTCACCCAGTTACCCCTCTACTGAGCCCAGTAGCTTGTGTTTGGCTAATGCATAGCTTCCAGAAAGGCATCCAAGTCTTGATTTGAAGTCTTCCAAGAGATGGAGAATCCACTACTTCCTTTGGTAGTTTGTTCGAATGGTTAATCACCCTCAGTGTTAAAAAGTTAAACATGTTTTAGCTAAAGTGAAGTGGAGAATGGTCTTTATCCTCAAGGAGAGAACACGCTGCTGAGAGATTTCATAACCTTTCGAAGTGCTTTAAATAGAGCCACACAAATACATTCAGTGCCATTTCATGGCAAGAAGTTTTTCAGCAGCAAAAAACACAAAACAAAAACTCCAGCTGCTTGCTCACTGACAAGGAAAACAATGGATCACAATTCACAAGGGGGAAGAAAAGAACATCAATCATTACATTAACTTGTAGGGTCACTGGTCCTTGACCCTTGTGATAAACAACATTTTTGTGCATTGGAAAAGGGAGGATAGTTGTGTTGGCATCGAAAGAGGAAAAGTCAATGAAAAACTCAGGAGAAATACATCACATCTCTATTTAACCAAAACTCCCATTATCCAAACTTCACTTAAGCATTGCCCTGTTTATCTCATTTATTTTAAATGTCTCAAACACTTCGGGTAAAATTGTTATTGAAAATTGACGAACAAAACCTAATAATTGATTTTGGAGTATGTGTTTAAATTGCATTTGCCAGTTGTAATTCCAGTTGTAATTTTGTTATGGGAGAGCACTGAGTGTTTGGAATTTAGCTCTTTTTCAATATTTAAATATTTGAAGGATGAGAGATGACCAAGAGCAAGGAAGAAGGGATGATGTGAAGGGACACACCCTTGTTCTGGTGGAGAGGAGACTAACGAGTTCTTCTGAACCTGTTCAGCATTAACGAGGCGCACCTGAAAGGCTTGCTCTGCCTACAGGTGGAGGGAGCTTAAAAAGGGAAAACCTGCCACAGGAAGGGGTGGTGAACAGGAGAAGGGCTGCTGCATCACAAAGATGGATCAGCCAAGAGGGAGACAGTTGCAGGCCTCACTGCCCCAAAACTGCACAGACCAGCTGCAAAGCAGGACACCAAACAGGAGGGGAATAGATACAGACTCACTGATGGACCAAGCCCAGAGAGCTGAACCGAGAAAGACTGTCTGAGAGACAGGCCACCTTTCCCTGTCTTTGCTTTCACTTGCATTTCCCTCTCTCATAAGTGAGAGAGAAAGGAAAGGACCTTTCTTTTGCCTGTTTGTTTTGCTTAGAGCAGTGGTTCTCAACCAGAGATCTGGGGCCCACTGGGAGGCCACGTGCAGGTTTCAGGGGGTCTGCTAAGCAGGGCTGGCATTAGACCTGCTGGGGCCTAGGGCAGAAAGCCGAAGCCCCCAACACCTGGGGCTAAAGCCTGGGGCTCCAAGTCCTGCAACCTGGGGCTGAAGCCGAAGCCTGAGCAACTTAGCTTTGCAGGACCCCCTGTGGCATGGGGCACCGGGCAATTGCCCTGCTTCTTACCCCCTAATGCTGGCCCTGGCTTTTATATGCAGAAAAAGTTGTTGTGGCACAGGTGGGCCGTGGAGTTTTTATAGCATGTTTGGGGGGGGGGGGGCGCCTTGGAAAGAAAAAGAAAAAGGTTGAGAACCCCTGGCTCAGAGAACCCCACCTATGCTACGAACTAGGGACAAGGACTTTAGAAACGAAGTGGTGTCTGGAGGAGGTTCGGGAGCCTCTACCCCCCCCCCACAGATGAAATGAAGAAATAAAAAATGTGAGGTTTCAGTGTTGTAAAAGAGCAACAATGGCAATCCTAATGAATGCAGACACAGCAACGGGAGAAGCAGGACAGATGTCTTTTGAGAGCAGCAGTAATGGCTCCTCTTCCTTTGGACTCCAGAAGTTCAGCATCAGGAACAAACTCTGATACTACTACTGTTGACAGCTGACATTAGCAATGTTGACACTAACCATTCATTTAGTAAGTATAATTTAGGATAGGACTCGGGTTTAGGATTCATCTGTCATCATTAATCATATAGCATTTACTAACAGCACATTAATCGGGGTCACAGCCATACTATTAGCCTGCCACCAATTTTCTGCTTGTTTTATCTTGCTCGGTTCATGTATTTGGTTTGCTTCTGAAGTATCTGTTTTGTTGTGTGAAGGCTCAGAAGCTGGTATTGCACACTAGCTCAAGTGCCAACTAACACTTTTTTATTTATTTATTTACAGTGATGGGCCTAGGTTCCTGATCCCTGTTCTCTATCTTATTTTAATACTTGTTTGTATTTAAAAAAGCAATTTTCTTTCAAAAAAAAGTTCCTGTAGAACCTTGAGAGATACCACAGGAAGCTGGTATAATTTCTATTTCTTTATCAGAAAAAATCAACATTTATCCAGGAAACATAACAATTAGAGGTGTCAGTTAAAATGGGCACAATTAAAAAATAAGGAAGCCGTGCACATGTTTGCCCAAGTTTAATCAAATGCATGTCTTGTATGCTTGTTTTTAAAGTTTTGGTGAGCTGTTAAATATTTCAACAAAATATGCAGTTTATTTTGCACAAGCTCTTCCATCTTCATTTTCTTTTGTTAACCTGCACTGACTGAAGAATTGATTATTCAGTCATTCAAAAACTCCTTCAAATACATAACCGCTCTTCAGGTTTTGACACAGCAATCGCCAAACAAAATGTCAAAGCTCACCTTTGTAGTTTGCATTAAATGCCTCCTCATTACTTTAATGCCCCAGCCTTCCAGCCTCTGAAATGGTTCTGTTATTTTATGTTTCGGACAGCAAAGAGTTCTTATTTCCAGCAAACAACCTATGGCTAAGCATTCAGTGCAAATGTACCTTGCAGTAGTATAGAGTTTCTTTATAAATGAAATTATAGCATGTTCACATGAAATTAAGATATGAAACATTTAGGCCCTTTCAGTCCCTACAGTGGCTGCCCTTCCCCATCACCTCAACACAAGCATCTGGCTCCTCATCTTTATAGCCCTTCACTTAGTCCAAGGGTGGCCAACCTGAACCTGAGAAGGAGCCAGAATTTACCAATGTACATTGCCAAAGAGCCACAGTAATACGTCAGCAGCCCCTCATCAGCTCCCCCACCCCGCTCCCAGCGCCTCCGACCCACCAGCAGCCCTGCCGATCAGCACCTGCCCCTCCCTCCCTGCACCTCCCGATCAGCTATTTCGTGGCATGCAGGAGGCTTGGAGCGGGGGGGGGGGAAGCGAGAGCACGGTAGGCTCTGGGGAGGGGGTCAGGAAGGGGTGGAGTGGGGGCAGGGCCTGTGGCAGAGCCAGGGGTTGAGCAGTGAGCTTCCCCCCGGCACATTGGAAAGTTGGCGTCTGTAGTTCCAGCCCCCGAGTTGGTGCCTATACAAGGAGCTGCATATTAACATCTGAAGAGCCACATGTGGCTCCGGAGCCACAGGTTGGCCACCCCTGACTTAGCCTCTCTTTACTTACCCACTCTTGTAACTTACTGCATTGCTCTTACTGCTGCCTGTTCATCCAGTGGTGCTTTGCCTCCCTTGTTCATTTGTCAAGTCTCCTACAACCATCTTCATGTTTTCTTCTATACAAAGGAAATGGACCCCAGAGGTGAAATCCTGGCCTACTGAAGTCTATGGGTATGTCTACACTACCCACCGGATCGGCGGGCAGCAATCGATGGGGGAGCGGCAGCAGTCGACTCACCGCAGTGAAGACACCACGGTAAGTCGATCTAAGTACGTCGACTTCAGCTACATTATTCACGCAGCTGAAGTTGCATAACTTAGATTGATCCTCCCCCACCCCATTGTAGATCAGGCCTAAGATAAAACTCACATTGACTTCAATGGGACCAGAATTTCAGCCCATGCAGTAGTACATAAAAGCCTCTACTCTTTTCTCCTTAAGATTCAATTCTACTATGATGTCTACAGGAAATTGCCAGCTGTTAACAATTAGGTACAGACTTCTGATACTTATTTTCTGTTTCGTTTATTATTTAAAAAGAAAAATAATCAACTTGAAACCATGTTGGTGTGCACATACATGGCCTATACAAACACATTCTCATGATTGTTCCCTTTATCCACTCTCCACGTTCCTTCCAGCTGTTTGTTGCACCCCCTTGTTTCATCTGTCTTCACTAGATTTTAAGCACTTATCTGAACCACTGAAGTTTCAGAGGTTGGGTACAGAGTTTGGATTAAAGGTTTCTATTTCATCTCATTTCTGTGGTGAGCAAACCAAGGCAGTTTGTGTTTTGCATAGGACTTTGATTAATCGCAGTTAACTTATGCATTTAACTAAAAAAAAAATTAATCGCGATTAAAAAAATTAATCATGATTAATCACACTGTTAAACAATAGAATACCAACTGAAATTTATTAAATATTTTTGGATGTCTTTCTACATTTTCAAATATATCTATTTCAATTACAACACAGAATACAAAGTGTACAGTGCTCACTTTATATTATTTTTTATTACAAATACTTGCACTGTAAAAATGACAAACAAAAGAAATAGTATTTTTCAATTCACCTCATACAAGTACTGTAGTGCAATCTCTTTATCATGAAAGTGCAACTTACAAATGTAGTTTTCTTGGTTACATAACTGCACTCAAAAACAAAACAATCTAAAACTTTAGAGCCTACAAGTCCACTTAGTGCTACTTGTTGTTCAGCCAATCGCTGAGAGAAACCAGTTTGTTTAAATTTACAGGAGATAATGCTGTCCACTTCTTAATTACAATGTCACCTGAAAGTGAGAACAGGTGTTTGCATTGCACTGTTGTAGCTGGCGTCGCAAGATACTTACGTGCCAGATGCGCTAAAGATTCATATGCCTCTTCATGCTTCGGCTATTGTTCCAGAGGAATATGCTTCCATGCTGATGACGCTCGTTAAAAAAATAATGCATTAATTAAATTTGTCACCGAACTCCTTGGGGGAGAATTGTATGTCTCCTGCTCTGTTTTACCCATATTCTGCCATATATTTCATGGTATAGCAGTCTCAGATGATGACCCAGCACATGTTCGTTTTAAGAACACTTTCACTGCAAATCTGACAAAATGCAAAGAAGATACCGATGTGAAATTTCTAAAGAAAGCTACAGCACTCGACCCAAGATTTAAGAATCTGAAGTGTCTTCCAAAATCTGAAAGGGATGAGGTGTGGGGCATGATTTCAGAAGTCTTAAATGAGCAACACTCTGATGTGGAAACTACAGAACCCAAAGCACCAAAAAAGAAAATCAACCTTCTGCTGGTGGCATCTGACTCAGATGGTGAAAATGAACGTGTCGGTCTGCACTGCTTTGGATTGTTATCGAGCAGAACTCGTCATCAGCATGGACACGTCCTCTGGAATGGTGGCTGAAGCATCAAGGGACGTGAATCTTTAGCGCATCTGGTATGTAAATATCTTGCAAAGCCGGCTACAACAGGTGACATTGTAAACAAGAAGCAGGACTGACTGGACTTGTAGGCTCTAAAGTTTACATTGTTTTATTTTTGAATGCGGGGTTTTTTGTACATAATTCTACATTTGTAAGTTCAACTTTCATGATAAAGAGATTGCACTAAGTACTTGTACTAGGTGAATTGAAAAATACTAAAAAAAAGTGCAAATAATTGTAATAAAAAATAAATATAAAGTGAGCACTGTATACTGTATTCTGTGTTGAAATTGAAATCAATATATTTGAAAATTTAGAAAAAATAATTTAAATAAATGGTATTCTGTTATTGTTTAACAGCGTGATTAATCACGATTAATTTTTTTAATCGCTTGACAGCCCTAGTTTTGCAAAACCAAACCACAAGCCACCAAAGTTCAGGCATTGGTGTGTGGAAGCCTTATTAGTATAGAACTTTTGGATTTGACCCAGCCCTAATATGGCATGGCAACATAATGGACAAAAAATCCCAGCTGAATAAGTATCTGTTGGAGTCAGGCTATAAGAAATGAGAATTGACTGAATTTAGCACTTGAGTCCATACTTCATTATTTCTCTATTGTCCACCTGTGCAGCTCTAACTGATTATTAAATGTTACAAGCAATAGGTGATGACAGCCCATTTTAAATTCTTCCTGAAGAGGGGGAAAACCAGTTAGGTCCACAAAGGTCAAGTCTTGATATTGTGTATTACAGACAACATTGAACTTGCACCCAATATTATAAAGGACATAAAAATCAATGTATAGTTGATTTAAAGTTTTTGAGGTGCTAGAATGTTTTTAAAAATTCTAAAGCAAATGACAAAGGACAGTCTTTGAAACACATGTAATATTGTTGAAAGCAGATGAATGCAGAAAGACAATCATATGATTATGTAAAGCTATGCACTCATATACATAGTAAGGTATCTTAAATAAGACATGATTTTTGAAGATGTGAACTTGAAGAAAGCTGGCCTTTAATACATCACAATCTACAAAGTCAAATGGCACATTGCTAATTCTATAAACACAAGCAGTTTTATATACACGTTATTTTAAAGCAATCCTCATATAATCAAGTACTTGATATCCACACACAAATATATATCGAGAGAGAATTCAGCTTCTAATAAAACAATACATTTAATCTCTTTCCTCTACAGAGTTGACATTGTTCAAAATGACAACCTGCTGTAAGGAAAGGAAAATCTTCATTTACAACCAGGTCCCCAGACAATTTGTAATGCATTAGACTTTCTTGCTTAGTCCATTTAACCAGTAGACAAAAAACCCTAATGTTTCAGGTTCTGTATCTTTCAATAAAAAAATGATGACAGCTGCCAGATTCTCAGCTTCCCAATTCTGCTTGCCCGTATCCTTTATGATGCACCACTCCAATCTATCCTGCAGAACAAGGTCATTCTTACAAATTCTGTGTGTAATGATGTTAGCCATTTTGGGGAGAAGACATAATTTGCAGTATTGGTAAAAAAATAATGTATAGCTGTTCTTAAACCAGAAGCACCTTCCTCAACATTTTAAAATGATCTTTGCTACAGTTTGGGTTAAAAAAAAACAACAACTCTATAACCGCACACTACTCAAGTAAACTACCCACTCAACTGCAATAAAACAGTCCCATGCCTGGACAAGTGGGTCGAGGGGGAACTCCATTTTTTTTTTAAGGGTTGCCCCACTAACTGAGTTGACTCAGCCTGAGGCATTGTGATATTGCGAACAGAGCATTGGAAAACAAATAAATGAATTATTAAATACTGAAGAAAAATCCACAGACGGGAAGATATATCAACAGATTCATGCACTCTGCCTCTGCAACTCCTGTGTGAGCATCAATGGGGTCCACTTGCTGTGTTTTATTAGTTTCTACACAAGTATAACTGAACTAATAGTAAAATATCTAAAAAAAAAAAAATGAGGCTTAAATTCTTATTACCTAATAAAAAAATTACTATCAAGAGAGGTCTCTAATATTCAAGAAGATATATTAAGGTATTTTCTCATCTTTTCCTAGGCCCCCAAATTGATTTTCTTAAAAAACAAAACCCACAAACTCATTCCCAAATCCTACTTACAATGGGTCTGACAACTTCCAGAAGAGGGCCTCCCTGGGGATGGGACTACCCACCCACACCAGGTCTGCACTGAGATTCGTCCCACCCAAAGAACTGATCTATTTACTATCTCCAAAAAGCATCCAGGCTTATAGAAAGCCCCACTGACGGACTGTCCAAATACTCCTACATCCTGGCAGCACCCCGGGGGCACAATCTCAACAAGAACAATTTCTGCTGCAAAGCATAAGACAAAACATGAAGAATAAGAAAAGGGATATTAATGCACAA
>NW_020664419.1:24082047-24141589 GCF_002925995.2 Terrapene triunguis | reverse complement strand
CCTGCTGAGGGCTTCAGACGCTCAGCAGCGCAGGTCCCTGCAGCCCCGGCCGCAGCTTCCTTCCTGCCGCCGAGCACGTTCCCCGGCCTGTCTGTCCCCACGGGAAACAGCTCCCGCGGCGCCGGGTTCCAAGCTGTGCGGGGCAACGGGGCCACAGGAAAGGTCCCCCAGTGGCCGGGGGGGTCCCCACCCGCGAGGGAAGCCCGAGCCCCACCTGAGCATTGTAGCTGGGGCAGCTGGGCTGCGCTGCGGACCCGGCGGATCGTGCTGGGCGGACCCTGGCTTATGCTTCCCTATTTCCCCGGACATGTCCGGCTCTTTGGAAATTCCCCCCGGACGGGGATTTGAGCACCAAAAAGCCGGACATGTCCGGGGAAATCCGGACGTATGGTAACCCTACCTAAATTCTTATTCCAGCTCTGCTACTGACCTCTTGTGACCTTGGTCAAAACTTGGTTAACCTCTCTCGCCCCCTCCCCCCCCCGTGTCTATCTTATCTCTTATCTAATATTGTTATGTACAACTGGGCCCTGATGTTGATTGGGAACTCTAGGCATTACTGTAATACAGGTAAGGAACAAGAAGAACAATTGCTCAGCTATTGTGTGGTAACTGAGCAAAGGTTTGCTTTTTAATGGGGTGGAGGGTGCTAAATCTGCCTTTATCAGAAAAGCTTTTCTGATTCTGAACTTCCACTAACTCAACTTCATGAAGATACAAAAAGCAAGGCCACTGAAAGAACATCTAACTTCATATTCCCTTTTAACATTAGTATGTGTAACAAACCTGGACATACAACCTGTAAAGCTACCTTTTCATTATTCTGCCTCAGCACCAGTTTACAGATTACAGCATTAATATATCTAATAGGTTTGCAGCAGCCTCTAACTCCCCTACAAAAATAAAATTTTCCCTCTGGCGTTTCACTGTGTAGTGGATCAATGCTTCAGATCCTTGTTTGTTTCCATATCAGAAGGTGCTGTAAACCTGCTAGGCATCATATAAACTCTATTCTCTCCATTAAAGATTTAAGTCTTTCTTTCTGTACATGATGAAAATTTTCTATTTATCATAACTACTTCAACCACCGTAAAATTACAGTTCATCCACATTTGGATTAGACTTTTGGATCACAATGGCAGCATGGTCCAGCCATATGATACTCACAGAAAGAGGAGAAAATAAATATTCTATGCTCTCCATTTAATTAACAGAACTTCAGATCAGACTAACATCCATTAAACTGATGTAGGAGCTACTGTTCAAAAATACTTAATGCATCTGAACAACTAAATTAATCCTCTGGATTTCCACCTTGGTGAGAGTCATGGGTAACCAGGCCAAAACCCAGATATATTAGTTTAATCTGATCTTGTCCAACTTCCTCCCACTCTATCAGTGCATTCCTAATATGCGTCTCTATTGTGTTTCCCTCTTATCATGCTGCCTCATTTCCAGACTATTATGCCGACACCCTCTCTGGAGATCACATTATCTGATTGCTTTCCTCTTTAGCATTTACATCTCTCTCCAATTCAAATTCTAAAATGTACCTTGCAACCTACATTTCTACCGTTATTATTTGGTTGTATTTTTCAGCTCCTAAAATCACCATCTTAACCCCGCCCTAAGTTTAAGTAGTACCTTATATCTGTGACTCAGCACCAAATATCAGACTCTGTACTGGACTGTAAAAACAGGAAAGCAATCGAGTACCTACCATGAATACTAGGAAACATATTTTCAGATCCTGATATATATTTTCATGATTTTTAAATGTGTCAAACGGGTACAATACATGTTGCACCACAGAATATAAAATAAATGTATCTACAGAGAGACTTTCTTGGTGAATATGATTTTATGGCTCATCTAAAACATAATTTGTCATATTTTATTATTCAACATGACTGAGTAAATCCCAGACAGTCATTTCATTTGAGCAAAAGGGAACATTTTGTCATCTCCATTGTTGTCTCCCAAAAGACACTTAATACTTGCCTGTATCAATTATTAGTAAGCAGCTTTATGTATGCCTGTGGTATTCCTTGTGGCAGAAGTGAGACAAATCTCAATGATATAAAGGGGCTTCTTTATTCCATCTGTTGGACACAAACAAGACCCTGTAGTTCTCTGGCTTTCTAGCTCCCTAAATAAATGAACATAGGGTAGTATAAAGGACAAAGCAAGTATCCTACACACCATGTAGATAATACAAGATATTCTCACCCTCATCTGTAGAATAGTATGCAATAACATAAATAACTTAAAATGCATTTCCCCTACGGCAAGTTGAGAATAGACTAGAGAATACACATGTTCCATTCCAGTCAATTTAACACAAAGACAAAATTAACCTCTTTAAGGCCCTGACCATGCAATTTATTGACTTCAGTGGGGCTCCATGTGGGCACAAGAGCCCTCTCTTGCGCAATGAGCTGCAGGATCAGGGCTTATTGTAGCATCCAAAAGGCTACACAACTGCTCTCACCAGATTACATGGACTCTGCAGACCCCTGGGGGTCCCCGAGGGTACTCCAGGGGGTCCATGGGCCCCGATGATCAACTCCTCCCCGTCCCTCTATCTCCCAGAGGCTACTGAAGCCAAACTGGGAGCTTTTAGGCCTAAAATTCCGGCAGCGCAGTGGGGCTAAGGCGGGCTCCCTGCCTGTCCTAGCGCCACGCCATTCCTGGAATTGGCCAGCATGCCCCTGTGGCTCCTGGGGGGGCAGGGACAGGGGACCAGGAACTGCAGCCAATGGGAACTGCAGGGGCGGTGCCTGCGGGCAGGGGCAACGTGCGGCGACTCCCTGGTCCTCAAAATGGGGATGCTCGGGTTGCTAAAGTTTGAGAATCACAGCATTCGAATATTCTACATCTCCCACCCCTGGCGGCAGGGATTGGGCTTCTGTGAATTTTTGGTTATTGCCCGTGACTTTTACTAAAAATAACCATGACAAAATCTCAACTTTAATGATCTCTATCTAGGATATACTGTAGATACAGGAAAAATAAGAACAAAGTCATTTGTAAAAATTGTAATGATCACCACTTAACTTTGCTAAGAAAATACAGAGAGAGAAGGAATGCGTTAGTATTCAAAGAGACAAATGTCACTATTAAACAAATCCAGAAAGAGGATACACTAAATGCCTTGAAATATTTTTAAGACCCCATCAATCTTTGAAGTATGCCAATTTCCCCAATTTAAAGGGACAAAATCATACCTCTCTGATATTTTTAACCTTTGTTGCAAATAACACCCATTATTACTATAAACTGAAAGATCAGAGAAAAAATTACTTTTCGATTTTCCATTTGTTTACTGTGTGCACTGGAAAGCTCTTTGGATACAGTCAATTTCCCTTACAGGCTCAGACATTTTCTCCTGTTTGTGTGAGTCTTTTACACAGCAAAAGCGGAGAACAAGATCTTTTTTTTTTTAAAGGTAGGAAAATGTGATTGTGAAATAAAATGGCCAGGGGGACATAGAATCAAGTGATCATAGAATGTCAGGGTTGGAAAGGACCTGAGGAGGTCATCTAGTCCAACCCCCTTGCTCAATGGAGGACCCATCCCCAGACAGTTTTTTGCCTGAGACCCCTAAATGGCCCCCTCAAGGATTGAACTCACAACCTTGGGTTTAGCAGGCCAATGCTCAAACTACTGAGCTAGTGTAGTGCCTTAAATCATTTTTAACTCTTAAAAAAAACCAACAGGATTTCAAGTTGATGACGTCCCTCAATATTTAGCCAAAGAATCCTAAAGTTAAACCAATTAAAGAAATGTGTTCACCCAGAGCAAGAAATGAAAGAATGATTGTAAAGACCAAGCAGCAGCATTTGGAATTAAATGCAAGCACCAGGGGTGAACACAGTCATGACAAAAGGAATGATATGACATTTTCAGATTATAAGCAGCTGGGTTTGACCATTTATTACCCACTGCCATGAGTCTTAGCATGATGCAAATCTCATTTTTTTTCTTCTTCTCTTCTATAAATTAGTCTATTTTTGTAATTCTCACTTAATAATATATTACCTAGCTCTTATACAGTGGTTTTCATCAGTAGATCTCAAAGTGCTTTACAAAGGAGATGATTTAGCATAATTTCTGCCAATTTATTCAGCAAAGAACTAGGTTGCAGTGACTCCAGCTTCAATACATACTGTATCTATATAATGAAGCTGCATTGTATGTAATATAAATTTTATATTGCATGCAAAAAAACTATGTTAAAAGAATGCTAAGGTTACAAAGCCAGGCCCTAAAAAGTTAGGCTGCCTGTACAACCTTAATTTGGCCCCTTGTGCGAATGCAAGATAATCACAGAAATGTAGGGCCAGAAAGAACCTTGCAAGAGATCTAGTCCAGCTCCCTGTGCTGAGGCAGGACTGAGCATACCTAGGCATAGGCACTGACTTCCCCTCTGCCCGGTGGGTGCACGACCCCCCCCCCCCGCCCCTGGTCTGCCTCTTCCTGCCCCTGCACCGCCCTTGCCCCACCCCCATTCCACCCCTTCCACCAAGTCCCCGCCCCTGCCCTGCCTCTTCTCTGCCTCCTCCCCTGAGTGCGCCGCATCCCCGCTCCTCCCCCTCCCTCCTGGAAAGTCCTAAGCACCGCCAAACAGCTGTTAGGTGGCGGGCAAGGAAGTGCTGGGATGGGGAGGAGCGGGGACGCGGTGCACTCGGAGGAGGAGGCGAGGAGGGAGTGGGGGCGGGGGGAGCTTGGCTGCTGGTGGGGGCGGAGCACCTGCTAATTTTTCCCCATCATCCCCATGTGTCGCTGTGCTCTCACCCAGCCACCCCCCGTCCCTGTACTCTCTCCCCCGTCCCGTGTCTCTGTGCCCCCACCCAGCCACCCGCTGACCCTGTGTAGCTCTGCACCTCCCTCCCCCCGTGGCCTTGTGCCTCTGTAACCCACACACCTCCTGGATGTGGTGTTCTGTCCCATCTAGTGGCACCAAGACCACTCAGCGAGAGAGATTAATGAGTTTGCTCTACAGCCTTAGTTAACAGCTAGTTGACTTTTGGCTCATGCACTAAGCTCCAGAGGTCCCAGGTTCGATCTCACCCACCAATGACCGGGGTCTGTCGGCGTTACACTTCCACACCCATTCAGCCTCTGCCCCAGTCTGTCCTCTACCACTAGCCCTTGTGAGCCCATCTGAAACTCCCCCCCACCCCAGCGCCCCATGCTGTCTGTATGCCCATAGCCCCTGTTTCCTAACCTGGCCAGCTGCAAAGGTGGCTCTGCAGGCTCTTACTCTTCCCTCAATGGTGAGGAGCTGCTGTAGTGTTCTATCACCACAGCACTCGCTGTTGGGCAAAAGGTGGAACTGCAGCAACATATTGGCAGAAGCTTTTTTCTGTGCAAAAAATTAGAAATTTGCAGGGCTCATTAAATATGCACGCGCACAGTAGCGCAGAATTTCCCCAGGAGTAATATTTTAGGAAAAATAATTACTTTCATGGAACGAAAAGAATTTTTACCAGTAAAGATTTACTTCCCTGAAAGGAGGCTTATTTATATTTACCATTACGAACATGAAAGGTGATAGTTTAAATAACACACATACAGCGTCAAAAGCAAAAAATGTAGAATTCTTAAACATTTATAAAGAGCATGAATAAACACCATGGACCCTGCACACAGAATTCTGTTTTCCTAATGAAATCATCCACCTGATCAACATCATTCTCTTAGAGGCACAACAAAAGTACTTAATAGTCTAGTGACACTGCAAATATTAGTTTATATGTAAAATTTTATTAACATTCTCTCCTTTTTTCAACTTTAATTAAAATCTGATGCATCAGGAATGTTTATCTTGCATAGTTTAACTTTTTTAGAACAAAGCTTGTGGAAATGTCTGTAATTAATTCTCACAAAAGGCCCACAAAATGGTTATCAAACAGTTAATGGAACTTTGTCATTTATACCACAGCACCAAAGAATCAAAGGAATGAAGACATACTCAAAGATGTAGAGCTAAACATCTTCTGGGGTGACCATCCTCTCTAGTGATCCAGGAATGTTATGGGTTTGAGGTCCTGACTGGGTTTGCAGAAATTGGTCATCTGATCCAGATTTGAAGAGCCTCCTTTGTCACATAGCAGTGCACCAGACTATTGACAATTTTAGTGCCGGGGAAGCCAGCAGCTGCTTTGTGTTATGGTACTGACGGCTTCCTCCTCTTCCCTCCCATCTCTATGGTTATCATTACCATAGACAGAGTGGGCAGGGAGGATGGTGCTCCTGTATGTGTGTAGACTAGAGCCCAAGAGGAGCATGCACCAGGGGCCTGATGTAAAGCCATTTTAAGTCAATGGAAAATCTACCACTGACTTTACCAGACTTTGGATTAGGCCCTAAGTACTTCCCTCACAACTTCCCAGTCCAGCTAGGAGACAGGCAACATAGTGCATGTGCACCGTTGGAAGGGAGGGGAGGCGGATGTAAAAAGAAGACTCCAGTCTAGCTGGGCGCACCGCATGAGGGAAACCAGCTACCAGCACAGGAGTCCCTGGCTCTGAGCTAGTAGGGAAAGGCAGTGTTACATGATAAAGTACTCCTGCCCGTTCCTCTGGATTAAGTAACTCAGGAGACTGACTCAGCATAAAGGGATTCTAGCAAGAAAGAAGACAAAAGCAGAGGAAAATATATTATTTAGGACCTGAGGCTGGAGATAAAGGGAGAGGAACAGAGAAAGCAATTAATATTGTGGAGGGAAGAAGGGGGGAAAAACATCTTCTAGGGATGTTATGCTGACAAAGACTATTGCACCACAGCAAGAAGAGTGTCCCAGTTTCTCATTTCAAATATTATATTATTAGGGTTGACAACTTTCTACTCAGACAAAGCCAAACACCCTTGCCCCGCCTCCTGCCCTGCCCCTCCTCCAATGCTCCACACCTTCTCCAAGGCCCCGCCCCAACTCACTCCATCCCCCCTCCCTCTGTCACTCGCTCTCCCCACCCTCACTTACTGGCTCATTTTCACTGTGTTTGCTCTGTGGGTTGGGGTACGGGAGGGGATGAGGGCTCTGGCTGGGGCTGTGGGCTCTGGGGTGGGGCCAGGAATGAGAGGTTTGGTGTGTAGGAGGGGGCTCCGGGCTGGGGGGGTGAAGCCGAGGAGTTCAGAGTATGGGAGGGGGGTCTGGGCTGAGGCAGGGGGTTGGAGTGTGGGAGGGGGTACAGGCTCTGGGTTGGGGGGGGTTCTGGGGTGGAGCCAGAAATGAGGAGTTCAGGGTGCAAGAGAGGGCTCCAGGACAGGAGAGGGATCAGGGATGGGGTGGGGGTTGGGGTGCAGGGGATGTGAGGTCTCCGGCTGGGGTGCAGGCTCTGGGGATGAGGGGTTTGGGGTGCAGGAGGGGGATCAGGGATGGGGCAGGGGGTTGGGGTGTAAGAGGGGTCAAGGGTGCAAGCTCTGGGTGGAGCTTACCTCAAGCAGCTCCCAGAAGCAGCGGTATGTCCCCCCCCTTCAACTCCTACATGGAGATGCGGCCATGTGGCTCTGTGCGCTGCCCCATCTGCAGGCACCGCCCCCGCAGCTCCCATTGGCCATGGTTCCCAGCCAATGGGAGCTGTGGAGCCAACAACTGGGGCAGGGGCAACGTGCAGAGCCCCCTGGCTGCCCCTACCCCTAGGAGCCAGAGGGGGGGACATGCTGCTGCTTCCGGGAGTCGCGTGGAGCCACAGCAGGCAGGGAGCCTGCCTTAGCCCCGCTGCGCTGGCAACCGGACTTTTAATGGCAACCCAGCATCCCTTTTCGGTCAAAAACTGGACACCTGGCAACCCCATATATTATGTTATGTGTGTGTATCTATCTATAAACTCTACTCTTAACACACTCTAACTTGCTGCTGCAGAATAGCAAGTACTTAGAACAAATATTGGCGAAATCTATCAACCAAGAATACTGTAAAATACTAGATGACTAATTACCATGCCCAAGACTTTTCATTTCTTGTATCTTAATGTAACATTTTATTTACCAATCTGTATCATTATCAACACTAAATAGGGATTTTCTTGTAGTGTGTTTGAGGTTGTTCCTATCCATGCAACTTCAGCCCCTAGCTTTCAATTTTCCCCAGCCAGTTCCCTGATCTTTACTATAACTTCCTTAGAGATCATAGCTGTACATACTCTCACTGATGGACCTACATCTGTTGTAGTGGTTTGTGCTTCTGTGTTTTCCTGGGTCAGAGACACAGTGCAATCTGAGAAATCTCTCAAATGCGGAGGCCCAGAAGTACATCGTGCTCCAACAGACAAAAAACAGATACATTGACGCCACAGAATAACTCATCTACAAAAGGTCTTGTAGAGAAGGTTTCTGATCTTACAGGGATGGAACATATAGGAAAACTGTTGAGACCATGTGGAAGTGAAAATTGGGGAAGGAGAGATGGATCTAGTTCTGAAAAAGAACTTCCAAATAGCCCAGAAACTAACTGATGGAATTAGGTTTTAGTTAATCAGCTTTCATACACATCTCTAATACTTAGATACTTTCTACATTGAGTGCTTTAAAATACTTAACTCCAGAGAAAGAAGCATCATAAACATCATACAGGATGAGTTTTTTATACATTACAAGAAGCCAGGAATATAAAATGTAAGGTTGCTACATGAATATTGATATGACCATGTCTGTGGTATACATTAAACAATGTATGATTGGACACATGGACTGGATACATTCATCAAGAGGATGTTGAAAAATTGGAAAGGGTTCAGAAAAGAGCCAGAAGAATGATCTGAAGTCTGGAAAATGTGCCTTTTGGGAAGAGATTTAAGCAGTCCTAACTATTTAGCTTATCAAAGATAAGGTTAAGAGATGATTTGATCACAGTCTATAAGTATCTGTATGAGGAGAAGACTTCTGACAGTAGAGGGTTCTTTAATGTAGCAGACAAATATAGCAAGATCCAACGGCAAGAAGCTGAAACTACACAAATTACAGGTGAGATATTTATCCTGGTTCCAGTTCACTGGGTAAAATGGATGGAGGAGCATAAAAGGACCCTAAAAGCCCTGGTTCCGGCCAGGGGAGTGTGTTCACAAGGTGCGCACTGTGGTAGACAACCCTAAGGCCATCTTCAGAGGACCTGCTTGCAAGGCCCAGTGTAGAGGGTGTGCTGGGGCATGGAAGGGCATGTCATGGGCTGGGCTGAAGCACACAGAGCTAATAGACTGGCCTCTCGGATTGTCTAAATTATGCTGGGGACTTCTCCAGCTGCTGGAACAGCCCAGGATCAAGGGTGTGTGCACACACAAGTGTGTGTTTGCATGCACGGGCAGAAAAGTGCTTAAAGCCACCATAATCCCCCACTGCATGTAATTACCAATGGCAGTGGAACAAACTACATAAACTTTAATTCGGAGAACTTCCAAATGTGGCAGAAATTTTCTACTCATCCTGAATTAGTCTATGAGAGTGCAACTCAAAAATTTGCTGCCCCAATTCTATAGCCATACTGAGAAAATTCTTGCTAATTCATTGGGATATTTGTCCGTGTAAGGCATACAGAACAACATATCAAAGAATGTGTGTGAGTTATGTGCACTAAAGCGGTAGTCACTACAGACAAGTAAAAATTTCATAGTGCACATAATTGGGCACAACACTCTTCAGAGTACCAGGCTGAAAATGTATCTTGGATTAATAAAGAGGAGGGAAATACTCCATAATTACTGGGAACTTATAAAGTACTTAAAATATTGATTATAACTGCATTTATCATAAAGAAAATATTACAATGAAAAGCAAATTTTCAACCTTATTTTTAGGTTTTTTTTTTTTAAATAAAGGATCATTTCAGACTAGTGTAACCATCTGAATTCATCTCTTGCTGGTTGGGTACAATGGGTACAGGTTAGAACCCTTTTTGGAATAAACATTTTGGAAAAATGCCCAAACTTGGGTGTCCAATGTTAGGGTCCTCTATCCATATATGGGAACTTAAATAAAACTGCCCATGTTTAAGAGATGATGAGCATCCAGAGATACCCTGGAAGTAAAGGTTAAGTGCAAGTGCTCAGCATCTTTGAAAATCTGGCCACTTTTACCTACATGCCTAGAAATGGATTTAAAAAACTCATTTTAGGCACCCAGGTTTGAAAAGATTGGCCATAGATCCAAGTATCAAGACATTTGCAAAATAACTCAGAAACATGCTGCACATAGACGTAACTTTGTTTCCCTCACCCCCCAAAATATAGATAAACTGCCCAGCAAACCTAAATGTGCGCGACATGAATACTAATTTGGCAGTGTTTGCTCCGGTTACTCATAATCTTAATAGTTGTATTCTGCTTCATCTATTCCAGCAGAGAAAGTTATAATCATGGGAGACCAAAAAATGATATCCTTGGCAGCTACAAGACGCAGATTCTAACTTCTAAACGCTATGATCCAGCAAGATCTTCTGCCAGCAGTGACATTGCCAATGGACCCAGGGTGTTTCTCTCTTTTTAGGAGTGGGAAAACTGGATAAAATAATAACATAGCCAAACATTAGCCCCAAAATTTGAATCTTTGATATTTGAAAATAATAGCAAAATGTTTAACCTGTCTATAAGAGGTTTGGGTTTTTTATATAGTGCCTTTAACCTTCCTCTTAATGATATCAACAGATGTTCAGAACATGACAAAGTGGCCCAGGTTTACTACCAACTTGATATGAAGATGGGTGCGAGTCACTTAATCTCTTTGCACCTTGGTTTTCTAACCTGTAAAATGGGTATAATGATGCTTATCCACTTGTAAAGATGTCTAAGTTGAATGCAGCACTTATCATCCATAAGTGCTAAGTATAATCCTTACTACTATATAGTATTGAGAGGTAGGTAAACATGGTCAGAAAATAACTCTGTGGCAGATAATTCAAAATCCAAGTACCACTTTTTAGGAATATACGATAAAAGATATGACTGAAATAAGAGAAATACTTTATTTAAGAAAAACATACCTTACAGTGTATGACAGAAACATTTAAATGTCACAAGATCCATATTTGGTTAAGCACAAAATGCTTGAATATCTTTGGCAATTAATTCAGCTGCTAACTTCTCAGTTAGAGAACTTTAATTACTTTATATGCTCCCATTACATAACCAAATTTTGTTCTTGTTTTCTTAACAAATCTTTGCAAATACTTTCATATGACAAATATATAGGGGAGGATTTAGTAACACTTTTATTCTGTGTATGAACTAACACAAAAAGTGTCGTTATATATCAACTTTAATATTCATGTAACATCCTACTGACCTCATTTTGATCAGTTTAGAGTTTAAAATCTTTCCATATCTATATGGTCTTTAAAAGGCACTCTGAATTTCCAATTCAGTAAAACTGCTGTAACTAGCATGAAAGAAAACCTCAAGGTTTAAGATAAAATGACATGTGTTAAATTCTTGCATAAAACATATGTATCGACAGATGATATTGTTAAATAATTCTATGCTGAATATCTAAATGAGGTGACTTTTGAATCCCCTTTATAACTTATTTCTTAAATAATCAGTTAGATTTATGAGAAAAGGTGGATAGTGTATTGGCTTTGTGATTAATTGCTTCAACAATACATTTTTCACATCAGTTGTCTGTTTTTCATTGTTGCCCTTGAGTAAAAAATACTTTCATGTTTTTGTTTCTTTCTTGCATCTAATTAAGCTGGGAAGTTTTAAATCTCTGCCAGTTCACAGTATTCAAACCAATTATCTCTTATGTTCAGGAATGCCTGACTGTACCTAATTTATGTTCCTTATCCCTGAGAGGCTTGCAGTTTGAACTCAAAGCTGAGAGCCAAGAACTGAATTCTAATCCTAGTTCTGTCAGTGACTCATTCTATAGGCTTGGACAAGTCACTTAACCTTTCTGCCTCAGTTTCCCCACCTGTAAAGTGTGGTTGATAATACCACATTCATAGGGTGATGAGAGGATTCATGTCTATATATAGTGCACGTGCTATGTAAGGACCAGATTGCAATACTCTTATTTCCTCCAAATACTATTTTACACTATGAGTCATCCCATCGATTTCAAAAGGACTATTTATGGAGTAAGGTACTACTCAGCATGAGGATGTGCATCACAATTGGCCCCTAAGTCACTAAATATTGTTACTATTGCGGATTCCTTTAAATACCTTATATGCATACTATCACAGCCAAGTTGCAGTTAGAAATAAATGTGTGAGAGGCAGTTTTAATAAAACTATCTGGCTTGGACCTCTCCTTTCCTCAAGAAGTCTAGTCTTCTCCTGGGCCAGTTTGAGGAGTTTGTCCATGCCATGTCAGTAGCCTTTGATGACCCAAACTGTATGCACACAGCTGAGGCCACCCTCCAGGCCCTGTGACAGAGAGCCCAGCCAGAGGCCAGCTATGTTGTGGACTTTCAGTGCCTGGTGGCCAAAAGGAACAGGGCTGTTCAGCACTATCGCTTCTGGCTCCACCTGAACAAGCAGGCGCAGGTAGAACCTCAATCAGCCAGGATGCATTTATTGACCTATTAAAAATTGATGACTTGATATCAGAACACCACTAGGAAAGAAAGAGAATGACCAACCCACGCCTGCTCCCATGACCCCGATCAGCCCACCTCCAGTACCGCCCCTTCCCATTGCCTAGACTCATGCAGGTCAACGTGGAACAGCATCATCTCCCTGATGCTGAGAAGATCCAGCACCAAGCATCAGGCCTCTGTCTTTACTGTAGGGTGTTGGGGCACTTTGCCTCTTCCTGTCCAGTAAAAGGCTGGGCTGCATCTGGGTCAGGAAAAGCCAGGATACAACTCCCAATAAAGGAGTCTAGGCTGGGCTGGTTATCTTCCCCTCAAACTCGCATGTGGCCTCCACATCTGTCCACTGGATACTCTAGTAGCAGCCCATCAACGTCTGATTTACCTTCTACCTCCACTTTTTCTGTGACATTCTGCCATGTCAGAGGTCATCTTGACAGCATTGATAGATTCTGGTGCTTCCGGCTGTTTTATTCAGATTTTGCTTGAGCTCATGAAATTTTGCTTGAGCTTGAGCTCACGGAATTCCAACCCAGTGCAAGGCTGTTGCTGACCTGGTCAAATCCTTTGACAGGTCACTCCTCTCCTAGGGTCCTCTCATGCCTGAGACATCGCCCTTACAAGTCACTACCATGAAGGAACCTCACAAAACCCTGCAGTTCCTACTGGTCCATTCCCCATATGCTCCAGTCATCCTCAGGATGACCTGGCTTACCACTCACAACCCATATATCCTCTGGAGGCTGCAGTTTTACTGACTGGGATAGAGAAAGTGAAAAGAGAGGTTCATGAGAAGGGGGGAAAACTGACCTTGATTCTGGTTGTCTGAGTTTGTAAGTTTTTCTTTGCTGAAGCTGCTTTGCTGATAAGGAGAATAATGAATTGTTATTGGCTGTTGCTAGGGAAATTGTTAGCCTGTTAGTGGCTATTATGAGTTATATCCTCTGTCTGGAGACAATTTATAGAGTTTTATTAGAAAGTGTGCTTTGAAGCAGTCTGAGGAAGTTTTTCTTCTGCCAAGGAGCTGACACCTAAGCTCCCTAGTAGCTGGACGAAAGGCGGGCCACCGAAAGTCTGGTTTTTGATTACTCAAAACTATCTCAGACTTTGTGTAAATATAAATGTTTGGGATACTCTGAACCTATGGCTACATCATATGTGTGTGCGCGCGCTTGAGATCTAATAAAAGAGTAGTTTTAGGTAAAAGCACTATTGTTTGTACCAATCATTTATCACAGTGGTTCTCAACTGGGGATATGTGTACCCCTGGGGGTACTCAGAGGTCTTCCAGGAGGTACATCAACTCATCTTGATATTTGCCTAGTATTACAACAGGCTACGTAAAAAGCACTAGCGAAATTAGTACAAACTAAAATTTCATACAATGACTTATTTATATTGCTTTATATACTGCACACTGATGTAAGTACAATATTTATATTCCAATTGATTTATTTAATAATTATATGGTAAAATGAGAAAGTACCGTAAGCAATTTTTCAGTAACAATGTATTTTCGTGTCTGATTGTAAGCAAGTAGTTTTTAAGTAAGGTGTACCTTGAGGATACAAAAGACAAATCAGACTCCTGAAAGGGGTACAGTAGTCTGGAAAGGTTGAGAGCCACTGATTCATCAGATGGAGGAGCTGTGTCCCTAATGATTTATTCCTGGAGAGAAACGGTTAAAATACCACTGCTTTGGGTTCTTAAAACCCTGGGTAACATATCTAGATAATATCTTTATCTTTTCTGAGAAACAGGCCCTTCACAGCCAAAATGTATGCCACATTCTGGAGAGGCTCTGTCAAAACCACCTCTGTTGTAAACTAGAAAAATCAAATTTGTTCATAGCATGATCAAGTTCCTCAGCTACATAATATGCCAGATGGGTTAACTATGGATCCATGCAAATTGCTGAGTGATCCACTCCAAATTACATGCTTGGAGTATAACAGTTTCTTGTCTTCACCAACTTTATCATCCTGTTGAACTACATGAGTCCCATGAGTATGAGAGTCCTGGAACAAACAATTCAATAGTTAAAAGCTATTCTAGTCAGATTCACCAACACGTTACATCCAATGGCTACATAGGTAGTACAAATTGTTTGATGTTTTGTTGCAATACTATGTACTATGACTAGGAAATGTATCAATCAATCTTAAAAAAATGCAATGTATACTACTGAAAACATAAATATGTATGTCTTTATATTTGCATTCTATTTGGATCATGGCTGAAGTCCAAGCCTTAGAACTGCAAAGAGTATTTACATTTCATAAAAACATCTATGTGGTGTTTTCCTTCTTAGATTTCTAGTTCCAGAAATGCTAGGGCCAGAAAATAATAAAGCATACTAATAATATAGCCACTTATTATTATCTTTCCAGTTACTCAGAAAATTTTTATGAATTCCTGTAAGATTCATTTACTGGACTTTTAATAATGTACCAATACAGAGCATATAAAATATTTAAGTTGAAAAACAAACTGATCCCAATTTATGGAATCCATAAGAGAATAGGAATTAGCGTTAATGTGTTTTTTATATCATGAAAGTTTGAGGGATGTAGAATTAGTCAGTAAATGGTGATGCCCCACCTTATTCAGAAGATGAATTCCATAGTAATTAATTATACTTTTACACATTTCATCACTCAACAACACTGATTAAGCCACAGAAAATGAATGACAGACTCTATGTAGGAAGATTCTTTTCTTAACAACCTCCAGTGTTTTCTGTTAATGATGCAGTATGTGTCATGCAGCATAATATTCCATGTTTTATTATGTCTTAAGGCAATTCTATTATAGTACATCACTTCTATAAGAATTGCTACTATATATATATATAAACCAAGAATCAAATCACATAGGGAAAAAATATATTCACCAAAAAAAAAAAGAAAAAAGAAAAAAAGTGTTGACTCATTGTGATTCTCCATCCTGACTCACTCTTCTGTTACCTCAACAATATTTATCATGACTATTCTCACATGTATTGCTTATGTACTATGATGCCTAAAAAATTCACTTTGGTTTGTGCCTATAGAATACATCCATTATGCTCTCCTGATGTGGTTATACCATGCATGTCCCTGTGCTTTGTCTTTACTAGGAAAGGTACATGGAAGTCAGAATGGAGGAATTACCTTAGGAATATGACATTAGTGTAAAAACTAATATGAAAACAGAGGGGTGACATTTTTCTCTTCTCAGAAGCCTGGGGTGCTGAGACCTTTAGGGCCCTCTTAGCAGAATTAAATTTAAATCATTACACAATTAGGATGCCACTCATATGTCATGCTGTGTACAGAAATTTACACTTAAAATTCCCATGGTAGAGGTCTAAAGAACTTGGGTATTATGTGGCAGTGGTTGTTACACAGGCTGGGTTCCTAGGTCTGTAAACCCTCTGTCTCTTTTATGGTGGCTTCTGAGGACATTGGTGGTAAAACAGATGAAGAGGTGATCTATACCCTGTCTATGGTGTTTTCTTTTGGGGAAGGGGTATAAATATTCAGACAGTGAAGCATTGTCCTTGAGTCTTTGAGGGAGTGGGGAGACGAGGCTGATGGTATCAAAGGGCAGATATTGGATGGTACTCTGCACCTTTCTAGAGAAACCTGAGGATTGTAACCATAAGTCTTTCCTCATAACAATGGGCATAGCCATCCCCCTAGATGCAGTATCTGCTGTGTCCACTGCAGCTTGGAAGGAAGGTTTGGCCACCAATCTGCTCTCATCTACTAAGACCTGGAAGTGGGCCCTTTCCTTCTCAGGGAGCCTGTCCTTAAATTCTATAAACTTACAATCAGTAAAATCGTATTTGGCCAAAACAGCCTGATCATTTGAGATCCTGAACTGCAGGGAGGTGGAAGAGAAGCCCTTTCTCTCTAGACGGTGGAGTCACTTGTGTCCCTTATCAGAGAAAGTAGACCTTAGGTATTGTTGTTTGGACTACTTTGTAGTCGCCAGCTCCACCAAAGAGCTAGGTGGTGGGTGAGAGAACAAAAACTCCCACTCCCTCCTTGGACAGAACAAAGTAGCACTTCTTGGTCCTTTGAGGCCAAAAAGGAGGAGTGGGCCAAACCATCTTTGTCAGATCTGTGATGGCCTCTTTGATGGGGAGGACCACTTGCCTGGGATCGGAGGCCTGCAGAATGTCTAGTATACAGTGCTGAGGCTCCTGGGCTTCCTCAAGTTGAATCTATAGCTTTGCAGTCACCCTGTGCATGAGTCTTGATATTGTTTAAAGTCGTCTGTCAGAGATGGAGTAACTGCCTCATCCAATGAAGCCAAAGAGATCACTCTGGAACCAGTGGACCTGACTCGCCTTCCCCTTCCAAATATTACAACAAGGCTGATTGTGGGTGCCATGGCAATGGCAAATAGGACTCCTGCACCAGTCCTGGGTGTCTAGGATAGGCTCCCATGGTACCCAGTATTGCCAGAAGGATGAATCAACTGGTGGAGGAGGACCCCATGGCATAACATACCACCTGTGTCTTGGCCAATCATATCTGGTTGGAGGCCATAACTCCAATCTTCTGGGGTTCATGTCTCATGCCACTTCTATCCTATGCTGCAGAGGCTCCTGCGGGGCCTCAGACTCATCTGAAGAGAAAACTGAATCCCCGGTCTCTGGCAGATTCCACGGTACTGGTGGTTGCACCTCAAGGCTGTCAGGGGGGTTGGGAGAACAACTCTGACTTACCGGGATAGCCTCTTCCTCTGGTGAATCCATGTTCCAGAATAAAGACAGTTCCAATAGGAGGAGTGAATGTGGATAAGGAAGAGCAAAGAAATTTTTTGGGAAGACTCAGGTCTCTGACCACCCAGGGGTACAAGGAGAGCCCATTGGCAGAGCCGGCAAAGCAGAGCTTCTCTGGTCACCACAGTGGTCTACTCCCTTCAGAGCCATGTCACTACCAGTACCACATCAGTTCTAGAAATGGATGGGAGCAACAGGAGCTGTTTATCCCAAGCCTTCACCATCGGAACCAATATCAGAACTGTTGGATCTGTACCCATGTGTACCTCCTTCTCCAGTCAAGAAGATTCACTAGGGCATAAGTCCCTAGCATCTGTGCATGCCAGTTCTCCCAACTTTGACAGGATTGTAGAAGGATCCTTTCTCTTCCAGGAAGTCTTAGATGAAGACCTCTGTCCATGAGAGTGACCTTTGCTCTAACGTAAAGCCTTTGCTTTCAGGCTTAACAGTCTTAGCTTCCATTACTAGGTTCATGCTCAGAGAGATGCTGCCCGCTTGGTAAAATCAATGTATTGGGCAAGGGGTGGGGAGTGGTCCCTAGCCTGGATCTGACTGGGGCTTCATCACCTTCTCCAGGAGATGTTTTCTGAATCTCAATTCCCAACCCTCATGAGTTCTGGAGTAAAAAATATGAGCCTCAACCAGACAATAGAGGCAACGTTGATGTTCGCTGCTCATCAAAATGGAGTCAGGGCAGGAAACACAGTTTTTGATCCCTAGGCATAGTCCCAGACTTCTCTGGGGGGAAAGTTCCCCAGGTGGGGAAGAAATGGGGAAAAAACACTAACTATACAATGTAAACTATACTATGACGGTTACTAAAACTACTAAAACTAGCTATATACAATATCTTACAGCAATGACGCAGTAAAAAGGGAGCTGAGGAGTGACATCTCTCGAGACAGGAGTCACGTTCACCATCTTCTGCTCAGACTTTATCTTCTTGTGTATCTGGAGAGTGTGGGTTTGGAGCATTTGAGGGCCAGTAAACCAATGGTGATGGACAACTGTTAGTTGCAGAGTATTACCACTCTCTAATAATATGATTTTTCATTGTTGTGTGACACTGATTAGGTCTGCGTAAACACCCACCATGTCAATTTCTGTATCCCAGATTCCCCACCAGGGGTGCTCCTGTATTGTTAGTAAGGATAGAGCTCTTTTTCTTACTTGACTCAAACTGATACTGTGATTTACAACAGAAATTCCAATGCTCAGCATACATAATGCACGCTTCCTAGATACATTTCATTTGCAAACACCGCATGCAGTACATATTACTGAGTACTTGTATTTCTGTCAGAGGGTTGTCATGTAGGTGTTTGTCAAATCAAAACCTGCAGTTTGTCTTTACAATGTGCTTTCTTTTTATGATTTGTGGATAGAAAGTTAAACAAAGTGAAGGCAATATATTTACACACACTTCAAAATTATGGTGTATCATTCTCAGTCATTCTAACTAAAATCCCTTTACTTTTTTCTTCTAGCCAGAAACTGTCACATTTTTCTCACTTACCTTTTAACTCAGGGTTTTCTGTATATCTTAATTTCTTTATTATTGAACAACTTCCTCTATCTAGCTGAAGTCTCTAGAGTTAGTTCCTATAAGATGAAAAAAGCCCTTGAACTTGTTGTATGCACTACCATATACAGTACATACTATGGATACAAAGAAATTCACAATTTTAATAATATTAGTGCATCAACGAAGAGTGTTCTAATCAATGCAATTTTTTAAAATTATGTCACAGTCAGAGAGTTTACAGCCAGAAGGTGCCACCAGATCATGTAGTCTGACTTCATGTGTATCACAGGCCACCTCCACACCAAGCCCAACAACCAGAATTAGACCCAAAGTATTACAGCCAGTAGGAGACTAAACTACTGTTCGTACACAGGTACTTAACTTGTGCTACCATTAATAAGCAATACTGGGCAAATCTTGTTCCCAGCACCCTGACCAAATAATTGGGCAAGGCAGAAGGAGTCTCTGCAGAGGCAAAAGGAGGAATCCTATTTCTCACATGCTACAGAGATGCAGTGGAAAAGCTACTGCAGTCTTGAGGTGGCAGCAGGCTCCAGGCTGCATGTGTTCCTGCTCCGCTCCTATTTCTCTCCTGTAACACAACTGCCCACATCATATAGAGTAAGCCATCTCCTACCTTGCATAGTGAAACAACCACTGCTCTGTAGTGTTTAGGGCCCTCCATACAGACATAAAAGGGGAACATGCTTGTAACCATGCTCTGGTCTGCACTACGGGTCCCATATGAGGAGAGATTAAAGAGGCTAGGACTTTTCAGCTTGGAAAAGAGGAGACTAAGGGGGGGATATGATAGAGGTATATAAAATCATGAGTGATGTGGAGAAAGTACATAAGGAAAAGTTAATTACTTATTCCCATAATACAAGAACTAGGGGTCACCAAATGAAATTAATAGGCAGCAGGTTTAAAACAAATACAAGGAAGTTCTTCTTCACACAGTGCACAGTCAACTTGTGGAACTACTTGCCTGAGGAGGTTGTGAAGGCTAGGACTATAACAGTGTTTAAAAGAGAACTGGATAAATTCATAGAGGTTAAGTCCATTAATGGCTATTAGCCCGGATGGGTAAGGAATGGTGTCCCTAGCCTCTGTTTGTCAGAGGATGGAGATGGATGGCAGGAGAGAAAACACTTGATCATTACCTGTTAGTTCCACTCCCTCTGGGGCACCTGGCATTGGCCACTGTCGATAGACAGGATGCTGGGCTGGATAGACCTTTGGTCTGACCCAGTACAGCCATTCTTATGTTCTTATGATTACATCGCTCAGGGGTGTGGATTTTCCACACCCCTGAGTGACACAGTTATACCAACATAACTCCTAGTGTAGACAGTGCTATGTCGACGGGAGGGCTTCTCTCATCTAGTTTCATACCCTTACAAAAACTTAAGTTTGTATAGTATAAATTTATACTTCTGTATGTCATAGTAAAGCAAAGAGCGATCATGGAGCCATTGAGAGACCATGGTGTGCAGCAGTTAGCAAGAATCAAAATTTGAAAAGGACTGGCTACTAGAGCACATAAGTATTTTGTGAAAAAGATGAATTATAACAAGTCTGACATTGGCTCAGAACTCAACAGAAGATGGATGACAGACCTTAGAAGGCCCCAAGTCATAGGGACTGTAACCACTCTGGATGACCCAGCATATACAGTGACACAAAAATATTGAAACACACACATGGGACCATGAGCAGCTCAACCCTCAGCATCCCTCTGAAAAGGAAAACCTGTCAGACTGTTAAAACTAACCTATTAGTTTATGAATGAGAAAGGAAAAGATGGTGGTTTGTGAATGGACTGCACTGTGCCTGGCACTTAAATGCTGGTGTGATAGGCATACCAGAAAGACTCACAGCAGAAAGCCTGAAAGAAGCTGTTGGTTGGCAAAAGGGCACTACTTTGTTACACTAAGTCAGAGATAATTGCTTAGAGCAGCATGCAAGTGTGTACTCCTATGCGGTATATAAATTTGTGTGGGGAAGGAGGAAAGGAGGGTAATGTGTTTCTTGCAGGAGTCTTACTGCTACGGATTTCATTTTTTAACCCTGGTTGAATAATTTAACAGATCTACACTCCTTAAGAAAAAGTAGATTCTGCTTCAACATAATCAAAGAGAATGAATATTGCTTCCAGGAATACCCAAAAGGGCATGAAAGGGGAGTTAAAATTCTGTGACAGTGTCTTTGAATTTCCATGACTGAAACGTTTGGTTCAAGATTTTTTCCACACATTATATTTTAAAAGACTGTAAAAACTAGAGCTTAAGAATATACTGTTGAGCAGAGAATTAATAGTTATTTATTGAATTATCTTAATAAAGCAAACGTCTAGGAATGAATCTAAAACTATTCTCCTTCCCAGCAGTCAGCTTCTCATCAGGTGGGTTCAGCTTCTCACCAGGGTGTCACCCCCAGACCTCACTAGTTGGGCTTCTCAGCCTTGTCTTTCCTATCAAGCATTAGCTAGTCTGATGACTCCAGTAGGTGTCTGGTATATTTTTCAAGCCCTATCTCTCAGACCCTATACGTCTGTATTTCTCTCTCCTTAGTACTCTTTATCGTTTTCTCTACCTTTATGCTTCGTGGTTCCTCTCATGCTCCCCCATATGCCACATCTCTCCCAATACAAATCCCTTTATCTTTAATCACCTCTTTAGTATTGTCTGCTCTCACTAATGCAACCGATCATTTGTGTTGCTGCATTATATTGCTCCTCCCAGTAGGTAAACAGTGCTGGATTCCAAATCTCAGTCCCAAGAGGTTTACTTATATTTAGAAACTGATAAATTAAAATGAGGTTCTACACCGAAGAGTCTCTCTAAAAAGGCAGGACAAATAAAGGTTAATTGAGTTAAGTTGTGATTGAGCGCATAAGTGGAATACAATGTGGTTGCACAGATGTAATTTAAGACATCATTTAGAATACAGAATCTTTTGCACACAGTGATGCCTGAGAAGGAAATAACTCATCTAGGCATTTAGAGTGAAAGGTGAATTTGCTGGTAAGGCTGTTATTTAATTTTTTTTCTAACTAGTAAGAAAATTGAGGAAGTTTCATGTGCAAAAAATGAGACCAAAATACCCATGGAACTCCCTGATGCCAATCTTTCCAAAGAGTGTATCCAAAGCACAATCACAGTAAGCCAGTCACATATATTGTGCAAAAACACCTTGGTTCTGCCTCTGTGCATGACAGTTGCCTTGCCTGAATATACCTGTCACAACATGACCAGATGCTCATGCTAGATGAATCAATAAAATTATTCTTTTCTGTTAAGAACTATTTTAGATTTTCAAACTAGAACTACTTACCTCTGGAAAACATAATGGGCCAAATCTTGCTAATTTTTCTCATTCAAGTAATCCTAATGGCTCCAACCGGGCAAATAGTACTGGACAGGATACAGTCCTATGTTTGAAAACTATCCAACCACCCATGGTCTAAAACATGGCGGTCATTTCACTACAGTTAAATAAGATATAGCATGGAAAGTGAGAGAGAAAACAATGATTCAAAATGAGAGTGTGTTTCCACAGAGAGCAGCCCTATTTCCCTAATAAGCCACTCTCCATTCTCAGGCACATCACAGAGACAAAATACAGGCTGTGTCCTGCCTTGTATTTTTGCTTTAAATAAGTGACCTACTGAGCAAACTTAACAGAAAAACATGTTACAATATGGATGACAAGTATAAGAACAAATGAGAGTCATGAATGTTAAAACACCATTGCAATATTTGTTGACAATCTAAAATTGTGGAAAGCTGAGTAGGAAAAAAAATAGTCAGCTGGTGCAAATAGGATGTACAGCCGCCCTAAATCAGCAGCTGGGGTTGGTTTTTAGTCCAGTAAAATCCCTAGGTGGTGTAAAACTAAGGTAGCGATGCATGGGCCCCTCCTTCAGAGTTAGGGTGTGTTGGGGATGGAAGGGGGCATGGACAGAACACACTGTTCCAGCAATCCTCACCAGCATAAGGACCCATAGGTTTTTTTTTTAACAAGATGACAAGGTTAAAAGAGCCCTGAGATTAGTCTAATTTGCACTGGCACCTGAACCCTGGCAGCCCAAGGGATAGGTGGGGGTGGAAATCTATTTTTGCCTTCCCTTCCACCCACTCTCCCAGGCACTCAGTGGTGCTGCAGTGCACATGACAATCTGGCCCACTATATTTAAAATACTAATGAAAAAAAAATAGTTTAGACAGACAGATATGCACATTTTATCTATCTAGTTAGACAGCTGTAAAGAAAATGTAGGGTGCATTTATTTCTACCAAGCCTTTTAAACAGATTAGAATTTTAAAAGGCAAAAAAATATTAGTAACATTATTAGTGAGAAGAGTTCATCTGTTCATTCCTTTCTGGGGACAACAGTATATACCAATGGTAGTTTTCTCTTCCAAATGCCAGGAGGGAAATGACTATTGAAAAGCCAGATTTTCATCTCTTCTCTCTGCCAACCACATAGCCTTTTCTCCCCTTTTACCACCAGTTATTTAACTTCAAAAGCTGCAGCTGACTGGGATAATATATAAGAACTTTTCAACCAGTTAAATCTAAATACCTCACAAAACTACATACATTAGCTGCATTTAGAGGTTTGGGAAGCAAGTAAACTACTAAAAGGACTCATTATTTGCATGTAGCGAAGCTTAACACCTCTCCCCTAAGAACCTGTCTGCAAGTCTCCATTCAACAAGGTCATTGTATCTAACCCCAAGAGCATATTTAAAGCCCACCAAGTGGACCCGTTTTGTAGTATTTGATGTTTTTCTTAACGCCCCAGAGCTTGGAGGCTTGCAAATATATCAGAATCTCAGCTTTCATTTTAAAAAAGGTGTGTAGCACTCATGGCTGTGCAGAAAAGCCTGAAAACATTAATCCTACTTGGTCAAAAACCATATGGCACATACAAAGTACCTAAAATTTATTATTTTAACTCATGATTTTAAAACCAGTTTTATTATTATGCTTATTGAACACCTGGTGTTGACAAAACTAAGTGGCTGCCTTAAAAAGTTCCTCTATTGAAACGTCTCCCTTTCTTCCCATACATAGCCTCCTGCTTACTGGTAGGACCATTTATTTCATTTGGTCTAAAGTATCATGCAAATTACATGCTCCAAGAATGCAGGAACATAACCATTGGGCAATAGCAAAGCGGGAAGCTGCTATGGCCCATTGAGGGCCCTAGAAGTGTGCAAAAAGAAAGACTACTTTCCTACAGGAGGATGTCCCAGCAAGATAGATTCTATCTGCACTGTATACATATAGAGAGTGCCAAAACTTTTTTTTAAGGTCCCTTGGATTAGGACAAACATTTGGAAGGTAGATAGCCTGATTTAAATGGAACTTCGATAGCATTTTGGGAATTAAGTTAGGACAGGTACTTTGTCCTTATGAAATGGGATGGGGGGGAGGGCTGCCAGGTCACATACTCATGTACCTGAAGATATGGCTACTAAAAGGACTACCTTCCCCCAAAAGAAAATGGACAATGAGTGTCTGGGGGTCTGGCTTAGTTTCTGAAACATGAAGTCAAAACTCCAGATGGAACCTCAAGGAGGTAAACATAGAAAGCTGCTTTCAGGACTTTGGAGATGAGAGGATGACATGATATCATTCCTTCATTTGAATCTTCCCACGAGAGCACTACTATCTACTCCCACTTCTGGGGGGAGGGATAGCTCAGTGGTTTGAGCGTTGGCCTGTTAAACCCAGGGTTGTGAGTTCAATCCTTGAGGGGGACATTTAGGGAACTGGGGTAAAAATCTGTTTGGGAATTGGTCCTGCTTTGAGCAGGGGGTTGGACTAGATGATCTCCTGAGGTCCCTTCCAACCCTGATCTTCTATGATTCTAACAAGCACAGGGTCTTAGAACCAATAGCAAGCGCTTGTCTATCCCCCATTTAAGAAAGTTCAGAAGCCCTTGAAGGCACAATACCTCTGGCCTTGCACACAACGCCCTGGACCAGGCAATATGCTGCTGCTGAGGTCCCTTGTTTCATAAGAGTGGAAAGGACTTTTAGATGTCTTCTTGTTTTGTTCATTTGTTTGTTAGCAACTGCATTTCAAGAGCCAGGCTAAGAGCTTGAGTTTAAGTGAAGACAGAGGCCTTGGGAAAGCAACAGATTAACACATGAGGATCTAGCTCAATGTGGTCCAATAGATAAAAATACCGGCCTGTGGGTCAGTAAATCAGGTATTTATTTCTAATTCTGGCTCTGACTTGCTTTCAGGCAATTTTGTGCCCCAGTTTACCCCTCTGTAAAGTGAAGACAATACTTCCCTTCCTATATAAAGTGCACTGAGGTCTGCAGATCAAAAGAACTATAAAACCATATAAGACTCACCTAGTGAGGAGTGTAAACTAGATTCAAAGGGGGCAGGTGACAAAAGCCCACAGTACAAAGAAAGGAGAGTTTAACAGAGGGCTGGAAGTTGGGGGTGAGTGACAATGGAAAATTAAAATAGGGTCATAGGAGCTACAAGAGGGAAGACAGTCGGGGACTCTGATGAAAATGTTAGATGTCTATACAGAAATGCAAGGTGTTTTGGAAATAAGCAGGAAGAACTGTGCTCTCTTTAAGCCATTGGAGCCAAGTAAATGCACCATGTTGCTTCGACTTTTTAATAATCTGACTAAATTGGACATTCCTAGACTGCATGAACATACAGAGCATATTTATGTGTCACAACTTACACAACTTCATTTGTTTTCTCATTCCCTCACCTCATATTGTGTAAGGTTATTTTTTCTTAAATTGCAGTGCGTTCACCCATATTCACAGGACCTGAGGAATCTAATCTCCAAAACTGGTTCTCATGTTGTCAAGGGAAAGGTGAATAAACAAATCTAAAGGGCATCACGTCTTTTACTTCATGTTGTGTTTTGTTCACTTTTATTCTGTAAAGGCTTCACTGGTATGTTGCACTGAATCTTTCATATTACACTAAATGACAGTGTCTGACAAGGTTACCTTTCACAATTTATTTTTATTCCTTTTCCTGAATTTTCAAACTATCAACTTTGAATTGTTGTACATTTGCATCATTCCATTACTTTGGATATTAAACAGCATCCCACTTTTTGGTGCTAAGAATCGGTTACAACATATCATTACACACAGTCTCTACCACTCCATAGTAGAGTAAACACATTAAGTAAACAACATCCCAACCAGGTACTGTATCTGAAGGAAAAACTATTGTACATTTAAATTGGTTGTGTCAGAAATACTTGATTTCATAACAATTTTTCAAGCCATAATGAATACTTGACTGCAGGACACTATTAAACATAAGGATGGCTCTTGCTCAAGATAATTTTGTTAGTATATAGACTATCTTTGCATTATGCCTATTAATGTTTAATCAAGGGTGCAAGAGACATATTGAAGGGACATAGCCATTTTACAAGTGTGGGAAGAGTGTGCTAAACAGAACTGTACTTCAATGAGTATCTAGACAAAACATCAGAAAAATGTGAAGAGATTTAGGAACATTTCCTTAGCAATCCTTCATGAATAATTAATGAACAACATTATTATTCTGGTTTCATTTAATTAGTAAGCTTTACATATGAAAAATATTAATGCAATGCATTTAACTGGCTGACATACTCTGGCAAATTTTTGATGATACAAGACTTAAAACAAAGCCATGTTATTGCTCACATGTTTTCATAATTGTCTTACCATAATTGCTAATTACCCAAGCTGCATATTTCAACAAAGCCTTTTGCTCCCTCCCACACAATCCATACTCTCCCTGCTTTTTGATCCTGCAGTGAAATTATAATGCCGATTTTTTGACATTACAGTTATTACCAAGGCAACAGACTGAAATCAAACAATATTAGGACTTCACTATAGGCTCAAGTAGGAGAAGAAGCTGGACTGTGAGGGAGAAATCTTCATTAAGATACAAATGCCTTCAATAACAGCAAAGGGAATACCGCAAAGGTATTGGCTACATATGTTTCTTTTCTTCTTTAAATCAATAATTTCTGTTTTCAAGTTTTGTCCATTGTGAAAATCCATCTTTACATAGTCTTTCACAGCCCTAATAAAATTGTCTAAAGCATATTGATTTTACCATGTACAATCTCTTAAGTTAAACGAATGCAAAACAAAGGTACACATTCTCACTATGATGAATAGTATATTTGGCTTTCAATATTTCATAAACCTGCTGACAATATTCTGGATGATTTACTGATGTAAACCATCTTGGTATGCATGAGAAACTGAAAATGTATTATATATTCTCTAATAAGTTTCTTTTTAAAAGAAAAAAATGTTCAAAATTAAAAAGACAACAACCCTGGCTATTCTTTCAAAATAATGAATATCAATTAACACTTTTAACTTTTTAACTTGTATATGATTACTGGAATTGACAATGTCAAAATATATTTACTCACATTTCAAAATGAAGCTGACTTGGTTCAATTTATATTAGCTACATTTGACTTGTAGTGAGTTTTAGGTGAATTTTAACCAGGGAAGGTGCCTGACCTAAAAAGCTGCTTAATATTAAAATCCAGCTTCTTTAATTTAACATTGTTCCATTTTTGGATGGTTGAACAAAAACAACTTCAGTTTACAGTCTAAATCACCTTATGGGGGCTGGACTTGACGACCACTCGAGGTACCTTCTAGCCCTACATTTCTCTGAATCTGTGGAAAGGTGCTTTATGATTATAGCACAACACTTTACTAGCATTATAACGTAGAGAATTTTTTCACTTCAAGGTCCCAGAAACAAAGACAAGGTTTTCATCTCCAGGCCAAAAGACCAAAAACATCAAGACACTTCATCACGGCCTTGGATAGACCAAGAGACTACCTACACTTGACCACTGTACAATGCAATGTTACACAGTGTGTGCAGTGGTAGAGTCCTGTTCTTTAATAATCCAGAGTGGAAGGTTACATTACAATAGTTACATTAACTATTTTAAAAAGTTTAGTTATAGTAATTCTTTTAACACTCATCATTATAGTAACTGATTGGCTTACAAACCATAATATGTGAGATAATATAAATTTATTTTTGCCTGTTTTATAACTTCAGAATAGTCTGAAAATAGAATGACAAATATTAACATTTCATATATTGTGAAAATGCGGGACAATAAATGTTCCAGAAAGGAAGAGAATCTGTAGTGAAGTGATACAATGCAATATAATGAGTAAAACTAAGTGGAGTACACCGAGCTTGTTTCCATTAGGCATTTTGTACCACTTACCTTTTTAACAAAAGATAAAATCCAAACTAGGCTGGAAAGAACATCACTATTAACGTCCTGGAGGATATTTGGAAGGCTGAATCTTTACTGTTTTTTAAATTAGATCTTAAATAATAATCTTATTAAAATAAATATGTATGATAATACAGATACACATAATCCATGGGGAGGTTGCATGCAAGAAATTCAATTTAAATAAGACTAGCTAATTTTATATGAGCTTATGTTCTTGTTTTACATTTTAAATATAATAATTCAATTTTATGAATACCAGAAAACCAAACAGAGTGTGCTTTATAACATATCCTCTGGTTTGTATGGGCAAGTTCAAAAAGTTAGAAATGATGAGCATTCTCTACTTCCCTTAAGAGACTATATCAATCTAGATCTCAACACTAGAAATATTTTTCTGATATTCATCCTAAATTTTCCTTTTCTTGATTTCATCCTATTACTCTAGTTATATAGCCTCTTGTATGACTCTCTAGCTCTCTATCTTTGGGACTCATCCTTCAAAAATCTTTTAGAAACACTTTCAGGGCACAAAAACTGAACCACCTACTGTATCATACCAAATGCTCAGGGGGAAGATTTTGGAAGTCCCAAAGGCAGGTAAACACTCAACACCTATTTGTGCCTTGAATTGGTGTGTCCTGATCTGTGGGGAGCTTGCCTCTGATGATGAGCTTGGAGCAGTTGGGGGGGGGGGGGGGAGCTGTTTGAAGGCCAGAAGAGGAGGGTTGGGAAAGATTTCTTTCAGGATGGGGTCTCCATCAAGTATGGGGTGTAGTAGTTTGATGATACCCCGTATGGGTGCCAGTGTGAGAACTAGGGGTGTGTGGTCAGAGGGAAGTTCATTTCTGTATTGAAGCAAATTTTCTCAGGGTATTTGGGTGGCCGCTTCCATGATGCAATCTACTTCTCTGGTGGAGTGTCTTGTTTGGTGAAGGTGGTTTTAAGTATTTGAAGGTGAATATCTTGGACTTTCCCCTCAAAGCATATTCTGTGCTATTTGAGTGCCTGGTTGTAGAGATCAGAGTTCTTGGTGTGTTTGAGGTCATTACTTAGGGTGACCAGATGAGGGAAAGAAAATATCGGGACACATGGGGGGGGGAGGTGCCCGCCGGCAGAGCAAAAAAAAACAAAACAAAAAAAACCCAGTGCTGCCGGCGGATATTGGGACAAATTGCGTCCCAACCAGAGATTTTATCGGGACGTCTAGTCACCCTATCATTACTGGATCTATGAAGTTAGGTGTGGGGATCCATGGGTTTCTTGTATATGGTTGTCCGTAAGGTTCCATTGCAAAACCTGATTGTGGTGTCCAAGAAGTTAATGTTGGTGCTGGAGTGTTCCAGATAGGATGGTGATTGTTGAAATTATGGTGGAAATCTCTGAAGGAGTTTAAATTGTCTGGCAAGAGGACGAAAATATCATTGATTTATCTCAGGCATATCACTGGTTTTGTGGTGCATTTGTCCAGAAATTCTTCAAGGTGGCCCATGAAGAATTTGGCACATTGGGGAGCCATCCTAGTACCCAGGGCTGTTCCCACAGCTTGGACTAAGTGTTTGCTGTTGAATGTAAAATTGTTATGAGTGAGGAAGAAATGGATGTGTTTGGGGATAGTAATTTTCTGTTAATCACACCAATATAACACAATAGGGTGAAAAAAGTTGTATCAGTCCCTTTTCTTTATCTTTCGCTAAAACAGTTTGAAATACGATTATTTTCTAATCTTTCATCCCCATTTTAACATATTATTAAGACACTGTGCGCATTTTTATGGTTTCATCTTGGGATGTGTCTCCTTTTGCCTTTATTCCTTGTGTATCCCTTAACTCTGTCCTAATGAACAACTGTCAATTACCCTTTTACAATTATCTGAACTAATAAATTATGGACGAGTGCAACCATCCTCTTAAACTCTCCAGCTACCAGCTGTTGTAAATGTGGTTCAGTATATTTGTAAGCTTTTGTACCTTTTGAGTTTCAGTAAATAGATAAAAGAATGTTTAAGAAAGTGCTGTACTTTACAATGCTTGTGTAAGTCAAAAATTCTAAACTATGAAAAAAATATAGTCTTTTCTAACACAGCAAAGGGCACATAAAAGGTGGCAAATGCGAAGATGGCAAACATGATTGTCCCATAGCCTTTCATTTTTCATACCTAGTATGTGATATTCTAAATACAAATGCTGTAAGTGATAATGAATGCAACAAATGGGCTGGAACTAATCATGGGACTTGTTGTGGCTTTGCCACATGCCCTGAGTAAGGGGCACCATGTAGTTCTCCCAAGAGCAGGCCAGGGCCCAGTTTATGAACCAGAGTCACAATATGGTACCTGGCTCCCCACTTGCTCCAGGGAGGGGGAATAATCTGCACCAGTCCTCCTAAACCTGACACAGACTATTTCCCCCTTGCATTAGTTTAGCTGTACTGGCTGGGGACATGATGGAAACCAGGGCCTAGGCTCCACCCATTCTGGGTCCCTATTCAGGATGGGGAGTAGCAGCCCCATGGAGGCTGCCCTCCTTTCCCCAACATTGTCCTCTCAAATATAAAGAGCTTCTTATGCTCCTTTATTCCCATGTGTGGGCAGTAATCAAAATCACAAATCTAGTCTAACGAGATCATTCCAGGTCAGGCTACCCAGCAGGCTTCATGATACGTGTTTAAACAAGGGAAACAAAACTGGGTACTAGGGTGACTAGAAAAAGATGGCCTGAGAAACAAATGCCTCCATTTTTCATGGGCTTTTATCATTAGCTTCCCTTTCATTTTTGTTAAAAGGTGTGAATGTGTAACTCTAAGGGCTGGTCTACACTGCCGCGCTAGTTCGGCGGCTGGGGATCGAAGTTCCGAGTTCGATTTATCGCGTCTGGTCTGGATGCGATAAATCGAACCAAGAAGTGATCCCCGTCGACTGCGGTACTCCAGCTCAACGAGAGGAGTACCGCGGAGTCAACGGGGAGCCTGCCTGCCGCGTGTGGACCGCGTCTGAACCGCGGTAAGTTCGAAGTAAGGTATGTCGAATTCTGCTACGTTATTCACGTAGCTGAATTTGCGTACTTTACTTCGACTTGGGGGGTAAGTGTAGACCAAGCCCTAGAGAGGCAAGTTGGCCTCCAGAGAGGCAGAGCCTTCATATGTCAAACTGTTTCTCTGAGAGTTATAAGCTCTTCCTGGTGAAGACCATGTCTTAGTCTGCACTTTTTAAAGCACCTTGCACATTTGCAGCACTCTATAGATAAATAGTAAGTGCCATTTAAATTAACTCATTCCATGTGATCTTCAAAGCAATTCAGAAGCACCACATGGGAAATTAAAGTTTTTGATGCTCAAGGAGGCTGGAAGTTACAACTGCTCTGGTGTGCAGCCTTTCATATTTCAAAGGATGAGAGTATTATCCTCTACTTTATAGGAAAATCAAAGTAGTTTATTCTACTGTAACTTATCTACAGCTCACTCTATAAAACTTGGTCTACAACAAACACCACTCTCCTTCAGTCTGATACTTCCACATCATAAGATGCAGAAAAGTATTGATTTAGTTCAGAGACAGCTATTTTCATGTGCAATTTGACACTACCCACCATCAAACATACACCAAACAGAAAGCTAATAGTAAAATCCAATGTGATTTAAGTTAAGGTGCTGCAGTGCATTTGAGGGCAATGTCTTACTCCTTGTGTGCTCAGGACCATTTACATTGAAAGAAGTGGGAGAAGAATCACAAAGAACAGTCACCTCAGCTTTTTAACATGAGCCAGAAACAAGAAAGCTTTTAAATGTTTCCCTCACTTCTCTGAATCCCACAGCCTAATTCTCTATGTTGTCAGGAAGTTTTCCTCATCTGCAACTTGAAGTTTTCCTTTTCTTAGTTTCATCCCGTTTTAGCTGTGCCACACTAAGTTTTTCTCTCACCGTGGTGTTTACACTCTTCATTTATCTGTGGGTTTATATCCCTCTCTGTCCAGGGCCGGCTCTAGGATTTTTGCCGCCCCAAGCAAAAACAATTTTGGCCACCCCCCGCCCCCCCGTTTTTTTCTTATCCCACCCACGGCCCCGCCTCAACTCCGCCCCTTCCCCAAATCCCCAGCCCTGCCTCCTCCCCACAGGCTCTCAAGCCTAGGAGGGAGGGAGGGAGGGAGGGGGAGAAGCAGCGAGCGTGCCGCGGCCACTCGGGGTCTCCCCCTCCCTCCCTCCCTCCCAGGCTGTCAAACCTGGGAGGGAGGGTGAGCAGCGGCGCACCAATCAGGTGTTTCGCGCGCTGCGGCCACTCGGGATCTCCCCCTCCCTCCCAGGCTCTCAAACCTGGGAGGGAGGGTGAGCAGCGGCACGCGAATCAGCTGTTTCGCGTGCCGCGGCCACTCGGGATCTCCCCCTCCCTCCCAGGTTTGCACCGATGCAGCTGCACCGCTGTAAGCTCTCTAGTGTAGCCGCTCTAAGCCAACAGGAGAGAGCTCTCCCACTGACTTATTTAATCCACCACCACTGAGTGGTAGTAGCTAGGTTGGCAGGAGAAGCTCTGCCGCTGACTTCAAGTCGTGTAACTTATGTCATTCAGGGGGATGACTTATTCACACCCGTGAGCGACATAATTTATACTGACATAAGTGGTAGTGTAGACATAGCCTAAGACAATGACAACCTGTCAACCTGCTGCAATAGGCTACATTCCAGGCACTGGGAACTGGGAGTGCAGTCTGACTGGTGGGTCTGCTGCAAAAAGCTAGTCTCGGGGAGGCAATGTGGATTGTAGTGAAGTTATGTTATGCACTCTGGACAAATTTTTAAAAACAGTCCATAACTAAGCGATTTTAAAAAAATAGTAATTATGAAACAAGCCTCATGCCCTGGAGTCAATAAATGTATGGACTATTGGAGTCCCAGTGTTATTCTCTAATTACATCTTGAACTGTTGCAAATGTGATACAGGCCCTCTAAGGCTGCTGCAGCTACTGGAGAACATGGCCTTTTCAGAAAACAATTCTGTTCATTTTTTTTTTTTCAAGAGGATAGGTGAGGGTTGGTTGTAATTGTTTTACTTTTAAAATATTCCTTATTGAAGATTATTAATTAGGTATGAACATTATTAGGATCATCAGTAAATTTCCACAGTATATTTAATAAATGTTTATCTGTACCATTACTTCGTGGACTGTCAGTCCAGTGTTTTATTTTTGAAGATGAATGGATATTAGAAGTAGTGTTTCTCCACCCTTCCTCCTCCTACTGTAATGGAAGTCAGTTGTATACTCTTACCAAGTTAGCTACAATACTAGAAAATGCATTAGTAGAGGGAGCTTGCTTTCCCTCTGTTTGAGTATAGTCATGAGAGTGGATGAGCACCTTTAACATCCCATTTAAGTTAACAGAAGCTGAGGGCTCACAGAACCTCACGTGATCAGACCCTATAATTGCAGCAGAGTGCATTGCAGAAGAGACTATTAAACCTATCGAGTAATGCTTTTCTTTATTTTGTTAGATGTGTGTTAGACTTTTCTCTAATACCTATTCATCTTCAAAAGCATCCTGGCCTCATTCCCATCTATCTCCAATTCTACGTCTTCCATGCAGTTTCTATTCTCTTTCTTTCATTTATACTCAGTATGATATTTGTTCGCTTTTCATTTTTTTTTAAATATTTCTAACTTTCCTTTGGCTTCTCTGTTTCTAAAACCTATTTCTCTTTTTCTCTCTTTTGTCTTTTCCATTTTTATCACTTATTCTTAACTGCCTTATTTGACTCTGTTTTTCTTCTTTCTTTTTCTGTTGAGCTTTTCTTTCTTTGTTGTATTTTTTATTATCTTGTTGTATTTTTATTCTCTTGTTGTATTTCTTTCCAGCTGGAAACTGATGCTTGTTTTTGTGATTTCATTTCTTGTTCTCTTGGTATTTTTTTTTTTTTTTTTTTTCCAGCTTTTAACTGTTTTTTTTTTTTGTGTTTTCTTTTTTTTTTCTTTTGTTTTTTTTTTTTTTAATCAGTGCAAGCTTATTACGGACTGAAGATGTCTATGGACCAAATCCAGACACAGATGTATTATGTATATAGGTACATTTAATTTATTTGTTGGGAGGGATATGGGGCACAAAAACACTTAAAATTAAATGAAGACAAGTGGCATGTTTATTAATCTGGACTAATAAAGATCAAACAGGCTTATGAAAATCCAAGGTAAAGTGGTAAGGAAACACAGAAGGACTTTAGCTCTGCTTGTTCAAATGGCTATTAGAAAAAATTATGAAATTGAAAAATACAATGTGATTGAAGATAAAATCAAAAGGCTCCTTAGCATTACATTTAAATTTCCATCTGGAAAACAAAATCTTTTGTTTAGGCTTTATCTGGTCTGGTGCTCTCAAAATGTATCTTGTGGGGATAAGAGGAGAATTGAGATGAATCACCTGCCTCTAAAATACTACATCAGAAATCTGGGCACTCCAGGACTAGAGTTTGTAAAATGTTCAAATATGTCTACGTCCCAAAAGGACTCTTCTGCAACAATATATCCTATGGTACTGGTGTCCTTGTCCCCTAAAAGGAACTTTTGGTCCTTGACATTTACTTTCCTAGTGACCAAATTCAGCATTCCAAAATTTACTTCACTCTGATTGAGTCATTTGTCTGCTTAGACAGTCCGCTTTTTTGTTTCCCTTTTAGATCCATTTCCTTGATGGAGAGAACATTGTTCTGCACCCAGCTCTCGCAGTTTCAGAGTATGTCTACGCTGCAGTCAGACACCTGAGGCTGGCCCAGGCCAGGTGACTCAGACTAAGAGGCTATTTAATTGCAATATAGATGTTTGGGCTTGGGTTGGAGCCCGGGCTCTACAACCCTGAAAGGTGGGAGAGTCTCAGAGTTCAAGCTGCAGCCTGATCCCAGAAGTCTACACTGCAATTAACCTGCTCTGCAGCCTGAGCCCCACAAGCCCAAATCAGCTGGCACGGACCAGCTGCGAGTTTTTAACTGCAGTGCAGACATACCCACAATGGCTTCCTGCTTATGCTTACAGTTCTTGTCTGTCTGGGCAGCCGGATATGCTGCAGGAGTTTTGCTATCCAATACATGTAGATGTCATGAATCTCTTTTTATATATGCTGTCAAACAAGTCCATTTTACTATAGAATTGCTTAGCAAGCACAGAGTCATTGGGAATTTTCACAAGAGCCCATTTATCCCTCCCCTTTCTATTCCTCACCAAAAAAAGCCTATTGCAAGTGACCCATTTCTCTCCTGTAGCTATTATTGGGTTCTCCAAGTAAATTAGTTGGTTTTTTTAATTGGAAAATATATAGCAGAGTCCTAAACCTTTCAGCACCAAACCACTACAATACTTGTTGTTTGTATTTGTTTCTTTTTAGTTTTTTAAATATGTGTTTTTCAGAGTTCTCCTATTGTCCATTAGTCCTGGAATGCTCAACAACTCCACAAGAACTGTTTTGAAAGTAATCTTTTAGAAAGTTTTCAAAAGGTCTAATGAGCCTGGCCATTTTTTTCCTGCTTCCTAGTCACCAGCTCTTTCTGATTCAAAACTTTTGTTTCTTTTACAGACACAGAAGTATCCTTTTCAGTACAGTGTGCAAACACAGATATAAGGAAGAGTGGGTATTATACTATTGCTCCAGCTTCTGCCTTCTCTAAAATATCTTGAATTCATCTTACTATCACCATTAATTTATCAGTAAACTACTGACTTTTTTTTTTTTAAAGTACAAGGCTTCTAGAGCTTTGTCTTCTTAAAAGGAGACACAGCTATATTGAATCTGTCATCTCACAAATGGTGGAAAGTCTCCAGCCAGAAGACTAGAACAGAGTATGCACTGCCATGAATGCTGCTACATTAATTCAACTTGTAAAAGAGTGCTCTGGCAGTTCCAAAAAGGTGAAAAGCCAGCTTAACAAGCTATGTGGAGATCTCTGCAGGGTAAGGGAAGCCCAGATAGCAGTGAGCCAGAATTGTCAGCCCCACTCCCCCCCACAATAGAGGATGTTGGGGGAAGGGAACATGCCAGAGTACAGTTGTGCTATGGTGAGCCTCATCTGACAAAACAGCCTCACTGGGGCCCATTACTAGCCAAGGCAACTTTGAGGAGCACTAAGAAATAAAACCATCTTTGCCCCTCCAGCTGACTGCCACTTGCCACAGCTGCAGATTCAGTCTAGAGTAGGTGTTTGTGAAACTAATATTAGGTCTGTTGTTATAATTCCTTTCTAACTGGAACTATTGCTAAGTCACTTAGTGGGATAGATCTAGGTTTACAAGAAGGTTTTACTATCATTATTAACTGTTTGTGTTGTATCATCTACAGTCCCAATCAGGAATAAAGGCCTCATTGTGTTAGTGCTGTATGAACTTATGGTGAGAGACAATCCTTGCCCCAATGAGCATACAATCTAATTTGAGATCAAACACAAAGAGTGAGAACAGCAAATAAAAAGGCTAGAAGGAGAATGAGAACAATGAAAACAAGACCATGCAGTTACATAGATAGTTACTGCACAGACTGACAGTTGTAACAATTTTTTTAAAATCCCCAATTTATCGTGAAACCAAACCATCAACAGATGGCCAATGTCCTGTATAAAGAAACTGCTTTCATGGGAAAGTGTTCACCTAGCTTGCAAAATTTGTGACATGAAAAGGGAATTCAACTATACTGATTTTTTAAAGAAAATACTGGATACTGTAAATGATTATAAGCTATTCTTTTATCAGCACTTTTTAATGTGTTTATTAAAGGCATCTTTCTATGGAAAGTCTATGAAGTCCAGCTATATTGTACAGTAGTAATTTCTTCCACCCACACTCTATCAAATTAGGTCAATTACAAGCTGTTTGTAAAAGCTATTGCACAGTAAGGTGTATCTGCAATTTAGGGTAAGCAAAGTAAGCTACTATAGATCTTATGCCATTTCAATATATTTCTGCTTAATGAACTTTTGGATCTGTTGCAAACATCAAAATCAAAAGTTTAACCATTTAACATTATATCCCGACACTGTATTCATGTGAACATTGTAAAGTATTATTATTCACTAATATATTTTATATGCCCTTTTGCTCCTTCTTACCAGAATCTTGGAAGTCATACTGCAGTTTAAAAAAAAATCAAAGCGTATGCTTCATAAACTAGAAATGGATTGAACACACCACAGTCCCCTTCATAGACAAAATGATGTAGACAATCACACATTAACATTCACATTTCTCTCCTTTATATTTCTAATATGCTGTCATACCCATTACCCAGTCCAGTTACACCCTCCCTCCCTATTCCGGCCCCTATATTTCTTTGATTATAATCACCCTTCTTTCTGTAGGTCAGATCATAGGAGCATGTTCTTAGCAAGATGTGCAGACAGAACTTAACACTAATGAGTTACACATATTAAGCAGAGGATACACTCTACAGTTTTATTTTCCCTTCTACAGGAGAACAAACTGCCACTCTCATTGTAATTGTGGGTCTTCCAGATGACTGCCTTCATGAATCCACACTGTAGACAATGCTCAAACCTTGGGTGTGTGAGCTCAGTCTATTTCATTTAACCTGACTGCTCAAAGCAAAGGTTTCAAGGAGGCAAGAGTATAAACTGACCCCTCAAATGAGTCTATTTCATCTAAATTATACAGCATCATGAAGAACTGCTGGCTTCTGGGACAGTGAGTCAGCCAAACCCTCTCTCTCTTACTGTATTCTGAGGTGATGACAGACAGTTTTCCACCTACACAAATAGTGAGTTACTCATTTTCTAAGCTTACGGTTGTGCCAGAAGTTGAACCTTAAAAGCAACTGCAGTACTATTAAGGCAGAAATGGACCATGATAATCATTTGTGACAATCTGTTGATGCAAAAGAGCATGAGGTTGCTCTTCAGATTTTTCATCACAGTGAGAGTATCATGCATGGGTGCATATGTTACAGTGCATATTGTTTTTCACTACGTGTTGGAGAAGGAAATGAAAGCATTAGGGAGTGCTGGAGTGTCTTATCTCCAGAATTGTAGGTGTGTAGATGATGTGAAGGTGGCAAGGAATGCTGGAAACTTTCCCCTTAACTTATTTTCATGCTCCCAAAGATTTGAATTGATGGGGTGTGTCCTGACGCAACTTGCCCAGTCCAACCAAATGAAGTTTTTGTTTGTGCTAATATTACACATAGATGTCTTTGAGGTGTAAATAAGGTAAAGATTCTGCAAATAGAACATTGTTAACAATTGTTCATGCTTAGGCCGGAGTAGAGTCCAGCCCAGTCAACCAGAGAAGTATGGGGTCTGCAATAGAGAATAAAGTGCACAATAATAAAATCCAGTAAAGTACATGAGACTCTGGATATGGCATACAGCAAATCTGTGAAGAATGTTTTACACCAACATCTTTCTGACCATAACCATGATGCAAGGAAATCAACATCTAATTTTAAATAATAGCTCACCATCATTAAATTATTGATACTCAAAATACGGTATACTTGTGATGTTCCATACATATATTGTATTCAATTTAATGATTCAGAACCCCATTAATATTCAGTCTAAAAGCCAAACGTTGAAAAACCTCATGAAATGTTTTTCCAATATTTTATCAAAAGGAGGAACTGATACTTACATGACGGTGTTAATGCCTGACAGTTGTTGGAACATCTGTAGACCACAACCCACAATTAAAGCTCTTCGAGTTGGAGGGTATGTCAGCATTCTGCAGATCACAGGTCCAGCTTTGAAAATAGAAAAGTACAAAATGTGTTATTAACCCACCAGTTCAGTACTTTCAGGTATTACACATTTTCCCCTCATTTTCACCAAATTCAGAATATTTTGTTCATACTTGGTCTAGTTTCCCATTTTATGCATTCTACTAAATAGGAGACTTTCAGGGGGCTTAGGCCCAAAATGCAACCATTTAAAAAAAAATCCAGTTATAATCCAATAAATCCTGTTGATTACAAGAGGTTCATTTAATAAAAAGGCTTATGCAAATTTAGATTCAGAACTTCCGCTGATATTAACACAGACCATGAAACTAAATGAGTATGCTCTGCCACTGTTCGTATTCAGATTTTGCAATCAAAATGCATCTCCAACTCCCACTGACTTCATTTGTATAGTGATTGCAGGTGAGGATGCATTTAGGAACTCGCTGGGTTTCTGCTCTCCAGCAGAAGGGCCAGCAGACGGAGCACAAGTTAATTGACAAAAACTTTCCCACATGTCTCTGGCAGCCTCCATATGTGGAGATGGTAAAAGAGGAGCAAATGATAAAAAGTAACTTTGTGCTCCACAAGGAGAACAGAAATACGTTTCCAAATAGAAAACGTTTCTTTCCCTGACAAGTTTAATTTTAAAGTTTAAGTGTCCTAAAAACAATGTGTCAAAGAAAGCTATAACATGAAAACAAACAAAGAGTGTATAATACTTGATTCCATTTGTTAACAGAATGAGTTTGTGCCCGTAGTGCCATTAAACAGAATATGTTCTGATCCTAATTATATTTTACACATATACATTATATATGGTATAGCTACATACAGCACCTAATAAAAAATTAAGATAGGCATAAGAATCAAAATGGATTCAGTCAAAGGAATAATACAAGAAAAGCTAAACAAAAATGATCAGTTCTGACATCCTCAAAGATCTAAGCTTCATGGGTTTATTTCTAGATTTACCTCAACATTTCTCCTCAATATGTTGCTCTTGATTAACAATTAACATGAACTGTGGAAATCTCTTGTGAAATTAAGGGCTTTTAACTAACAAAGTAAGAAAGATTTCAATACACTGATATAAACAGTTCTGATTCAGGGATGCTGGATATTTGTAAGTAGTTTCAACAACTGAATTATGAAACAAGTTCAAAGAGAATCTCTTATTAAAAGCTGGTCAAACTTGTCTAGGCAAGAGCCACTTTCCACAACTTTAAAAATAATATGTTTTTTATTGACGCCCCACTTCTTGTCATCAACTAACTACCTCTTCATCATTACAAGAAGAAGAGTCATGGTCCAGCATAGGAGAAAACAAAATTTACAGAATTAATGAGAAGACACTAAAATAGAAGGATAACTAGAGCTCAAGTCTTACTTCCCTAGATACCTTTAAATGTTTCATCAGCTAAATTCAGTAAATGTGTTTGTAATTTTTCATGTTTTTGACCTAGAGTCACAAATATGACATCCAAATTATCATTCTGCTTTATGCTGAAGATAGAAGGTTTACCACAAATCTGTGCCAGGGCAATTGCACATCTGGTTAGATATAAACAAAACTAAAGACTTTTCTTTCATAAAATTCATAGCTTTCGGCAAAAAAAAACAATAAAGTGACTGAATAAACAAAATGCATCATTAATCTCAGTATTACAGAAGCTTTGTAATCCTAAGAAAATCTAAAAAAACAAATTGACTGAGCATCTGTAAAACAGATGCTTTTAAAAAGATATTGAGTGTGATTCTTATATTATTTAAAACCACCTGGCTTTAACTGTTTTCAGTATTTTGCCATCTGTGTGTCTCATGCCAGCAAAATAAAAGGTGCTCTTGAACAGTACCAGCCAGCAATTTACTAGAATACTTTTCAGACAAGATGTACAATATTAAATAGCGAAGAGGAGATGTCCCTGGGTGGGTTTTTTTGGGGAGCCGAGCGGAGGAGTGGGGGTTGCATCTGTCTATTAACAGCACGGTCTCACTTTAGGCAAACAAGTTTGTAAGTGTTCATGTCAAGGTGTTTCAGAGCCAGATATCATTAGTAAGGGCAATATTAGTCTTCTTCCGTGAGAAAAAGTCCAGACAGAGAGAAGAAACATTTAATGTTTCTGAGGAAACACTCTTCTTAATTGATGAAATGAAAGAATCCTATACCGGCTTTAGATCTTCATGCAAATATGACCTCTGTTAAAATAGAATTGGCTGAACTTGTTTAGCGTGATGGTCTCAGATAAGTAAATTTATGTCAGTTAAAATAATATCAATATATAAGCTTGAAATGAATTAAAATATCCATAGTAATGGACTGTAATATCCTGCCCCTAACTTATGTTAAAATGAGACTGATGAATGAAGTGAGAGACTGATGGAGAGAAAAGGATGATGGTGTCATCGGAAGTAAAGTCACTGGCTATGACATCACAGGAAATAAAAATGTACCATATATGATGTTATGACCTAAATACTTGCCCTTCCAGGGTCTGACCTACCCCCTCCTGCTCCAACCACCAACTGAAGGCTCATCTTAGCTTCAGAGATTTCGGTGTTTGGCCTGGAACCCCTAAACCAATGACTGATAAATATTGCCACCCCAAAAATGATCAAGAAACACAGCTACAAGCATGAAAAATCTGTGAGAGAGAGAGAGAGAGAGAGAGAGAGAGGAGAGGTGGGATTTAAAAATACACCTCTACCCCAATATAACGTGACTCGATATAACACGAATTTGGATATAACACGGTAAAGTAGTGCTCCTGGGGGGCGGGGCTGCGCACTCCAGCGGAACAAAGCAAGTTCGATATAACGCGGTTCACCTATAACGCGGTAAGATTTTTTGGCTCCCGAGGACAGTGTTATATCGAGGTAGAGGTGTACATACTGTGATACAGGAGGGCCAGGGAGCAGTGGGAAGTGGTAGAAGGGAAGTATATAAACCCTAGGTTAATTAAGGCGTGGTTCCCTGAAGACTAGGGAGGGTTGCTACAGGTTAATTGGAGCACCTGTAATCAATTAAGGCCCTGTTAGAAACCTAATAAAACCCCCTGCTTCAGGCTGTCAGGGAAAAGGAGGAAGGAGAGAGGACTGGAGCTTGGAGGTGTGCTGTGAGACTTGGAGGAATAGAAAACCGGAGTAAGGGAGACCCTGCCCCAGCAGGGGAGGGACATTCCCTCCCCCAGTGTTTAAGGACTGAAGGTACCCCACCCAAGGGGGAAGAGGGTAAGAACCTGCAGGGGTTGAGAGAGGCTGGGACTCAGAGTGAGGCGCAAACCCAGACCCCTCCCCCACTTCCCTCCTTTACCACCTTCCTGGGCCACTAGTGGGGCCCTCGGTGCCCCAAGAGCAGGGGTAAGTGGTGGTATTATAGCCCCCCCCACACCACCAAGAAAAGCGCAGGAGCCACCATACTATATCGACCATCTTGTCACAATACAAAGAGATCTGTAAAGGAAAAATGGATGTTTGTGAAAAAGATCTCTTAGAATTTCAGTATTCACCAAAAACATCTCAATGTTTTTTAAATTAGAAGTGGACCCTTCCCAAATTCTTTGGATCTCCCTGAGGCCCTTCTTACCTACAGAGGGAAATCAAAAGGATTTGGTATGTGGCTCAGAACCCATAAACCAATTACTTATACATGGCATCCCCTTTAGAAGTGAAAAAGAACTGCATCGAAAATAGTGAAATTGTGGTGTAAGTTTTAGGCCTAAAAATAGGAAATGGCAGAGTTAAGATGCCTGTGCAACCTTAATTTAGCCCCCCTTGTGGTTAGTCATTATGATAGTCTTTAATTACATGATCATAAGCTAGATGCCCAAAATGGACCTGCTCTGGAGATGAATCAGGGTTGTGTAGTGAAGGAGACTTGTCTATAGCTCCACTGCTTCATTTGCTGCAGAAGTTAGTAGGTATTAAGTGAATAAGGCAGGGGAGAGAAAAGATGGTCTCATGATTACAGCAAGTTGAATGCTGCCCTGGAGAAATGGATTCTATACCTGGCTCTGCCAAAGAGTTCCTAAGAGATTCTAGGCAAGTCACTTAAATCAGACATTTCACAGGTGGTCACTAACTGTGTTGCTCCTCCAGATGCATGACTTGAGATTCTAGGGTCCAATCTGCAGAAGTGCTGGGTTCTCAACTGTAGTTAATGGGAGCTGGTCTTTTACTATTGAAAGGTTATAAAATGCTAAGTACATTGAAAAATCTGGATCTAGTTGTCTCAAATTGATCACCCAAAATTAGTGAATATTTTTGACCTTAATATCTGTGGCTCAGTTCCCCATCTGTAAAATGGAGATAATAATAGCCCTTCATCTCACATTCATTGATATTTGTGGTACTCTGATCATAGAATCATAGACTTTAAGGTCAGAAGGGACCATTATGATCGTCTAGTTTGACCTCCTGCACAATGCAGGCCACACAATCTCACCAAACCCTAATCCATGTCTGAGCTATTGAAGTCCTCAAATCGTGGTTTAAAGACTTCAAGGTGCAGAGAATCCTCCAGCAAGTGACCCTTGCCCCACGCTGCAGAGGAAGGCGAAAAACCCGCAGGGCCTCTGCCAATCTGCCCTGGAGGAAAATTCCTTCCCGACCCCAAATATGGCGATCAGCTAAACCCTGAGCATGTGGGCAAGACTCACCAGCCAGACACCCAGAAAAGAATTCTCTGTAGTAACTCAGATCCCACCCCATCTAACATCCCATCACAGGCCATTGGGCATATTTACCACAAATAGTCAAAGATCAATTAATTGCCAAAATTAGGCTACCCCATCATACCATCCCCTCCATAAACTTATCAAGCTCAGTCTTGATGCCAGATATGTCTTTTTCCCCCACTGCTCCCCTTGGAAGGCTGTTCCAGAACTTCACTCCTCTGATGGTTAGAAACCTTTATCTAATTTCAAGTCTAAACTTCCTGATGGCCAGATATTCTGATGATGAGCACCACAGCAAAGCCCAAGCGGAAATTCATAATTTTGTCTTCAGAGCAGTGTTTGAAAGTGTGCAATAAATAAGGTATGGGGCCTCCCACTGAACAATGAGAAGAGAACAAAATAACATGAGCACTGTCCACTGAATGCAATCATCTAATTAATGACTGCATCACAATGCATATGCACAAGGGGGCTGAAATAAGAAAGTACAGAGACCCTTAATTCTGGCATTTCCTAACTTTGGAGTGCTTGATTTCACAACCTTAATAATGTTATTCTAATGCAGTTATGTGTGTGTAAATTCATAGGCTTTTCAAAGAGAAAACAGAAAAAAAATTCCACCACATGGCATCAGATTGACACCCTCATGGTTTATCAGCAGTGGTGGAAACATTAGCTTCACCACATAGATCTTTCACTTGAGGTAGGGGAGTGACTGACAGCAGTACCATGTTCTCAGTCTCCATGGAACCAGCACTGGAGTGGGAGAGGACACACACTTTGCCAATGGGTTTTGCAGCTATTTGCTGACAGCGGAGGAATGGTGAGATTCAGGAATCTTGGGTTCCTTGCCAATCTCTGGAGAGGGGTGTGCTCTAGTGGTCACAGACCCTTCAACCTGTTCTTCCCAAGCTTGACCCTTTTTGCCTCATCCTTTCCCACCTATCTCTGTTCCAATCCTGTCCCTTCCCTACCCAGCTTCTCATCCCAATCCTGGTTTCCTTGCCCAGCCACTCCTAGTCTCCTGTGAACTTCCCTGTCCCAGTCTCCCCCAACATCTAGTCCTCTCCACACTCCCAATCTCCCTCCCCAAGCTTTTCATCCAATCTCAGTTCTCCCTTAGGTCCTTGTACGAGTCTTTTTGCTCTGTCAGTACGTTTCCCCCACACACACCTTCAATCTTCATCAGATCTGTGTCCCCTCCCCCTCACTTTTTTCACCCACTGGTTTTCAGTCCCACTCTCCTTATCCAGCCAGTTCCAGTCTCTCTTCCACACCAAATCCCAGTCCCAGTTTCCCTCTCCCCACCACCAGTCTCTAATCTCAGTCTTCCCCACGTACAACATCTTTGTTCCAATCTACTCTTGCAGGTCCATCTTTTCTCACTCTCTGCATTCAATTCAGACAACTTCCTCCTCTGTGCTGCCCAGGCTTAGCATGGTGGGCATTTGGAGCACAGGAGAGACAGACTCCCTCTTTTTAGTTCTGGTGCCTGGATCTGGACCCGGACCTGACACAGTCCCCTGCAACCCATAGCAGCCATTGTAAGAAAAGTCTTGCTCAGCCCTGGGCTGGAGCATGCCCAGTGACATGGAAGCTTCAGAGATTTTAGCTCTTCTACTGAGCATGCAAACTGATTTTTCAAAGTCTTATAACTGGGCCAAATTCCAGTGGATTTTCATGGGGACAGCAAGGCATCCCTGAAACAAGAGCCATGCCTCTGGCAAATTCCCTTCTCCAAACACGGAGTCACTAGAAATTTTCAAAGAAAGGGTCACCAGATTTTTTTAGTGTGGGCAAAACTCTGTATTTTTCCCTAAGCACCTCCTATCACATTGGGGTGTTTTCATTGAATCACAGAATATCAGGGTTGGAAGGGACCTCAGGAGATCATTTAGTCCAACCCCCTGCTCAAACCAGGACCAATCCCCAGCTAAATCAACAAAACTAATTTTGCATTAACACTTAAATTCTAAGCATTTTTTTATAAACATTCCTTTTTAACTTTAAAGAACCCCTCTCTCTCTCTCTCTCTCACACACACACACACAGCTTTTTATGCTTTTAGCTGTGTTTCTTCATCATTTGCAGGGGTGATGCATCAGTCATTATCAGTCACTGGTTTAAACGGTTTGGGCTACACAGTAAATACTACTGGTTTCCCTACCAAAGTGAGGAAGGTATTGGGGAGGTAAAAAGGGCTCGATTAGGCCCCTCTCTAATTAATCATGTGGGAAAACACATTGGGTCATTGTAGTTAACATTTGGATTTACTAACAAAGTAAAGTTGTTGGTTTAGGGTTGTGGGCCACATCCTGCATCTTACTGCCTTTTCTTTTTCAGTAAGGAGACCCTTGAAGAGCTGATAGGGTATTGTTCAGGGCCTCCCTTACCTCAGTGTTTTTGTACCTCATATGACAATTCCACTAAGCCAATCTGATTTGTTACGGTGAGTGTGTAAAGTATGGAAATTTGTAAGAATTCTGCCTGGTCACAAGAATGTAGAGGCAGAGCAGAAGGACAACAAAACATGGCTATGATTACAACCAGAGTGGGACGTCAAATAACAAATCAGAAGCTGGGAACCTGATAGTCACTTAACATCATTATTTTGGAAGACACAATTTATTTCAAGATCAAGATGAAAGTTACAACAATCTCAGTTTTCAGCCCTGGAAGCGTCCTAACAGAAGGAGAGGTATCAGGGAGCCATGGAGAAAAGGAGGCAGAGAAGGTCAAAAATATTTTCAATTTATGATTTTTCAAGTAAAAACCAAAAAGTGAAAGGTTGCTGTGTTGCCAATTAGCAATTTTATCTTGAGTCTCACGCTACTTGATGTTTCACTTAAAGCTCCTGGAGACACGTGATTATGTGAGACTCAGCTTTAAAAAAGTAAAAATAAAAGCTTCTAGACCTCATGACTGTGGAGAAAAGTTTGAAAAAGTGACCCATGCGCACCCTACGGACTCAAAGATCAGAAAGCAAAAAAACCCTCCCAAATTATTCTTATTTTTAATCTCATGATTTTGAGGGGCCTTCATCATGAGTTTTGAACATTTAGAGCTGGCATACAGTGTATTTGGGTGAATTTTTGGATATTTTTCCTCTGCCTTTTTCTCATATCCTTGTAGGAAGAAAACAATCAAAAATCCACCAGCAGGCCACCTGGTGCCTGGGAACCTGGTGATCCCCAGACCACCAGCTTATTAGTATTGTCCCTGGCAAAATTTCACACTGTATGGCAACTATCATAGGAGACTGGGCAATGCAAAGTTATCAGCATAGTCTTCAACGGTCTCTTGCCAAGTAATCTAGGCAGCAGCTTGTAGCAACAGCTTAAAAATGGAAGCCTGCATCAACATTACTCTGCAGTTACTGAGAAGGAATATTTCCAAGGAAGCAAGGGCATGGAACAGTAAGAGCCACCTCTCAGTTATTTAGCATAAATAATATCAACCCGTAGAGTAGTTCCTCTGACCAAATCTTATCGTGATACCAAACCATGTCCTTTCTTCTATCTATATAGAGCAATACAGGAATTATGCTACCCAGAGACATAAGGCAAGAAGGAAAATGCTTTTCTCACTCTCTCTCTTTCCTAGCTACTGAGGATGGAAGACAGGTGTGTGTTTGTCTTTTTTTTTTTTTTTTTTGCTCCTCCCCACATAGCAATCACTCTATTACCCCATTCCTTATGGCAGCTTCCACACCCTCTTCTCCAGCATCATCAGCTCTTCTGTTCATGCTTTTTAACAGGTATCCAGTGTTCTGCTCCCTAGTCTTCCCTACTACACAACAGCCAGAGCAGGTGAGAACACCTGTAACTACCCACTCTGAGCTCAAAATGATTAGGGGTTTGGAACGGGTCATATATGAGGAGAGATTAAAGAGGCTAGGACTTTTCAGCTTGGAAAAGAGGAGACTAAGGAGGGATATGATAGAGATACATAAAATCATGAGTGGTGTGGAGAAAGTGAATAAGGAAAAGTTATTTACTTGTTCCCAGAATATAAGAACTAGGGGCCACCAAATGAAATTAATGGGCAGCAGATTTAAAACAAATAAAAGGAAGTTCTTCTTCACACAGCGCACAGTCAACCTGTGGAACTCCTTGCCTGAGGAGGGTGTGAAGGCTAGGACTATAACAGGGTTTAAAAGAGAACTAGATAAATTCATGGTGTTTAAGTCCATTAATGGCTATTAGCCAGCATGGGTAAGGAATGGTGTCCCTAGCCTCTGTTTGTCAGAGGGTGGAGATGGATGGCGGGGAAGAGATCACTTGATCATTACCTGTTAGGTTCACTCCCTCTGGGGCACCTGGCATTGGCCACTGTCGGTAGACAGGATACTGGGCTGGATGGACATTTGGTCTGACCTAGTATGGCCGTTCTTATGTTCTTATGTTGTTCAACACGAGGCATAGATGTTCAACCAGAACTTGTTGTGCACTGCTGTAGTTTCCAAAGTACATGTGTTAGGGATAAGAAATAGTCAGCACTGTTGCCACACAATAGGTAAGAGAGGAATAAAATTAGAGGATCCCCAGCCCACACCTTGCCTCACAATAGAACAAGTAGGACCCAGCAAGGAACATCAATATGCCAGAGGCCTCAGCCCATGTGAGGCCCTGCTCCACCAGGAGGAGCTCCAAGGGAAACCTTAGCGCCTCCAAGCTTCTTGCTCATTAGTCAGGAGCAGCAGCAGGAGGCTGCCCTATCAGATTCCGTGTCACTGGACAGTCAGACTTGAACTCTGGTCATTTTCCACATGTTGATTGGTTGGGTGCAATGACATCTTCCTGCTCCTCTAACCTACATCCCTCAGCATCAAAGCTTCATTCCCCCTGTCCACGTTGGTCCTCTCCACCCACCCCAGAGTCTGCCCCTCTCCCTCAACTGTCCACCACTCTCCCCTCCCACTTTTATCCTTCACACTCATCCCTCCCTATCATTCCCCTCATCCCCACCTTTACCCCACGGTGCCTTCCCCTGTAAAGAAAAATCACTCATATTAAAATTTAAAACATGGAAGTACCAAGATGTGATACAAGCCTTGTGCCTATCACCTCCCTGACCACTTTGGTCTTTTTCCTTCACCCCTTTTCTCTGGGCAGGGGAGTTATATGGGCCCGTGGTGCCTATGTTCCACCAATATTTAGGAACGTGGGCTCAGCTCCACCAGTGTTTGGGCTTACCGCACTTTGGGGGACCCTGCACTTCAGGGGGACACGGGGTCCAGGCAGAGCCGTACCATCCATAGGATGGACTGTGGCAACCGGCCCGTGCTTTGGGCTGCCCCGTGCTCCAGGGGGATGCAGGGTCCAGGGCAGCCTGGGGGGCTAGTAGGGGGCCTGGTGCCGGCAGCAGCGAGCGACCCGCCCCCAGCCCACCCCGCCGGCATCACTCCAGGGAGGGGGCAGAAGCCGGAAAGAGGCGGGGTGGGGGTGGGGACTTGGGGAAGGGGTGGAATGGGGGTGGGGAGGGGGCAGAGCAGGGGCGGGCTAGGGACGGAGCGATCACTGCTGCCAGCTCTAGGCCCCCTGCTAACCCCCAGGCTACCCTAGATGCCTTGTCCCCCTGAAGCACAGGGCACCCCAAAGCACGGGACGGTTGCCCCGGTCCGTCCTATGGATGGGACGGCTCGGACCCGTTCTGGGCATCACCAAAAATTATACAAACCTGGTGCCCATGGGACTATCTTCTAGGCAGGTACTTTGCACACTTGGCAAAACTGTATTTAAATAACAGTAAATACACAACTGGTATATTTACTGAGTTGGCGGATAACATTACATTGCCCAGCTCAGAACTACTTTCTTCTAGGGGAATAGATTGTGAGGATGCAATTGGTCACATATAGAACAAAAATGTGGGGAAGTTGGCAGAACTCCAGAAACAAAAACCTGGGAAGGCTGGTAGATCTCCAGCAGCAAACAGATTTTTCTATTTTAATAGCAAGACGGGTTGGACTCCTGGGAATCCTGAAAACAAAGACACTTTATTTTGTCAGTAAAGAAAAAGAAAAAAATCAATCCTTTGATAACATTATTTGAGATGAAGCTTTGTGGATGGAAAATCTAAAGCCACTGAGCACATTCACAAAGAAGGGGGCAGATGCATCTCTTAAGAATGCTTTTAAGTAGGACAAGAAGTAGAATCAAGTAGGGAAACAAGATGGGGCAGAAATAAAGAAAAGACTATTTTGTCCTCATATGACACATTCTTTCTGGAAAGTACAAACTACTGTAATAAAAGCCTTCAAAACCTCAGAAATAATGATGAAACACACAGTGCACAGACAAAAGTGACAATTAAAATGATACCACGGGGAGCTCAGAGAAGTTGCTGATATGAGTGTGAAAAGGCAATGAACTGGATAGGTGAAAGCAGAGGCTTCAGTTTGTGATGCTAGCTTGTCAGCTCTTTCAGAGACAAACACCATAATATGGTAACTGTGTGAAATTTAATTTTTAAAACTACTGATAAACAACGTATAAACTGTATGTATACATAACGCCAACAGACCCCGGTCGTCGGGATCGAACCTGAGACCTCGGGAGCTTAGTGCATGAGCCTCTATCGCATGAGCTAAAAGCCAACTGGCTGTTAGCTAAGGCTGTAGAGCTGACTCATTTTATCTCTCTCTTCTAAGTGCTCTCTGTGCCACTAGATGGGACAGAACACCCCACCCACAAGGTGTGTGGGTTACATGTGCACTTTCTACTTTCCTTACAGCCTCGCTAAATATCTTTTGATGAGGGAAAGAGAGTTATAAAAAGGACTAATTTAGTGTAAGTGGAAAAGCTTATAATGTGATTTAAAAGAGATGATATTGAAGTACACCACATACTATTTGTCATTATGTTGGAATTAAAAAATGTTTCTACTTCTGGACTTAAATATAGTGAAGGAATTTGGGGAAAATCCCAAACAGATCAAGTTTCATAATAGAGAAATGTTTTTGAATGACATTTAAGATATTTCATATATACACTTCTATAATATGTTGTGCCCTGGTTCAGTGCAGGGATGGCTCTGGGGACATGTGTATTAGTAGTAGGAAGTTGTGTATGTGTCAAAGTCCCTCCCAACCCCAATTAGCAATTTGCTCTCAAGGGATCCTTTCAGTCTGTTTCTGCACTTAGGCCTGGTCTACACTAGGCGTTTATGTCGAATTTAGCGCCGTTACATCGAATAAACCCTGCACCCGTCCACACCACGATGCTATTTAGTTTGATATAGAGGTCTCTTAAATTCGACTTCTGTACTCCTCCCCAACGAGGGGAGTAGCGCTAAATTCGACATGGCCATATAGAATTAGGCTAGGTGTGGATGGAAATCGACGCTAATAGCTCCGGGAGCTATCCCACAGTGCACCACTCTGACGCTCTGGACAGCAGTCCGAGCTCGGATGCTCTGACCAGCCACACAGGAAAAGCCCCAGGAAAATTTGAATTCCCTTTCCTGTCTGGGCAGTTTGAATCTCATTTCCTGTTTGGACATCGTGGCGAGCTCAGCAGCACTGGCAACGATGCAGAGCTCTCCAGCAGAGATGGCCGTGCAATCGCAGACTAGAAAGAGGGCCCCAGCATGGCCTGATCGGGAAGTCTTGGATCTCATCGCTGTGTGGGGAGATGAGTCCGTGCTTTCCGAGCTGCGCTCCAAAAGACGGAATGCAAAGATCTATGAGAAGATCTCTAAAGCCATGGCAGAGAGAGGATACAGCCGGGATGCAACGCAGTGCCGCGTGAAAATCAAGGAGCTGAGACAAGGCTACCAGAAGACCAAAGAGGCAAACAGATGCTCCGGAGCCCAGCCCCAGACATCCCGTTTCTACGAGGCACTGCATTCCATCCTTGGTGCGGCTGCCACCACTACCCCACCAGTGACCGTCGACTCTGAGGATGGGATATTGTCCACGGCCGGTTCCTCGGACATCTTAGCGGACGGGGAAGATGAGGAAGGAGATGAGGAGGACGAGGCAGTCGACAGCGCTTGCAACGCTGATTTCCCCGACAGCCAGGATCTCTTCATCACCCTCACAGAGATCCCCTACCACCCGTCCCCAGCCGTTAACCAGGACATAGAATCAGGGGAAGGATCAGCCAGTAAGTGTTTTAAACATCTAAACATTTATTTTTAACAGAACAGGAATTTTAACAATACCAACAATGGGTTTCTCATGATTAGTTTGCCCTAGGCGCTTAACGTTTCAGTCCCTGGCAGTGCAACTATTAAAAACAAATCTAACACTGTCCGGTTTTTCATGATTGTTCTGCCCAAGCCGCTCTACTGTTTAGTCCCTGCCACTGCAGCTACAGTAAAATGCGGTCTACATGTCCGGGGATAGAGCAGAAATCCTCCTGGGACATCTCGACGAAGCTCTCCTGGAGGTAATTGGAAAGCCTTTGCATCAGGTTCCTGGGGAGAGCGGCCTTATTGGGTCCTCCATGGTATGAAACGTTTCCGTGCCAGGAGACCATCAGGTACTCCGGGATCATTGCCCTGCAGAGCATGGCGGCATACGGCCCTGGTCTTTGCAGGCTTTCCCGGAGCATTCTTTCTTTATCTCTGTCTGAGATCCTCATCAGGGTGATGTCGCTCATGGTGACCTGCTTTGAATTAGGTAGGGAAATGTTAGTATTGGGACTGCTTGCCCGTTCCTTTACAGAACTGTAACCGCCAGTTTACAGCCACGCGGTGGAGGCGGGAGAGGGGTGGCATACAGGGATCTTTCCCTGGGAGAGACGCGAGGGGGTGGGACGGGGCAGAGTTGATGCTGGCCGGATTGCTGGCAGCAGGGACTAGCATTACTTTCAATGTGAAAGGAGGCCAGTGCTACTATCAAAGTTTTAAGCAGCCACAAGTCTACGGCTTACCATGTCTGCCTGCTACACAAATTCCGGTGTCCTGCCCCGCTTCTCAAATCGGCAGTGCAAGACCCCAGGCACTGAATGCGAGGGCCGAAAATTCGACCTTGTCCTGAGTGCGCATGTGATAGGTACAGTGCATGGTCTTGTTCACAGAGAAAGACTATGTTCTTTGTTCACAACTACATTTATCTTTCTGAGGAATTCACTCCCTTTTTCCCATTCCCACAGCCACATCTGCGACTGTCTCCCAACCCAGCCTGGCATCACACACCCAGAGGCTAGCGCAGATTAGGCGGAGGAAGAAGAGGACGCGGGAGGACATGTTCTCAGAACTAATGGGCTGCTCCCGAGCCCAGGCAGCACAGCAGACCCAGTGGAGGGAGAACTTGTCCCAAATGCACCGGACACACATGGAACGTGAGGAGAGGTGGCGGCAGGAAGACCAGCAGGTGACTCAAACGCTGCTTGGACTTATGAGGGAGCAAACGGACACGCTCCGGTGCCTTCTTGATGTACTGCAGGAACGGAGGCAGGAGGACAGAGCCCCGCTGCAGTCTATCAGTAACCGCCCTCCCCCGCCACCAAGTCCCATACCCCCCTCACCCAAAGTACAAAGAAGGAGGGGCGGCAGAGTACGTGAAAACTCTCACTCCACCCCTGCAGACTGCTCAAGCACCAGAAGGCTCTCATTCCCCAAAATTTGAAAAGTCCTTTCCTTCCCACCTCACCCAAGCCCCCGTCCAAGTTTCACCCCCCAGTTTCATGTGTGGTTGTTAATAAATATGTTTCTGTTCATTACTGTTTCCATCATCTTCTTTAGAGGAGAGTCTGTCTGAAGGGGGGTAGGGGGGTTGGTAATTGGACAGGACAGCAGCAGGGCACACACACAGTGCAGTCACTAGTTACCCTGGTCAGTCTGGGAGGTGGTTTTCATGTTCTGTAGGGGGGCTGGGGGGTTGCTCTGTGACTTTGTGGCGGAGGAGGGCACTTACAGATCTTATGCAGTGGCCCTTATCCTGGATCACAGAGCCACGCTGCAGGGGATCTGTAACCCTCCTCCCCCTGCCACAAAGTCACAGAGCCACCACATACACGCAGTCCCCATCAGGAGGGCTGGCAGGCTCCGTTGAAACAACCAGTCCACCACTGCGGAGCCTGTCATTCCTGCAGTTTAGAAGCGTTATTTGCATCAGTACACTACACCCGCTCCCCACCACAGTCTGCGTCCCAGGTTTAAAACATTCCCGCGAAAACAGTAATAAAGAAAACGGTGTCCATTAACAAAATAGAAGTCATTTTATTTTTAAAGGTGTGTTGGAAGAGGGTGAAGGGGGTATGTAACTGGAGAGGATAGTCAACATTGACTGGGTAAAGAAACGGGGGCAGGTTCAGCTTCTCTGTACACATACTTAAAAGTCACAGGTTACCCTGCTCACTCAGGAACCTAGCTTTCAGAGCCTCCCGGATGCACAGCGCGTCCCGCTGGGCTCTTCTAATCGCCCGGCTGTCTGGCTGGGTGTAATCAGAAGCCAGGCAATTTGCCTCAACCTCCCACCCCGCCATAAAGGTCTCCCCCTTGCTCTCACAGAGATTGTGGAGCACACAGCAAGCTGCTATAACAATGGGGATATTGGTTTCGCTGAGATCACAGCGAGTCAGTAAGCTTCTCCATCTCCCCTTGAGACGGCCAAAAGCACACTCCACCACCATTCTGCACTTGCTCAGCCGGTAGTTGAAGAGTTCTTTTTCAGTGTCCAGGGCGCCAGTATAGGGCTTCATGAGCCAGGGCATTAGCGGGTAGGCTGGGTCCCCGAGGATCACTATAGGCATCTCCACATCCCCAAGAGTTATTTTGTGGTCTGGGAAGTAAATACCTTCCTGTAGCCGTCTAAACAGACCAGAGTTCCTGAAAACGCGAGCGTCATGAACCTTGCCCGGCCATCCGACGTTGATGTTTGTAAAACGTCCCCGATGGTCCACCAGTGCTTGCAGCACCATTGAAAAGTAGCCCTTTCTGTTAATGTACTGGCTGGCCTGGTGGTCCGGTCCCAGGATAGGGATGTGCGTTCCATCTATAGCCCCACCGCAGTTTGGGAATCCCATCGTGGCGAAGCCATCTATGATGGCCTGCGCGTTTCCCAGGGTCACTACCTTTGAGAGCAGTACCTCAACGATTGCGTTGGCTACTTGCATCACAACAACCCCCACGGTAGATTTGCCCACTGGTTCGCGACTGACCAGTAGCTGTCTGGCGTTGCAAGCTTCCAGAGAGCTATGGCTACTCGCTTCTGGACAGTCAGGGCTGCTCGCATCCGGGTGTCATTGCGCTTCAGGGCAGGGAACAGCAACTCACAAAGTTCCAGGAAAGTCCCCTTCCGCATGCGAAAGTTTCGCAGCCACTGTGATTCATCCCAGACCTGCAGCACTATGCGGTCCCACCAGTCCGTGCTTGTTTCCCGGGCCCAGAATCGCCGTTCCACAACATCCACATGACCCATTGTCACCGTGATGTCCTCGGCGCGGGGTCCCGTGCTTTCTGACAGGCCTGTGCTACTCTCAGACTTCAGGCCCTCACCGCGGTGCCATAGCCTCCTCGCCCAATTTATCTGCATCTGCCTCTGGGAAAGGTGGATGATAAGCTGCGAGGCGTTGACAACGGACACAACTGCAGCGATGGTCGCAGCGGGTTCCATGCTCGCAGTGCTGTGGCGTCCGCGCTGTCACTGACCAGAAAAGTGCGCGAACTGATTTCCCGCCGGCGCTTTCAGGGAGGGAGGAAGGGCGGTAGTGACGGACGGATGACGACAGTTACCCAAAAGCACCCTCGACACATTTTTTTACCCAGAAGGCATTGGCGGCTCGACCCAGAATTCCAATGGGCAGCGGGGACTGCGGGAACTGTGGGATAGCTGCCCACAGTGCACCGCTTCCAATGTCGACGCTTTCCCCGTTAGTGTGGACTCACAAAGTCGAATTACTGTCCTTAGTGTGGACACACACGTTCGACTTTGCAATATCGATTCCACATATTCGATTTAAGTGAAATCGAACTACTCTCGTAGTGTAGACATACCCTTAGTTTCTTACATTAGGCATGGTACTTCATTTTCTGAGCAATATATATTTCAAACTTCTCATACTTTCCTTTGAATTTTACTGCAGAAATCGGTTCCCACTACTGTTTTCAATTAATTTATTTTTGCCTGATGCTTTTCCAGCTGATAAAATGAAAGATGGATGCATACTCTTCGGACATAAGGATATGTTCCTCATTTCCAAATAGCTGTTCCCTCTTCCTGGTTACTTTAGATCACTACCCAGACCGCTTACCAGTATTTATTAATGATAAACCCAGTTTCCCTGAAAAGAATAAAATGGATGGAAATATCCCAAACAAAAAAAACCCACAAGCAGTAAAATATTTAAACTGATCAAGTAGCCTAGAGCTCAGTGGAAGTCTGTATGGGATATGATTTGTTCTTCATTCTTTGTTTGCTTCAGTGATGATACATTTAGTTTAAATTGGCTCGTACGAACTCTGGTTTGTCATCCATTGAATTATATGAGAGATTCCTATCAATTTTTTTCTCTCACTTTGTGTAAATCCATTCTGAAAAATGAAATACCATTAGCAGAGAGACACTTTTATTAAAAATGAAACAGACATAACATTACATTAAGTTAAAATTGAGGGTCATATTCAAGCATGGTAAAAAGTAACTGTTTAAGTCAATGCAATTACAACATAGCTGACTGATTCCAAAATTAACGTACACACCAGGAAAGGGAAATTCAAAGTTAAATGTACTGTCTGCCTCAGTGCTTAACATCTGGTTTTCTAACACCAAACCAAGTCAACAATGGATTTACTAATGACACCCAGTATCACTAACTGCATGAGCCTCCAGTGGGGTCAAAACTCAAGACCTTCACTGCTAAGACTTAAGCACATTGTTAAGTCCATCTTTATTAAGCAAAGCTCTTAAGTACTGTGACAAAGTTCCTCCTCTACCTTGGTGGGTCCTGGGCTTATTGGCAGATTTGCTCGCTTCACAGATTCCTGTGGGTCAGGAAACAGTCCAGAGACCTTTCCCTCTGGTAGAAGCTATAGTCCAGGTCAATTCCTCCTGTGTTTGATCAGGAGTTGGGAGATATGGGGGGAACCCGGGCCCGCCCTCTACTCCAGGTTCCAGCCCAGGGCCCTGTGGACTGCAGCTGTTTAGAGTGCCTCCTGGTACAGTTGCACGACACCTACAACTCCCTGGGCTACTTCCCCATGGCCTCCTCCCAACACCTTCTTTGTCCTCACCACCAGACCTTCCTCCTGATGTCTGATAATGCTTGTACTCCTCAGTCCTCCAGCAGTACGCCTACTCGCTCTCAGCTTCTTGCTCCCAGTTCCTCTCACACACTTCCTCTTCTCTGGCTCCCCCTGGCTTGACTGGAGTGAGCCCTTTTATAGCATCAGAGGGGCCTTAATTAGAGTCAGGTGCTTAACTGCCTCACCTGACTCTTAGCAGGTTAATTGGAGTCAGGTGGTCTATTAGCCTGGAGCAGCCCCTGCTCTGGTCACTCAACGAACAGAAAACTACTTATCCAGTGGCCAGTATATCTCCCTTCTGCTACTCTGCTGTTCCCAACTGGTCTGGGTCTATCACAGTACGTATTTAATAATTGTAAGTACCACTGAAGTCAGCAGGACCCAAATACAAACTTAAGAACTTTGCTGAACTGGGGCCCAAGAGCATAACCTCTATTGACTGAGCTAAAGTAGCATCTCCTCTAGCTGGCAGCTATAGCAGACTCAGGTCCTCTTATGTGCACCACCAACGACAGGAGGACAAAGTCCCAACATTCTCATAATGTAGGATACAGCAAATCAAAACATTGACTTATTTTATTAAGTGCTGCAGTTAACTGAAACAAAGGAATACATTATGAAATAAATTTGAACCTTGAACTGCCAAGAAATAAATGATTGGACTATTTGGGTATTGGTCCTGAGATCTTTTAGTAACCATTAAGAGAAACTGCAGAATGTGAGCAGAAGCTGAATTCAACAAATGCTTTAATAAAGTATATAGTCTTCACTGCCTTGAAACATATATACTTTTTAGCATCTGTGCAAAGTGTTTTACTCTAATTTTGCACAACTGTTAAGGACTACACAATGTGCAAGGTTGTGGATAATCCATAACATCTCTCTCTCTCTCCATGCATTAATTTTATAATGCCATCAATAACAGCAACCAACTTTGTCTGGCAATTTATAGATTGTTTTTTATAAATCCTTATCCCACAACATCTGTTTGGTTTTCAAGGTTTATGGGGAGACTGTCATTGTATTGACATTTACAGGAGTTTCTTGTTTGGTCCCCTTTTTAGAACTACTTAAATCTTGGCAGTAATTCTTTGTTCCTGACATATGGACAATTGTTTGTACGCACTCAGACTAAAGATCTTTTCTTCAGCTGATCAAAGGGACATAGTGTGGGTTTTGGTTTAATTAAATCCTTTCCTTAATCAGTAATTTCAGTAACTGACAGACAGAAATCATTTATCTTCAGCAATGATTTAAGTGTTACTGAACGCTAATGGATAAGATAGAATTTACAAATATAGCATAGAGTTGCATAGGTTAGTGAGGCAGAAAATCAGCAGAATCATCAAGGAGGAAGGGCACCAACTGAAAATGCAAATACTAGCTACATAACAGACGCACTAAGATCTCTTGTACTGCCCAGTATATTTAATTTGGAAGCTGGTTAGTTTGTATTGAGTGGAAACATCTCTAATGATTTTCAGCATAATGAAGACAAAATGCAATTGCCTGAATATCACATTTATGTAATAACAGAAAACACGTATCACTAATCATGTCCCACCTTAATCAAATTTCTTTGCATTTAAAAAAATGTTATTCTGTACAGACTGGCTGGAGTTCCCTATAAAGCTGTGGAAGATCCAACGAAGCATAAGACCTTGGGTTTTTTTAAGTTTAAAAACCAAAATCACTCTGTACTTTATTTTTACTTAGCTGTTCCCAGTAGTGCTTTGTTGCAAACAAGTGATGCAACCCAAGATCCTGCTCTCAGTACACTGAAGGATATAAACCTCTACCCCGATATAACGCTGTCCTCGGGAGCCAAAAAATCTTACCGCGTTATAGGTGAAACTGCGTTATATCGAACTTGCTTTGATCCGCCGGAGCGCGCAGCCCTGCCCCCCCGGAGTGCTGCTTTACTGCGTTATATCCGAATTCATGTTATATCGGGTCGCGTTCTATTGGGGTAGAGGTGTACATTCAAAGTTGAGAAATACAAGATAGTCATGAGTGGTAGAAGGTGATCCCATTGTTTGCATAATGCGACGTACCATTAAACTTCCAAGTCACACAGTATGTTGCAGAGTCGATGGCAACGTAAGGAGTGGGACAGTTTCGCACAAAGGACAGAGCATATTATGGGCTAGAATGGCCTATAATTAGGAAAAGTAAGAAAGGAAGGATGGCCTTGTGGTTAAGGCTCTGAACTAGGACTCGAGATTTGGATTCAGTTCCTAGCCCTGTAACAGGCTTCCTATGTGACCTGGAGAAAGTCAGTCAATCAATTCTCTGCCATTGCAGGTGCCTATGGCATTGGCGCATCTCGGTCCCTCCTATTCTCTTCCTGTAGCATATAATAATTTAGTCTCCTGCGGGCTGTAATACTTTGGTCTAATTCTGGTTGTTGGATTTAGTGTGCGGGTGCTGGGTGGTGTTGGTGTTCTGTGATATCCAGGTGGTCAGATTAGATAATCTGGTGGTCCCTTCTGGCCCTAAACTCTACAACTATGACAGGAGCTTCCCATTGCTGCTAAATATACAAATATTTAGACAAATACAGTTTTCATAAGTGCGTAAGTGATTTAGAAGCCTAAGTCCCATTTCCAAACAGCTATAGGTGCTTTTGAAAATTGTACCCAACATCTTTCAGTGACTGAGTTCTTCCCAAATTTGTAACTTACAACCCTTACCCAACTGATTCGTTACCTAAGGGTGAGGGGAACATCCAGATCAGCACAAATTATGAAGCCCTTTTCAAAACGTAGACAATGCAGTCAGGGCGGGTGCAAGGATGTTTCACGCCCTAGGCGAGACTTCCACCTTGTGCCCCCCCCCCCCCCCCCCCCCCCCCCCCCCCC
>NW_020664419.1:24044294-24081947 GCF_002925995.2 Terrapene triunguis | reverse complement strand
GGCACGCAGGGGAACTCCCCGCCCCAGCTCACCTCTGCTCCGCCTCCTCCCTGAGCACGCCGTCGCCGCTCCACTTCTCCCGCCTCCCAGGCTTGTGGCGCCAATCAGCTGTTTGGCGCTGCAAGCCTGGGAGGGAGAGAAGCAGAGCGGGGTGGCATGCTCAGGAGAGGAGGCGGAGCAGAGGTGAGCTGGGGCAGGGAGTTCCCCTGCGTGCCGCCCCCTACCCCCACCCTTACTTGCTGCAGGCGGCCATCCCCGCACTCCTCTCCCCCAGCTCCCTCTGCCTAAATGCCGATGATGACCAGGGCGGCCAAAGATCCGGCAGCTGCAGTCGCCGCCGAAGGACCCGAAATGCCGCCCCCCAAATGCTAGCACCCTAGGCGACCGCCTAAGTCACCTAATGGATTGCACGGACCCTGGATGCAGTATATATACAAAAAACGACAACAGTTAGGCCATGGGTGTGCCAACACCACTGCCTATCATGATGACCAATATTGTCCAATTGTTTCCTTGTACTCCTCGCATTTGTCTGCCTGTGGTCTCTTGTTTTAGAGTATAAGTTCTGTAGGGAAGGGAGTCTTTATTCTGTGTTTGTACAGTGCCAAGCACAGTGGGGTCCATGCCTAGAACTCCTAGACACTTTGGGAATAAAAATATTTAATAATAATAAAATGTGTTTAAGAATATGATGATTGGCCGTGGGCTCTGTAGTGAGTCGGTGTGGCTCCCCTCCTGCCCAGCAGAGGGAGTGCCCTTACAGACACCCAGGTGGGTGGAGCCTCCACCGCCTGTTCCCACCCCCCGGAAGTCAAGGGACGGGACAGGAAGTATAAAAGCCGGCCGCCAGAGCTCAGTGCGGCCCCAGCCACCGCAGGGAGCAGACGTGCGGCAGGGAGCTCGCGGCCGGGAGACCTCCGAGGCCTGAGGCCGTGGCCCTAACTGGCCGGAGTTACCCCGAGCCCACTACGAGGAGGAACCACCGGAGCCCGTCCGCTTCCGTCGCTGGGAGGAGCCGTTGGAACTCCCCCACACCAACCCCGAAGGCGAGACGCCACCAGAGCCCCTCCGGCCCTGCTGTTACCCGGAGGAGCCGCCCGAGCGCAACTGGCCGGATTTCCCCGAGGAACTGCCGGACCTGCCGCCAAGCCCCGGCAGAGAGGAACCCATGCTCGTGAACTGGACTGGACCCGGTGCCACGGACGAGGTAGGCCCTGAGGGGGAACCTGGAAGTAGCCCGGGGGTAGCCGACCCCGGTCAGGCTGTAGACATGTGTGAGCCGATGTCAGTGTGTTTCGGTCAGGACACCCCACTGACTCGCAGAGGCCGCTGCTAGGGCCCCGGGCTGGGACGCAGTGGAGTGGGTGGGCCTGCGTCCCCCCCTGCCACCCCCGCTCACGGGTGGCAGGCTTCCCCCTCACCCAACGCTCAGGCATAGGGTCCTGGGCCTATCCTAATCGTTATATTGTTGCTCAGCCCCTGCACCAAAGGGCCTGAGCTCCCTAACTGTTTGTTTGCTCAGCCCCTGCCTGAGGCCTGAACTCTACCACTGCCTCACCGCTAGTGAATCGGTGTGGCTCCCCTCCTGCCCAGGAGGGTCGAGCCCCGGCACGAACCTTCTACAGGCTCCATTAGCACTCCCATAATTTTAAATGCATATATTTTCACTCCAGTACTGTAAAGGAATTAAGCCATTCCAAATCATCTCCAAACAGTTAAGCAAATGGAAGTTTTTCAGATTTCTGAAGAGATAAAAGCTCAATTTTAATAGAGAGATCTCATCAAGGAAAGCAACAACATGATAATACTATTGATACAGAATGTTATTTCCTACAATACTAGCAGTAAGTTGCATCAACAGATGATTGCTTTTTCTTGGTTCAAAAAAAATAAAATAAAGAGGAGTGTCAGGAACAATTTATTTATAGTTGTGGACAGAGGCAAACATAGGCCAATCTGATAGTGGAGCAAGCAGTGCAGTTCTGACCCACAAGTACAGTCTGCCATACTCAGAGGAGAAGTGAAGTGTTTCAAGAGGCTAATATAAATTTCAATGCAACTATCATGTGTTCAGATGATATCCTTTGTACAGCATGTAAGAATATTTCTTTAGTATACAAATATGCCCCAGGCACAGGGAAGGCAAGTATACAGTTTTGGCTCAGAAAGTTCTATTTTAAAGGCAGACTACAAATTTCAGTCTGTTTCACCTATGGGAGTGATTTGCTTCGGGATCACAATTTCATTCTGTCTAGGAAAACCTTGATATATTACCACTCCTGAAACACAATTTATCACTGAATAAAATCCAATAAAATTCTCCTACACAAAAGCAAAGCAATGCAATACTAAAGCCACCGCACATCAGAATTTGCAGGAGGCAGTTTTAGTTTTATACATTTTCATGCAAGTGGTCTTCTAATCAACAAAACATTACGGCTTTTATTCAGTTAAAAATTATGTTATGCTTTCAGTACATGTTGAGGATTATCCTATTTACCAGATGTGCTTTGTTTCACAGATGGTAATCAAGACGTGTGGTGGCGATCCATTGCCAAAGGGGCAGGCCAGCTCCCACCATACCCTGCTGAGAACTCCAGTCTTCTGTTGTGAACAAAGGCAGAAGTCCAAGTGTCACTCTCCAACTCTTCAAAGCCACTTCCTCCCTCAGAACCATGGGGGGCTCTGTTCCAGGCCACAATCTCTGGGTTTCTTCTTTCCCAAAACAGTAGTAGTCCATTAGCGGTTAGAAAAAGAGAGTGCAAAAACCTCTATTCTGTTTAAATTTTGAGAGGAGGTTCAGGGGTTCTTGCCCTGTCTACTCACCAAGACTGAAAGGGGTGATACTTCACAGTGACATATCCTGGTCCCTAATGGATAGACCAAGTAAAACTATATGAACTGTGTAAAGACAGATGGTGAAAATGGAATCCTTCCTGTCAACCCATAAGTAAGGGCTGGGGCACCTACACAGCTGCACTGTGATTGCTATTACCAGATATATAGATATATAGGTAGGTGTGTGTGTCTCTCGCTGACACAGACAGACAAATAGACAGAGCTGTAGGACAGTTGATCCACGTGGAATGTACCACCTAATCACACCACTTCAATATCACAGGGCTGTTTAAATTCCAGCCGGCACTCAGAAACACAGAGCAACAAAGTAATTCTATGCTGTGGAAGAAACAGAAATTAAAATACAAGAGAAAACCTTCTATATTACTCTTTGGGGCTATTTTTTCAGGATCAAACTTTAAAATCATGACTTCAATAAACTCAGCTAAATCCTTTTCCTGGTGATAAGTTATTACAGTTTATATTACCGTAGTGCCTAGGAGCCCTAGTGATGGATCAGGATCCTACTGTGGTAAGTGCTGTGCAAACGCAGAACAAAAGGAGTCCCTGTCCCAAAGAATTCACTATTTAAAACAGGAGACAACAGATGAATACAGGCTGTTGGGGGAGTACAAGGAGTCAGCATGATAGGCAGTGGTCTCAGCACACCAGCTGCCTAACCATTATCAAGGCTTTTTGTAGGCAAGATGATAAAGAGTTTTAAGGATGAAATGAGGTAGTTTTCAGTCGCAGATGATTACGGGGAGTACCTCCCAAGCATGAGAAGCAGCATAGGATAAGCCAGGGGTGGGCAAACTTTTTGGCCTGAGGGCCACATCTGGGTATGGAAATTGTATGGCGGGCCATGAATTCTCACAAAATTGGTGTTTGGGGTGCGATAGGGGGTGAAGGCTCTGGCTGGGGGTGTGGGCTCTGGGGTGGGGCTGGGATGAGGGGTTATGGGTGCAGGAGGGTGCTCCGGGCTGGGACCGAGGGGTTAAGAGGGCTGGAGGGGGATCAGAGCTGAGGCAGGGGGTTGGGGCGCGGGAGGGGTCAGGAGTGAGGGTCCAGGCGGCACTTATCTAAAGCAGCAGCATGTCCCTTCTCCCGCTCCTACGCGGAGGTGCGGCCAAGCAGCTCTGCGTGCTGCCTCGTCCGCAGGCACTGCCCCTGCAGCCCCCATTGGCCACAGTTCCTGGCCAATGGGAGGTGCAGGAGCTGTGCTGGGGCGGGAGCAGTGCGTGGAGCCTTCTAGCTGCCCCTACATGTAGGAGCCAGAGGTGGGACATGCCGCTGCTTCCAGGAGCCATGCGGAGCGGAGCAAGCTCCTGACCCCATTCCCCGGCAGGAGCTTGGGGGCCAGTTTAAAACGTATGGAGGGCCAGATGTGGCCCTCGGACCGTAGTTTGTCCATCCCTGGAATAAGCACAACTGTTCTTATTTGAAAATTTAACAAGTGGGCGATGGAGACTGGCTTCATGGGTCAATCGAAGGCATGGGTCAACAGCTTGATAGTGAATGAGAGAGGATCAGTATGGTGGGGATTGGCTGCAAAGAGCCTTGAAAGGGAAGACAAGCAGCTTATATTTGATGTAATAAAGAAGAGGGGAAAACCAGTGGAGGGATGCACAGAGAGGAGTGATGTTAAGAGAGGGGATATTAAGAGATCTGTTTTAGCCATGTAGAGCTTGAGCTGACAGTTAGACAAGCTGTAATTTTAGTGTGGACAGAAGGAGACAGGTCTGGAGTAGAGGTAGATCTGAGAGTCATCAGCATAGAGATGGTAGCTGAATTTGTGTTTGTGGATGAGATTACCAGAGATACGGTGTAGATGGAGACGAGAAGGGGACCAAGGACACAGCCCTGTGGAACCCCCACATAAAGTTGGAGGGGAATGAGGAGGATCCTCTGAAAGAGAAACTGAAGGATTTAGAGAGATAGGAGGAGAACCAGGGGAGGACAGTCGCATAAGGCCAGGGAGGACAAGATTTAAAAAAAGAAAGAAAAGAGCCGGAGTAGCAGTGTTGCAGGCAGTTGACAGGCCCAGGAGGATGAGGATGGAGTATTGGGTCTGAGCTGTAGCTAGGAAGAAGTCATTAAAAAGACTCTTCCAAGAGCAGTTTCAGTGGCATGTAAGGAGCAGAAGCTGGAGTGGAGAGGGCTTAGGATGAAAGTGGAGCAGAGGAACTCCAGACAGTGTATTCAGTGAGGTTAGATTAAACAAAAGGGAGGTGGGGCAGTAGTTGGAGAGGCAAGTGGGGTCAAGGGTGGTGCTTTTTAAGTTGGAAGAAATTACAGCATTCTTGTATCATGAGTGGAAAGAGCCAGAGGAGAGTGAAGTTAAGGAGAAAAGTAAGGGGGATGAGAGTGGGCACAAGGGAGATCAGAAGATGGGATGAGTCCCTGGGACAAGGGGAGGAGTTACAGGAGGAGAGCAGAACAGCAACTTCTATGTCTGTGATAGGGAAGAAGAAGGCCAGAGTTGTAAGAAATCAGCAAGATCCTCTGCGGAGAGAAAAGTGAAGGCAGGGGGGAGGAGGATTTGAGTAGTGAGTCCAAAGGTTGTGAAAATGTGGCTGGGATTGAAGACGTGGGATTCAATTAAGTTGGAGAAGTAGAATTGTTTAGCCAGGAAGATGGCAGAACTGAAGGAGGAGATAAAGAATCTGTAATGGAAGAAGTCAGCCTGGTCATGGGATTTCCACCAGAATTGCTCCATAGCGCAAGAGCAGAAGATGCCAGTGTTGGGGCTAAGCAAGGGCTAGGGTTTGGCAGGGGAGACTTGTGATTGGAGAGAAGGACAACGTCAAGGGTGGAGGAGACTGAAGCATGGAGAGAGCCAACAACCATAACAATGGAAGAATGGGAAGAGAAGGCGGGGAGCAGAGGGCTGAGAACAGATGAGAAGTTATCAATGCTGATGGATTGGACGTCATGGAAAGGCAGAGCGACAGGGTGTGCGGAGTGATGCTGAAAGAGGCTGAGATATAGGAGGGGGTAACTCAGCAATGAGAGAGAGAGAGAGAGTGAAGTGCTGGGTTAAGACCAACTCAACCAAACAGCTCTGTTGGCGAGTGGGAGAACTGAACCAGGGCAGCGGGTCAAATGAAGAGGTGAGGGCAGCTAAGGGGTCAAAGGGATTACATGGAAACTGAAGTCACTGATTCAATGAGAGATTTGATGCAAAGAAGAGGGAGAGCCAGGAGACAAAATCAGAGAGGAAGGTTGATGGGGAGGAGTTGGGTGGACACCAGAGGACAGCAACAAGGAGGAGAGAAAAGAAGACTAGGATGCAGTGCTGTTCAAGAGAGGAAAGAAGAGTGGGAAGGGAAAGGAACAGGATAAAACTCCAACACACTCACTATAGTTGGATCAAAGATGGGGACTGTAAGAGAAGGAGAAGCCTCCATAAGAGAAGGAAGCTGCATATGAAGCATCAGATGAAGTGATCTAGGTCACTGTGAGAGCGAGATACAAACAGGACATGGATGACTGATCTTTTTAGAGATGGAATGAGCATTTCAGAGACAGCAGACGGGGAGGATAAAAGGAAGGAGGGATGGGAGAGAGGTTAGGAATTGTGGCACAAGAAGGGCAGAGGTGGTGGTAGGGAGGGGTGTGGGACATTATGATGGGTATGGGCAGAGGGCCAGGATTGGGGCAAATGTTACCAGAGATGAGGAGTCAGTGGCAAAAGGAGTGTATGGATGTAGGATCTGGATTTGTGCTTTGTTACTTTGGAAAATTAACTCAGTCAAATAAATTAAGAAATCTGTACTATACAAATGGAAAATCTATTGTATCTGTTCAAAACCAAGCCCTTGCCCAGGGCTTCAGGGCAATCTGTATGGGCACTGTACAAAGTTAAATATGAAACCAGCTAAGTTCTTCATAGCAGTTCACTGCACTGGCATGATAGTGTTGGCTGGCCAATGGGCTGCTAAAGTGAAGATATTCACTTCCACCCATATCCCCTGCTTTTCACAGAGTAAGGCCAGAGGGACCATTATGATCATCAGAACTCTAAATAGCTGTCATGGCTGTGGGGTTACCATGTGCTATCAGCTACAGAGGTTAGTTATGGTTAAGGCTGCAAGTCTGGTTGCGGAAGTCACGGATTCCGTGACTTTCCGAGACCTCCGTGATTTCCACAGCTGCAGCAGCCAGTACTACTGACCCCAGGGCCAGCTGCACCGGCTACTACTCAGGCGGTCCCAGGCAGCTGGCCCTGGGGACCCCTCAAGCAGCAGCCGGTGCGGCTGGCCCTGGGGACCGCCCAAGCAGCAGTCTTGGGGACTGCCGGAGAAGCAGTGGCCCTGGGGACCGCCCAAGCAGCAGTGGTCCCGGGGGCCACCTCGGAGGCAGCCTGAACAGCAGCCCCAGGGGTGGCTGGAGGCAGTCAGCCCCCACCACTGGAGCAGTGACCCCCCCCCCAAGCAGCGGCACCCCAGGGCAGCGGCGCCCCAGGGGGCCCCCCAGGGCAGCAGCACCTTTGGATCAGCTACGATTTAGTCAGGGGTATTTATAGTAAGTCATGGACGGGTCAGGGGATGTGAATTTTTGTTTACTGTCCGTGACCTGTCCGTGACTTTTGCTAAAAATATGCATGACTAAATCTTAGCCTTAGTTATGGATGGAGTGGACCCTACAAAACGGCAAGTTATTTTCTTTGATAAGCATGTCTCCCGGTGCACAGTAGGGACTTTTCATAATGTTTTGACAACTTTCCATAGGTGGCATGTAACCCGCTATGAAAATACAATTGTGGCAGTGAGCTATGTCTGAAGAACTGCAGACCCCAAAAGTATTGGTACAATCTCACATTCATCAATGAAAGAAAGCAATGGCTCCATCCAAATGTTATCAGGTTTCAAGGACAGGCAAACCCGAAAATGTCAGTGAGAACGCTTCATACGATTATTAATTATAACAGATCAGTTGATGGTGAACTGGGTCAGGAAACAATGAAAGTTATTTTTCAAGTATCATATATAAGAGCCCTCTGCTACCTAATATGTCTTTATGAAGTCACTGGGAAGATATTTTCAGGCCGGTCAATATTAGTATTATTGTCCGACTATGCCTGCTGTCAGCTTCCCCTAATTTACTAAATGAGCTAGAGAGCAAATTCCTGATCAGGGAGATTATGGGGAAACTCTTGAACAAAACAGAGGTTTAGTGGGGGTGGGGGAAGGAAGGGAGCTGAAGCAGGAAAAAGGCAGAAGTAGTAGGGCCACCCTGACAGTTTGGAGATGAGGGATTATCTTCGCATTTTGTCCCCTGCTTACTGACTTGGCAGCTGTTGAGTTGCCGGAGAGCTGCTGAGAAAGTCTCTGTCTCTGAAGATGGAAACAAAAGACTGGGAAGAAACATCAGTTCAGTTCTCCAGAAGCATTGTAGAGGGTGCTAAGAGGTAGACTGCACACGAGAGGGATGGGGGAGGAAGGAAAGGAAAAGGAAGAGAAAAGGAGCCTTTTGCCTGCCTCCAGCACTTGGAAAAGGCAGAAAAATCCCAGAAGTTCCATGCCAGATGGAGCAACATATTGTCATGATAGAGAAAAGAATGGCACCCCTTTCCCTGTGGAGTTTACAGTCTGAGATTGACATTCAAAATGCAATGAGATGCGCAGATGAATGATCTATCTTGGAGTATTTTGGGTTTTTAAATCTAATGGATGAGAGTATTTTTACTTATGGAGGTTAGTATTTGTGGGCTTTGCTGAAGATGAGTCTTGATTTGAAAGAAGAAAGTAGGTGCTCAGATAGAGTTCAAGAGATCATTAGGGGAGAGAATATCTTACACTTACACCACAGAACATACAGTGTATCGTTTCTAAATACCTTTTAAAAATAATAAAAGTGACAAAACTTCCACATGAAACTGAGATTCTTCTACTTACAGATACTGTAATAATGATACCTTTAGTACCTTCTAAAAATACATGGAAATATGATCATGCTAACTTTCCTTAGGAAAGCAGTAATAAACGAGACAGATAGATAAAATATCTTAACTATAACCTGTCCATAGAGATGCTCAGCCACAAATCTTTTCATAAATATATGATTGTTAGCTTTGTTGAAGTATCTATGTAAAAAGATCACACACACATACACGATATATATATCTAAAGCCATCCATTCCTAAACAATTGCTTCAACTTCTTCATACAAGAAAGAAGGTATATGACTGACGCTGAAAAGTAGATCAGGACAACTAGCTATGTATATAAGTGAAAATAAACACAGCATATATATACACGTGTGTATTACAGATACACAATCAGTCAAACTAGCAAATCTGTGACATGATTATGTTATAACTGTAGACATAATTTGCATGCTTGTATCTTTTTATTTCATAAAAACTTGTTCTGGCACAATCTGACAAGCTATCTTTTCCTACCAACAGAAGGATGGGAACTGAAACCACTGCTTTTTTATTTTGTTTCTTCAATATTATGTGCATGTGTATAAATTATGACACACAGAAGCTTTGCAGCTCCCTACAGAGAATTTTTGGGTAGAGGGGGCAGGCAGGAGAGGCTAGAAGGGGGTTTGGTCAGAAAGAGAGAGAAATTGGAATGATTTTTTCCACCTCTAGCAACAAGTCTTCACTGGTTATTTCTCATGGTCAATGAAGATTGAATTTCTTTTCATAATTCAGTGCCAGAACAGCATATCAGTTAACTTTGACCATGGCAATTTATGTCATAATTCTATATTTCTAAATCAGTAGTGTATACATTAAAGCAAGCACCTTTTGTATTTTAACTTAAAGATAATCAGATGCAGAACTGCCAACTATACAGAATTTTCACTTATTATCCTATGGGACCCTCCTGTATCTGTGAAGAAATACCATCTGACAACACCACTGCAAACATGAGGTCTATGGGCAAAGACACTCTGACTGGTTGCCCTTCCCCATTCTCCTGCCTTCTGGGGAAGGAGAAAGGAATTAGAACTGTTACATGTGGCAGTCAGAGCTCTGTTTTGGGGAAGGAGGCAAGAAGGAGGAGCAGATTCTGTTTACACACGAAATGAGTGGCGAGCAGAAAGAGAGAAGTAGTTCAGGATGGCTCTGCTCTCTCCTCCACACTCTTGTAAAAAAACAACATCTACTCTTCTTCTACTCCTCCATCCTCAGCCTCAAAGTGGTAGGGGTAGGGAAGAAGAAGAGGCTCCCTGGAGCTGACCACTCAAGACCTGGGATAGAAATGGTGGGACCACTCAAGACCTGGGATAGAAATGGTGGGAAAGAAAAGAACTCTGGATTAGACCCCTCTCCCCTAGTCTGAGGGGTGTGGGTGGGCATGTGCGTGAAATCTCCAGAGCTGAAGAGGAACAGAAGTACGCTGGGAAGGGCAAGGGGCAGGTGTGGGGCTGGTAGGGAGGGGCACATAATTTATGTGGGGCTGGAGACTGCAGAACTACTATGCATCTGCTCCCCCTCCAGGGCAGCACATGATTAATTGATGTGAACCAGGGGGACAGGACTTGTTTTGGGCTGTAGAATTAGCTGGCATTTCTATTCTTGGGAGGAACTTGAAATTCCAGCATCATCAGGCAGCACTTTATGCAATTTTGTGTGTTTTAATGCAAATTTGAAATATACCTTTTTTTTTTTTTTTTGGTCACAATGGGCTGGCATGTATGGAAACCTGTACTGCAGAATAGATTTAGATAAAGGAGGCTGAACATTTAAAACTGAACCTGCCTCCATAATAGAAGACTCCAAAACACACTGAAGTATTTTTCTAAACATGGAAAGTTCCATCTGTTACTGACACGGCAATCCTTGTTAAGTCAACAAAAGGAATAATGTCTGCACAGAGACAGAGTCCATTTATAAACATGAAAGCCGTATGTAGAAATTCTACTTAATTTAGTTAGTTCAACACATGAACTGTGTGTGGGTGTCAAAAAAAAAAATCCACATAAACCAGGCTAGAATAGGTACATGGAATGGTTTCACTACACTAAAACCAAGAGGATCAAGGGGAGTCCTTCACTGTAGGAGTTGAACATATCAAAAAAATACATGAATTCTAATGTCTTAACACCCACAAATAAAGTTAGATCATTACTAATTCATTATACAGTAGAACCTCAGAGTTACAGACACCTCGCAAATGGAGGTTGTAACTCTGAAATGTTCTGTAATTCTGAACAAGAGATTACAGATAGGGTGACCAGATGTCCCAATTTTATAGTCCCTATATTTGGGGCTTTGTCTTATATAAGCATCTATTACACCACATCCTTTGTCCCAATTTTTCACACTTGCTATCTGGTCACCCTAGTTATCAGTTGCAGGGTAGAGGGGGGGTGTTGGGGTTTCTGACCCTCAGGGGGCCAGGGCTCTGGACAGGGAGCTGAGGGCTTCTGACCTGTGGGATCACCAGGGCTCAGGGCTTTAGAGCTGGGGGGAGCGCTGGGGCCCGGGACTTCATCCCCGCACGTCTGCTCCTGGTTTCAGCCTCGCAGGGGGTGCCAGGACTGGGGGCTTCTGCCCCATCAGGGGTGCTGGGGCTCAGGGCTTCAGCCCTGCAGCTCCGTTCCAGGCTTCTGCCCCATGGGGGGAGCCAGGGCTCGGGGCTCCACCCCCAGTTTCAGCCGGTGGGGCACACCAGGGCTTGGGGCTTTAGCTACAGGAGAAACACTGGGGCTGAAACCAGCACTCCCCTTGTAGCTAAAGCCCCGAGACCCAGAGCCCCCCACGGGGCTGAAGCTGGGAACGGAGCTGCAGGGCTGAAGCCCAAGCCCCGGCACCCCCTGGTCTAAAGCCCTGAACCCCAGCGCTCCCCAGGGTCAGAAGCCCTAACCGCCCCACACACACACCCTGCAGCTGCAGCCCCAACCCCCCCATCCTCCGAAGCCCTGAGCCCCAGGTCTAAAGCCTTGAGGCAGTACAGTATTTGCTTTTTTTTTTTTTTTGTCTCCACTGCTACCTGATTGATTACTTCCAGTTCCACAGGGTGTCCAGTTGACCAATAAGTCTGTAACTCTGGTGTTCATATCTTTGAGGTTCTACTGTAAATCACATCCACCAAAAGTATGTGATGACAAGATTTGATACAGAAACAGAGATTGCATCTGGAACTGATTACCCAATTCATTTATCACACCGAGAACTATCAGTGTATCTTTTACGAATTGAGTCCAAGATCACCATCAGCATTGGATCTGAACAGAACATAAACCAACTTGAGTGAGTCATCCAAAGCCAGAACCAAGTATAGCAGAATCCTTCTGTGAAGTGCCCATATCCCTGTCTTCAAACTGCCAGTCCTGCAAACTCAGATGGAATCTGAAGCCAGGTCTACACTGGGGGGGGGAGGGATCAGTCTAAGTTACGCAACTTCAGCTACGTGAATAATGTAGCTGAAGTCGACGTACTTAGACCTACTCACTGCGGTGTCTTCACTGCGGTGAGTCGACTGCTGCCGCTCCCCCGTCGACTCTGCCTATGCCTCTCGCGGCGGTGGAGTACAGGAGTCGACAGGAGAGCGCTCGGGGGTCAATATATCGCATCTAGACTAGACACGATAAATCGACCCCCGCTGGATTGATCGGTGCCCGCCGATCCGGCGGGTAGTTTAGACATACCCTGAGAGTCAAGCTGGGACCTTTCATTATTAATGGTGATGCATGGTATGAGGCAGAAAGTATTACAGGTTAAATTATAGTCTCAGTGAATCTGTACTATCTTATTCTCGTCAGTGGGGTTGACTGGAAGTTAGTAAACATGGATGTCAAGAAAAAAGAGGAAAGTTGTGAAGATTGTAATGTTCTAAAGCGTCCTTTTACATCCTGGCTTTTGGGGGACATCCAGCACACACTGTTAAAGGAACAAAATTTTACATCTGACAAGTCATTTTTAAAGGAGACAAGACAACAAATTTTACATTGTCAATGGAAGTTAATATCACTAGCTTATCAATTTTTCACTTATATAAGCTCATGTGTGTGTGTTTGCCTGAGTGGATTTGCATTTTAAACATTTTATTCTATTACATGCCTGACATCATATTTGCATATCATAAAAAATTAACAATAGTATATTTTAGAAATATATCTGTAACCTTGATCTTTAATGGACTTTTCAAAAACACATTTAAAACCTACATTTTCAGGTACAGGGAATTCAGAGATGGAAAAGAAAGGACCTCACTATAATGTTATGGTTAAAGGTTTTAATATTTCAAGTCAGGTGGTTTTTTTTAAATATACATTTGATATCTCATTACTTCAGGCATCAGCCTTTCATGCTTTAGGCAAATAGCAAGCCATAGTCCCATTTATTCTTTACTCTAAACCTTTAACATTTTTAAATAACTAAAAAAAATTGACACCATCACCACTTCTTACATGCACCCACACACACCTTTTTTACAGTTTGGATGTAGGTTTCAAGCCAAGCTTTCATCACAGAAATTGTACAGAGCTAAGGTTTTATTTTTTTATTCAGGCAGATGACCGTTTTGAAACAGTCAGTGGAGGTCTTGGATTCCTGTGTGTCTGTATCTTTCCCATGTGTTCCAATGCTGGTTGCTAGGATACAGAATCCCCTTCTCTTTGGTGTATAAGATCTGGACGAGGATGAGCTCAATAGCTATCTGAACGATGGTGACATACTTTTCATTTTCTCTTATTTGAAAGCAACCTTCGCAAAGCAAAAAAAACGGGGGGGGGGCGGCGAGGGGGACAAGGAGAGAACCCTCACATTTAGTTTGCCTAGGGAAGTCCAGGCCTAAATTTGTCACTTTGAGGTCTGCTCGTGGGATTAGCTATTTAAACACATAATTGTATTTTGATGGAAGAAAGCAACTTCTCAGATATATAATTTTTGAAAGAATCGATTTGCTGAAGTCTGCAAATACACAAGGAATACAAGGTGATGAATCCTTTTGAACTGATGCCATAAAACAGAATGAACCTACCTAAAGTTTTCTTAGAGCACTGTATATTAAAGCATGTACAACAGCACTCGCATTCAAAGCTAATATTTTGATTTATTGCAAACCTTCGGTGGGATTTCTCAATTTTTACTGTCAGCCTGGTTTTTTTTAAAATTATTTTTACAACTAACAGCTGCTTCTAATAGGGGCGGATTGTTTCCAAGTGAGTGATGGGAGATGCAAAATAAGCTCAGCTGTCTGCATATAGATTTGTATAGGTATGCTGCATTTGTTACCCTTATCTTATCCTGAGGCAAAATGTAAAAATTCAAACTATGTTTATAATCATATGTTTTAATTAATAAGCAGCATATTACTTAGGGAAAAATGTAATTACAATATCAAACATTTTAAAACAGATTTATTTAAAACCATACAAGTTTCTCATGGAAAAGAGCTCCATCGTGACGAGCTCTGCACTGCTGCACAAGTAACGGGGTGGAAGAAAGGGCAGGGGCCAACCACAGTCCTTGGGCTTCCGTCCAGCAAGAGCTACTTGAAGCGAATACCAATAACAGTAACCTCCCCAAATGGAGTGTGTCTGGGGAGGTGGGGAGGACACAAACACACACAGGGAAAAGCATATGCTCACCCAACTTTCAAAGTATGCAGAGGGGTAGATCTGGCTCAGATTCCCAGAGGCACTGGGATTCAGTCACGCACCTATTATTTCCACGTTATGGCTTACATTTAACACTATTGTTGTTCAAAATTTTTTAGTAAATATAATCAGTTTGCCCTGTTTTGTAACTGTGCTTCCCAAGTTCCAAAAACACAACATGTACTATCAGTTCTTCATGCCACAAGATCACTTTACTTATCCATCACTGATAGATTGCCATATTGTATACGGAAACACAAAGCATGACAAGTAAGAGTGCAAATATACCTAATTGTTTTGGGATACTGTCCAGGGTTATTTCAGCAATATGAGTTAACAGATAAATGTGTGGTAGCTGGTATTATAAGATAATTCTTATAGTGTTTTATCTAAAAAGTATTTACAGAATCCCCAAAAGTCGTTATCTAATATTGCTTCTCACAATGAAGAAAAAAATCCCATGAGATATTTACCTTATGGAAGCAATTCTTTATTTAATGTAACTGAAAATAAGTATATTCAATGAACAGCATTAAATTTGATTTATCTAGGTTATCTTCTTGGTCAAATATTAGGACTAGTACCCCATTCTCATCCTCCTTGACCTCTCTACCGCTTTTCTCTTCAACTCCATCAGGTTCAAGTCTCCTGTCCTTGGCCTTCTAAAAACCTGCTATAACCCAGACGTAAACCAGTTTAAATTGCCAGCATGATCTGGCTGCTTTGGGTACGTCTATACTTACCTCCGGGTCCGGCGGTAAGCAATCGAGCTTCTGGGATCGATTTATCGCGTCTTGTCTAGATGCGATAAATCGATCCCGGAAGTGCTCGCCATCGACGCCGGTACTCCTGCTCCGCGAGAGGAGTACGCGGAGTCGACGGGGGAGCCTGCCTGCCACGTGTGGACCCGCGGTAAGTTCGAACTAAGATACTTCGACTTCAGCTACATTATTCACGTAGCTGAAGTTGCGTATCTTAGTTCGAAGTGGGGGGTTAGTGTGGACCAGCCCTTTGACCTGCTCCCGAGTAGTACAAAGCAGCCAGAATGTAGGTACTGGTGAATTTGGTTCTGAACATTAACTACTTTTTAGTTACTTAAGGCTGATACTACATATGATTAGAAATACTGCATGGTAACATTTTCTTTGGGTTTCTTGGCTAGCGGAAAACTGATATTTTTAATCATTTAAAAGAAACCACACAAGGAAATTCTCTGGACCTCCCCCCCTCCCCCAAAAAAGTTAAGATTGGAGCGAAGGTTAAGTTTATATATCAGGGTTAAAAAATGACAGGGATGATGTAATTATTAAAACAAACAAGCATTACAAACCCAGGAAATTCAGACTGTAATTAATGCAGATGCCACATAGATAGATATAATGCCTTATGTCAGTCCAAGGCTACAAATTAAGACTCTCAAATATCCAAACCATAATTCAATAAAAATCTTATGAGGGCTCAAATAGGAAAGAACTACATTTTTTTATTTCAGAGGTGACAAAAAACATTAGTGCACATAAATACATTTTTATAGGATAGAACTACTGAAATATAGTATTAGATCTTGCTTCTAACTGCTGAACACTCTGTATATGCAACTTTTTGGCTCAGCAGGATAGACTGATCACTCAAACAATTTCCCAGGCAAAAGTAGCTTTTACAGCACCATAATATTCTGAGTGTGGTGATAACCTTTTAAAAAAAGGCTTTTGTTAATTTATCAGAATAAAATCACCATTGATTTGTTTTCCCTCAGCATGTGTTGGGAGTTAATTAGAATCAATGGGAACTACATTGCTTATCAAGGAAAAATTAGCTGGTAAAAACTTCTGAACTTTTGATATGACAGTTGTTGTTCTATATAGGCTTAGGGTTACCATATTTCAAGTTCTCAAATAGAAGACATTGCTGGGGTGATGGCGAAGGGAAACTGGAGGAGAGTACAGTTAGGGGGTGCTGGATGGAGTATTGGAGGAGTGTTGGAGGGGGTATTTAAGAGGGTGTGTGTGTACTGGGAGGGGGTATTTGGGGGATGCTGGAGGGATGTGTGCGTACTGGGATGTGAGGGGACATTTGGGGGGTGCTGGAGGAGGTTTTGGGAAGGTGCTGGGGGGGTGTACTGGAAGGGGGTATTTGGGGAATGCTGGAAGAGGTACCTGCAGCCTCATACTCGAGGTGGGGGGCAGTGTCGCTCCCTGTCACAGTGGCAGGGAGTTGGAGCAGGCCCGGGATACATAGCCAGCCTATCAGTCAGCGTCTCCTTGAGTGCCTCTCCCCCTCCCCAAGGTGGGGAACCAGGGCTTGGCCCTGTCACCTCTGCTGGCCGTGCTTGAGTCCCCAGGGTGGGGCAGACGGCCCGGCCGAGAGGTGCTTGGCAGCTCTGCTTACGCGGAAGCTGCGGATGTAGGGGAGGGGCCAATCAGGGCATAGAGATGGCTCTTTCTGAGCTACAACGTCTGCTCCACAAGGAAAAATCCCTGACATTTCCTCCTATTTCAAAAATCTGCCAGGGCTGAGGATGAATAAAGAAGTCATGTCCGGGAATACCCAGACGTATGGTAACACTATATAGGCATGTTTCAGAGTAGCAGCCGTGTTGGTCTGTATCCGCAAAAAGAACAGGAGTACTTGTGGCACCTTAGAGACTAACAAATTTATTTGAGCATAAGCTTTCGTGGGCTACAGCCCACTTCATCGGATGCATAGAATGGAACATATAGTGAGGATATATATATATATATATATATATATATATATATATATACATATATATACACATACACATACACATACATACATACATATATAGGCATGCGATTTCATTCTAGTTTTGCTTGTAGTGCATTTAACACAGGATTTTAGAATCCCGCTACGTTCTTAGAAAATTCAAAGGAACAAATAGCATGCAATTACAGAGAGAGAGATAAGAGCGTTATCACCTTTGCAGCTTAATCAGACTTTTTTTTACTATAAGAAAGGGCAAGTTGATGTACTAGCCTCAATTTCAAAATGTGTATAATATAAGACTGCTGCAATTACATCTTTCTTTAAACTTGAATTATTTATTATGAAGGTTTTCAGAATGACTTTTCTGCATATACAGGGTATATTAGAAAAGGATAAACAGAGTGCACATAGGGCTTGTTCCTGCAACTACTGCACATGCCCAAATGCCACTGACTTCAGTGGGATCTTGAGAGCTTTCAATACCTCCCAGAATTAAGCCCTTACCAATTTTATTGCTTTGAAACATATAAGATCGAGGTCATTTGAGAATCATGCAGGGTGGATAAAAATCAATGATTTATTTTTAAACACATTTTTAAAAATTATTTACGTTGGGTTTTATTTTTAATTTAAATTAAGTATATTTTTTCTTTTTAAACATAGACCTATTTGAAAATAAATTTGAAATGATAATTTATATTAAGGACAGAATATAATCTATTAAAATAATCTGAATTAAATAAAAAAATTGAGCAGTATGCATTTGTTTTTAAAGTTTTAAATAAAGTCAAACCACTGAATTGTGGATGTCAGTAGCTAAGCACTAGGAACCAGAGTCTGAAGTGCTAAGCCAGCTTTTGACAGCAATAGCCTCTCCGGTGCAAAGAAAATATTCGTTCGTTTCAATTCATTCAAAGTTAAACTGACAGAGAGCTGAAAAAGCAGGAAAGCTTGCTTTCCCTCTTCCAATCTATGAATAAACATTATGTGGTGAGAGGAGATCTACTAGTTCTAAAACCCTGAAGGACATGGAGACCAGAAACAGTCAGTTCAATTCACTAACTACAGATAATACGTCCCTTCTTTAACAAATCAATTAGTTTTAAATTCAAAACATGTTTTGAGAAACGTTTTCTTCTTGTTGTATCCAGCACATTTAAAGTTGCTTATCTAAGTAAAAAACAACTTTAAAATGATGTTTTTGTGCATAAATTGAATTCCAATTTCCTTCCAAACAGAATTTGACGCAAATCACACATCAAAAATTGATCTAGTAATTCAGAAATGCATCACTAACCATTTTCTAACAAAAACGTAAAAATTAAAATGCGAAATAAATGTTAAGCTCTATAATTGCTTAAACAAATGTGTATAAAGTATCCTCCTGGGTACAAAAAGAAGTACTAAATTTAGAGGACAGGTTGTATTTAGTTGCAAATCAACATGTCCCTTTCTTTAGGATAACTAAAAAGTACAAATGCAAAACAAGATTAAAATTGATTAGGTTCCATCAAGGTTTATTGCTTGCTGATTTAAATCATGATTAAAATTGGTGGCAATTTGCTTTGAATTAAATCCCCCTTCCTGAAATTATGATTTTATTCTGGTACATTCCATTTTATTAACTCACCTAATAAACTGTATCTGTGAAGTGTTGAAAAATGAGCTAACGTTAAATTTCATAAAAGAAAAATCATTTCTATTCTAAAGAACAAAATAGTACTGACAGATATCTATTTTTCTATGCTTTCCCTGGAACTGAAAGTTTATCTCACGAAAAAAATCTTAACAACATTCTCAAATCCTTCACTCAAATCCTCCACCAGCATCTCTACCACAGCAATGGAGAACTAGGATTTTATTAACTACAGATGTCAGGAGATGCCATTCAGGTGGCATACTGAATTTTTTCCACACTGACTGATTCGTCTTTGTAAACTAGAGTGGAGAATAAATCCAGACAAAATCAGCAAATATCAACCCCAGTCTGCTACAATATGTAGATTGAGATTTATAAGCAATTTGACCCTTCTAAGTACAGGCAAGCTGAGTCACCTAAGAAATATTGAGACTGTACTTAGGGGAAGACAGCAGCCATTCACTTCAACATATGCATCCAATTTATGCTGCTGCACTGAAATTGAGTTTAGAAGACGGGGCTCATTTTCCATCGTCAGTTGATAAAGAGTGACGTGATCACGGAGGTCAAAGGACAAGCAAGAGAGTTGTCCTTTCAACCTTTTCACTTCTTGGGCTCAGGTTGAAATGGTGGTTACTGGACAGAAACCAATGCTCAAACAACTAAGGTGTTACGCAACAAGCAAAACACACAGACTATCACATTTTGTCGTGCAATTCAGACCAGTAAGGGTTGTGTCATCACTTGTCCTGTAACCCTGAATACCTTAAAATGTTCTGCTGCAGTAGCTACCTGTCTGGATGCTCCTAGTGAGTGAGTGTGTGGATTAGTCCCAATTCAGGAACTATGAATCCAGCAGCCCGATTCTTACACCACAGCCACACTCTGGCGTCCACCAATCTTGGCTACTACTAACCAAGTGACCCCCAACACACTCCCAGTCCTGAATTTCTCCAAAACAATCTGTCCTAAAATGTCCAGCTCTCTCCTGAAAGATTCAGAGTAATAATAGTGTCCATTGTTCCTTTAAAGAGACTAAAGCACAGTTTATTAATTTCACCAGAATTAGCAATCACTTGAACTCAAATGCAGCACTGGATTGGTTTAGATTAAAAGTTAAACAAGTTTATAAAACAAAAGACATCGGTTTCAAGTGAGTGTAAGAACAAGAGACAAAGACAAAATGGTTTCAAGCAAATAAAAATAAATACACTTTCTAGTGGCTAAGACTTAACAAGCTACAGCCTTCATTAAAGGTAGACTTCTTACTAGTCTCTCTTATTCCAGTCATGGCTGACTTTCTCTCAGTCAGGACCTTCCACAGAAGTACAAGATGCCGGTTTCCCATTTCTTCCTAGGTGAAAGCAGGTTTCTTACCTACATTCAGTTCCCAGAGACATCAACCCCCCCGGGGCTGAAACATCCATCTTTCTCCACTTCCAAGAGCTCTGGCCCCTTGTGTCTGTCCAGTGATGGATGCCAAGATGGATTCTTCTCTCTCCTTATATCCCCCCAAACTCAATGTTTTGCCCCAGACTCAGGATGACCTCCTGCTATTCTTCCCTTCCTTGAACTTCCCATCCCCCTGCTGATTTGTATGTAAATAGGGCTTTCATTGTTTTTGGTCATGCCTTGATTAATTTCACTTGAGATAGCTCCCTTCCCTCCTGTCTGGCAGAAAGCTTGTTTCTCTCTGTGCTTGTTCACAGTCTTTAAAGCATAATATAAGTGTTCATAATTCCTCATATAGTGCTGATACATACATTTTACAGTGACATTAATCTCTAATGCATCATTAGCTTTCATAAAGACCTTACTTGATGTACTTTGATAATACGGTAATATTGTACACAATCCATTGATTCGATTACTTATCATTTGAGGTTCCTAGGCTCTCTCCCCCATTTGCTAGGCTGATAGTTTTGTTTACCTTTTATGTAAATATGTCTTCATTGTGTCTGCCTAACAAGCAGGCTGGTCACACAAACAAACACATTCCTTTGTCTAGGAGATTTGCCCAACAGATTTTAAGAATATAATTTTAGTACATATCCATAAGTTTTTGTACACTCCCTGTACATACATCACTCAAGAATATTAATGAGCAGTGAGTTATTACTTTTCAAATGATAAGTTACATGCCACCCTTTGGGTACAGATCATGACAAAAGTGTGTTAGCTGTAGTGAATATGTCAGGCCTGACAAGAATTGTTGACACAGAGTAGTGAACCACCAATGGGACAGCCCCTCCTTCCACCTCTCCCTCACACACACAACAAAATGTCCATCCTTTGCATGGGTGCAAAGGGCTCATTATGTGACTATACACATGTATAGGATAAATATAATCATGGAGCAGCAATATTTCCTATTAAGAATCTATAGAATCTCATACTTAAATAGTCATTTCTGGGCAACAAACAATGTTATAATTAATACAAGATTAAACAGTAGAGTGGCTATTGTAATTTAAAGTGACATTTCTTTGGAACACTAATAAAGTCTGGTGGTTCAGCACATGCAATATTAGTACAGTGCTGTTATATGTCAGAAAACACCTAATCCATCAGGTGAAATCCCATTCTCCAGTTTTTTAATATGAGTCTTGCAGTAATAAAAGAAGTTTATTTGTTCTTTACTCACAAGATTAAGTTGATAAGACTCGTACTCAACTCCCTTAGGCACCTTGGAAAATCCCACCATAAATCAAGAGGATTTCTTAGATTGCAGTGCCACCTGAAATGTACCTAGTGCTATTCAAACATAGGAAGAAAAATCTCTGTTTCAGAGAGCACATGAAATCTTAAGTATTAATAATACATCCAAAACACAGTCACCTAAACAAATAATTTCTGGAAGCCTCACTCCCACATTCCTTTACACTAGTTTTCTACAGCAGTCAAAATTCTTTACAGCACATAGAAATGTCAGCACAGATAACGATAAACACATTAATATGTCATTGACTTTTTCCCATCAGAGCCTTGTTTCAAAGAGATGTACTGTACCCGCCAGCACATATTTGGGTATCAGCTGCAAAAGCAAGTAAGACCCAAAGGCGTATAGATATTGAAGAGCAGAAGAAACAAAATAATGACTGCAGAACGGCAACTGAACCGAAGATAATTTGAAGTGAACAAGAATGGAATAATTTGTTATTTAATCCATGCTTACTATTCCCTTTTCTAAGAGCTTCACAATGCTATTAGGATCACTGGGCATCGAAAGACAAGAGCAAATCAAGAAAAATAAAGTAGGTCTCTCTTCAAAGTAAGGACAAACTGAATTATTACTTATATAACACTCAACGTGTGCTAGGCATTTTACTGGCAAAATGAAGTGCAGACATCCAATTAATGGAAAGTATTTTCAATAAATATTTCATTTCATTTTAAATTTGATGCACTTAACCAGAAATTTTGTTAACTTAGAAACAAATTTAATATAAAAATATTTTGCAATAAATTTTGAACATCTCTTTTGGATACGGATACACAAAAGATACTAGTCTGATATTATCTCAGACCCCTAGAAATGAAGGACCTCCTGGACCTCCTGGACATGGGTTGTTCAGGTTCCAAAGGGCAGCCCTGAATGGTTGCATGAAGGGGATTCATTTTCTTTGGAAAATACTCACAGTGATACACTTTCAACACTGGCCATTAGTATTAACATTTTCAACATTACATTTGCAACAAAAGGTGCAGCACCTTCCCACATATCCTCCCCTAATCACAACTTCGATATTAGCATTGGCATCTGTAGCCCTTAGAATTGCAGGGAGAACTTCAGCTGTGGCTTCACAAGCCTCAAAAGCTGGTAGGATTCTACAGTGGCAGAAGTGCTATCATATAATGGAAAATGTCCATACTGATCCATCAAAAGTCCATAAAAATAGGGGTCCTGGTCGGATAAATATTGCTGAGCTGTACCCATCTCCTCAATCTTATTAACAACTCAAGTACTGTAACAATAAATATTGTTCTGCTTGAAATTCCATCATTAACAACAAAATCACTAAAAACCACTTAACTGCCAGGCAAACTAGATTGATCCAGACAACAATTATCAAAGCTAATTTGAGTCCTGTTTCCTTTGTACTGCAAAGCATTCAACAGTTAACAGCAAATCTCTGTGAAAATTTGCTCAGGTGTCCTTTGATAGTGCCTGTGACAGATATTACAGACACATGGAATATCTTTCAGACTGTTTTACAGTAGAACCTCAGAGTTAGGAACACCTCGGGAATGGAGGTTGTTCATCATTCTGAAATGTTCATAACTCTGAACGTTCTGGTTCTTTCAAAAGTTTACAACTGAACAATGACTTAATACAGCTTTGAAACTTCACTATGCAGAAGAAAAATGCTGTTTTTAACCATCTTAATTTAAATTAAACAAGCACAGAAACAATTTCCCTGCCTTGTCAAATTTTTTTTAAACTTTCCCTTTATCTTTTTAATAGTTTACGTTTAACACGGTGCTGTACTGTATTTGCTTTTGTTTGTTTTTTTGGTCTCTGCTGATGCCTGATTGTATATTACCGGTTCCAAATGAGGTGTGTGGTTGATTGGTCAGTTTGTAACTCTCAGGTTCTACTGAATCAGCTTTATAAATATTATAGGTATCTCTGTGGATTAGGTTTGCTTTTTCGCTCCATAGGGGAGTTACAGGAGCTTCAATCATGAACTAAAATCATAGGTGTTTGGGGGTGGAAATAAATGCAAACTCCTAGGCAGGTAGCAAGTCTGGAGCAGCCTCATCCCTTGGGGGAAACTGTGAACACGGTTCAAGAGACCCTGCAAACTCAAAGAGCTGCATAACAAGTCTACCGTGACATAACGCTCACTCGATCCCAGATCTCAAATGAAACTGTGACCAAGACAGGCCTGTGGAAAGAGTGCGAAGTACTTTAGCCCAGATCCACAAAGGTGCTCAGGTGCTTAACTCCTAAGCCCTGTTTTCAGGCATTACTGCAATCCACAGATCACCCACTCAGCTGCAGGCATCTAAACTCATTTGGCCTCTAAGCTTTTGCAGTAAAAGTTCCCTCAGTAGCTATGTTTCTGCCTCTGGGCACCTGCACTGCTGCCTCCCTCTAGGCACCCAGACACCTCTCTCCCATCTAAGCCTAGAGCAACCCACAAGCCAGGGGACTATAGACATTCCTTCCCCTAACTCAAGTGCAGGGCCTGATCCCGGGGGCATGATCAGACATCACCTAACTCCATACTACACAGCTGAGGAAGAGCCCTCCCTTATAATCTTTAACCCAATGGTAAGAGTACTCACCTGGGATGTGGGAGACCTTTAATTCAAGTCCCCCGCTCTACCTGATGAGAAAGGATTTGAACAGGGATTTCTCACCTCTCAAGTGAGCTAACAAGTAGGTTATGGAATATTCTAATGGGGGGCTCCTTCAATCTCTTCTATTGAAGTTGTTCCACTTAATATTTAATCATTCAATTATTTAATTTAATTGGGCTGGAGAAAGTGAGAATCACTCTACAGTCCAGTGCTTAGAGCACTCACATGAGAGGTGGCAGATCCCTGTTCAAATCCCTTCTCCTCATCAGGCAAATAGGGGACTTGAACCAGGGACTTGGCTCATCTCAGTTGAGTACTGTAGCCAGTGGGTTAAAGGTTATAAAGACGGTCCTCCTCCCCTCCCCAGCCTGTTTTTTGTGGAGTGAGGTGGCCTCTGACCATGCCTACTGGATCCAACCACTCATGCAAGTTAGGGGAAGGAATATGGATTGCCAGCAGAGAGAGGCATCTCCTCACAGCCTGGACTTAGGCGCCTATCTCAGTGAGAGAGACGGGGCTTAGCACGTACCCCTGTCATTTCTCATAAGCTAATATATGAAGCTCCCTGCCTCGCATGCTGGATTCGGGGCTCACATTCTAAGGCACCTATCTCTTGCCATTCATTGTATAGGGAATTTAGGTGCCTCACTCAGGCTTTGTGGATCACATTTCCCCTGTGGGATCAAGGCCTTTGTCTCCACATGGAAGATGCCAAGAACTGCATATAAGTAGTTTATCATATATGTTTTCTCTGTAATGCTTTTGACAAATAAATAAAAAATGCTTTACGAAGGCCAGATGGTCACTGGTTAACTCTGTTATTGACCGAGAGACAGCAGAGCAGCACGGGCTGAACTAAACTCAGCCCTGCTGGAATAATCACAGTGAGTTGCTGGAGGAATTGCAGCCTAAATCCCTGCAGGACTCTTCCCCTGAGAAATGTGACAGCTAGAAGCTTGTGGAGTGCCCTCCAGGAAGCCATGAAGGGGTCAGATACAGGTAGTGCGGGAGACGCAGTTAGTGCGGGAATTGTGACAGTACCAATTCCTTAGTCCTTATTATCTAAATAATTTGCTAATAAGAAGTGCAGAATAACAGCTCTATCCCCATGAAGTCCTTTGGTATGTAATCCCAGTAGTAATCTCTTGGGATCTAGCATTGCAATGAAATCAGATTTTACCAATAAAATATATATTTTTGTTAAGAAGCTATGGGCCACTGTGCATTCCCCCATACATCATGTAGGATGGTCCATACTTTAGACATGCATTGGGTATTAACTTATGACATCCACTGTCCGGACTACAAAATACACGTACTTTAATCATAACCAGTATTTGTGAAGTCTAGGGTCACTGACCGTCAAGGAAAGGTGTTATGTGAATGCCCTCTCATTTAGCAATGGGGAATCTGGTTCCAGAATTTGTCCTGGCCTAACCCAGTCTCTCATTCAACTCTTGACAGTTTTTCAGTCTTTGGTTCAAGTTGCTTAATGTTAAGTTTAAAATGGTTGCCTGTGGGTTACTATGCCCTTGCTTAACAGGTTAGTGTGCATCAAATATCAAGCCTGTACATAACAGAAAAAATATTAGACCATTTCAATGGCTTTAGATATTCAAAATGCATAAAGTAGAAAATAGGAGACATAAGTTACAGTATTTTAAGCCTTTGTTTGCTCAGCAGTTAAAAAACTGGTTGACAATGCCAGTGACAGTGCCAATTGAGCAGATCAGTTGCAATATCCTGAGTTCCATGGTAACTTGCCTCCTGTTTTATGCCTTGTAGGTCATAGATAATTATTCCCTAGATGTACCTGGTTTCACAATGCAGCAGGTTAGTCATGACTTTCTTGTTTTAGTGTCATTCAGAGAAATAAAATCAGGCAAATCTTCAGTGAAGGGTATGAAAAAGAATATTTTTCCCTATTGCTAAAGGGAAACCTACGCGAACATCCAGACAACTTAGCTCCAGCATAACAGCCTGAATAATAATAGTTTTAGAGTCATTTGCCTGGGGACATTTGACAGAAATGTCACTTCTCATTTCGGCCTTTTCAGTTACCAAGTCTGAAGCGACTGCAAAGAAGAGTCCTCCCTAGGGACACTTGTATTATCCCCAAGGGCATATATTGTTCAGGAAAGGATCTGAAGGGTGGGTCAGCATCTATAGTGCTTGCCCAGGTCTCTGGAGAGTTGGGTTGAACTACCACTTGGGCTTGGGCTGTGTGAGCTTGGGCAAGGCCCTCACTTCCCCATCTGTAAAATGGGGATAATAGCAGGAAGGAGTACGGGTAGTGGAATGCCCACAGGGACCACATATCTAAAAACTCCTTTACTGTAAGGCTGGGGCTTAATATCTTTTTTGAATCATGCTCCCGCACCCAACTTCATTTTTAAATTTGGGGCACCCCTTCCCCCTTACAAAATGGGACTTCCAATGAAATCTAGATCAGGGGTTCTCAGACTTTTGTACTGGTGACCCGTGTCACACAGCAAGTCTCTCAATGCAACCCCCCTTATACATTAAAAACACTTTTTTATATATTTAACACAAAGCGGGGTATGGGGGTGGATGCTGATAGCTCGCGACCCCCTGAGGGGTCCCAACCCCCCAGTTTGAGAACCCCTGATCTAGATGGAACTGGGGACATTAATACATTGATTCCAATAAAGGGGATTCTGCTTTAAGTAAGTCGGTCCTTTGATTCTGCCAACTGTACCTAGGCTAGGAAACCTTTTAAAAGCACATACCTTAATATTCATAAAGTTTCCAGGACAGCATTTCTCAATTTCAGCACTGGAGAGTGATAGTGGGTGTTAAGACCCCTTGCACCAGGTCACAATACCACACTCTCAAATTTAGCCCAGCCAGCTTGCCTTCACAATGGAAGGATGGCCAGGCCAAATGTGGAGTTGCAGCCCCATGAGTGGGAAGGCTTGCCACACTCCCCTAGGAAGTCTGACATGCCCCTCCAGCTGAAAACTGCTGCTGTAAAGTGAGTAACTTTCTTTTCTTCTTCGAGTGGTGGTCCCTATGGGTATTCTACTGTGGGTGACTCCCACACAGTACTCACCAAGGAGGGTGCAAGGAACCATGCCGCACCACAATCTGCAGGATTGCCTTACGGAAGGATGTGTCTGCTGAAGAGGCTTGTATCCAGGTGTAATGTCTAATAAAGGTATGACCACTGTATAGGTCTCCAGGATGGGAACACCCAGAAAAGAAGTTTTTGAGACAGCCTGGGTTCTGGATGAGTGAGCTCTTGCACTTTGAGGTGGAGGAGCTCCATCAACACATAGCAAAGCAGGGTGTAACCGGAAATCCATTTAAACAGTCTATGAGGAGACTTCTTTCCCCTTTCAGCCTCTCAGCAATGGAAACAAAAAATCTGGAAGATTTCCTGAAGGGATTCGTCCTTTGGAAAGCTAAGGTTCAACAGACATCCAAGGAATGTAGCGTCTTGTCTTCTCTGGCATTGTGAGGTTTTGGTGAGACTATAGGCAGGTATAAAACCTGATTTAAGTGGTATTAACTTGGAGTATAACCTCAAAGAAACCTTATCCTTATGGATGACAGTGTAAGGAGGGTCCGCCGTAAGGGCTCTGAGCTCACCTACTCTTTTGGCGGAAGTGATTGCAGTCAGGAAGCTACCTTCATAGACAGATGAAGAAGGGAGCAGAAGGCCAAGTGTTTGAAAGGAGAATCCATGAGCACTGACAAAACTAGACTAAGGTTCCTAATAGACCTCTGTCTGAGTCCCAGAGGAAAGGTTCTGTTAAGGCCTTCCAAAAACCTTATGGTTGTAGAAGGAGTGATACCTTCAGTCTGCTGGATTCAGCAACAACCTGAACCACCAGAGTTCAGGGTGGGGCAAGAATACAAATATTCTGCACCATTAGAACTACTTTTTCTCTGTCCTTTTTGGGCTGGGGATATAGGTGACTGGGATATGCCAGACCATCTTGGCTGGCTCCACTATAGCTTCATTGATCAGAAGTGCTGCCTTGTTTGAGCCTGCCAGCGGAAGGATGAAAAATGTCCAGCAACTTGGGACTTCCTCCAGGGGAATTTGGAGTGATTCCTGGAACTGCTTGTAGTCACATCAGGTGGCAATTCTGAGGCCGGTGCCACCATCTATCTCATCAGACAATGAGGATGAAAGTGCTGCATTGGGTAATTAAGTGGATCTGTCTATTAGAATTGATCCTCCTCGAAATAATACTCCTGAAAGAGCTGACACATCTATCTACTCAGTGACCTTTGTCTGAACTTTAATTCGAATCCTTGGAGGTTGGGAGGTCTGAAGTAAGGATCCAAGAATCCCAATAGGGCCAGTGTGTGTGATCTTAAGAGTAAGGAGCTGGTGCCAAAGGGAAATGGTACCCTTGTTCCTGAACTCTGTAACGTGCACTGTGGAAATGTGACAGTGCCCAAGAGACTCGGGAACTCCATCAGGGCTAATTTCATGCCTTGGAGCAGTGAAGGAGCCGGTGTCTGAGCCTCCAGCTCACCAGAGAAGTAGGATGCTTCAGATTCCACCAGCAGGTGCATTGTTACTGTTTGCCTTGTGATACCTTGGCTGGTAGAGAGTACCAGCAATGGTGTGGGTATCTCCCTAGAGACCAACACTTCCACAAGTGCAATCCTAGGCTCATCTAGGATAGTGTACCCATGTCCAGCATAAGACCAACTGAATAGTAAAGGAAAAGTAAGAAGCATGAAAAAAAACCAGGAAATTGGAAACCTGAATTATACTGTAAAACTCTACAGAGCAGGGACTGTGTCTTTCTGTGTGTATGTACAGTGCCTAGTACAAAGGAGCCTGATTATACCCACAGATGTGGGGGACTTTCCATCACTTGAAATTTGTGAAGATTTTTAAAGGAGATGCTCTAGTTCAATCACAAAATTATTGATCTTAATATCAGAAAACGATGACATTCTTTGGCCTGTGTTATGCAGGAGGTCAGACTAGAGCACAGTGGTCCCTTCTGGACTTAAAATCTCCGGATGCCGATTGAGGCGCTACTAAAAATTATGTTTCATGCAATCTTAATTTAGCCGCCTTGTATGCATACATTATGATACTGTCTTTAATTACATTAATCACATACTATTTTCTCCCACTCAGGCAGCAGTTCAATATTTCATTTGTCCTCAATGTTCAATTTGTGGCCTCATGCCCAATTTACTGCATACCATTCACAACCTCAATGGAACAAAAATATTTTTTTTAAATGTCCCCATGGGCTTTTCTATGGTGCTCATCACCACAGTATCTAAGCACCTCAGAAACAATACATTTAGCTTCACAAAAGCCCAATGAGGTGACGAATTGCCATCCCCATTTTACAGATGGAAAACTGCAGCTCCCACTGGCTTCAGCTGGAGTTAGGAGTCCTCTGCACTCCTCGGCTATAGATGTCTCAAGTTTTGCACCCAGACAATGAAGAACTCATTTCCGATTACCTGTGAAAGTTCTCTTTGCAACTCTATGTTATCCATTACACATCTTCAATGTTCTGCAGCAAATAAGGCAGAGGGTCCTCAAATAAATCTCATTTACTATCATCAATCTTATACACCTATGAAGGCAGGCGTTCTGTGGAAAAAGTAATATGTTCATGCAATTCAAAGATTAATGCCTACACACAAGAGGGAAGAATTAAGATTGCCAAGGCAACATTAATTATTATTTGCATGCTTGACTCTGAAGTCTTAATGTTCTTTAATATCGGTTTTTATTTATTCTCTTTTTCTTTTTGGTAAATAAAAAAATTCTATCAATGTGCAACTAACAACTGACCCAGGGGTTATCATGAGTCTGGACCAGGACCTACAAACCCCTATCAGTTGACCTAAAAAAATAGATCCATTAGCTGAAAGCAGAAGTAGGCAGTTATCCTCCAGCCACTAGAAGAAGGCATGTAACACACTGAACTAGTGGGTTACATATGCAGGAGTAGCCCCATTTCAAGTCAGTATACCTAACCACGAAGGTCATAGAGTCTTTATGAGAGACAGGGTAACTACATAGGAAAGATCTGGGGGCTATAGTCTCAGATGCTTCAAAATGACGTTTGAGGTTCTACAGGGCTTGGGAGCGTGCAGAGAACTATTGGAATACTCAGAAAATTCACATCCAGCGTTGAGGGGGGAAAGAGTTCCACTGTGCATAAGCAAATGGTGATTTTCTGTGGCTTATAAACCACAGCAAAATCTGAACAGATTTTTACAGCAACAGCAAAAAGGCACCAACCCCAGAACTACCAACTACTAGATTTCAAAATCTTACTTCAAACTCATGGAAAGTGTTAGGTAACCTTAATACAATGTAACTACCACTCAATTAATAATTATAAATATAAGTTACATAAATGTACACAGTTTTGCTTATTTGCTATCAAGAATGAAGCAGAAGAGCAGACACGATTTATTGAATTGTACAGGCTATACTTGAAAGCCTGTACTAAATCATATACCTGAAACTGCCTTGTAGCATTTGTCTAATGGGAAAATGGAAAATTCATAGCATTTCCCAAGGAGAATAAAAGGCTTTTTTAAAAAACTCTTAAAAGAACTTTCTTCAAACTGAACTACCATTCAATTTATTCTTGTTGCTTAAAACTGCCAGACATTGAAAATGTTCACTCCAAGATAATTTGGTACATTATTTGGATATAACATATTTTATGTAATTTTTTCCCTTTGGGGGGCTCACCTTGAGTCACTTATATTAGAAAAATAGTCATACACAAATCAGTGCTCCAGGGGTGGGTTGGTAAGACTGAAGAAAAAAAATCAAACAGGTATGGAATCATTTTTCTCTCTTCCCTGCCATTTTCAAGTGCTAGACGCTCCAAAAATATTGGGACAAATACTGTGCTTGTCACCATAGTAACACAAACTAAACTCTTTTCACATGCTTAAATGAAAAATGATTGGTGATGTTCAGTGTTCATGTCTTAAAGGAAATTATTGCTAACTCACAAATTTATTTTAACAAGTGTAGCACTAACATCTATTCTGTTATTGCTAAAAGTAAACAACAATTGAATTGTATACAAAAGGGCTACAGTGTACCTTGTCCATGTTTGCTCTCTTTTTGCTAAGAAAATGGGAGCTAAGAAAAAGGTTGGCACTAGTATGTGGAAAGGTTATTAAACTGGTTAAACTGTGTTTGAAAACTATTCAAGCAGTTTTTCAAATCAGCTGAAACTGATGGCAAACAAAATACTAAGCTGAAAGTGTTTCTAGAAACTTATTTACAATCTTTATCTACTGTAGGCATTCCTACTGTCTCCATCTGTGACGGGGTCTCTGGGGTGCAACCTGGACAGTGAGAACGCTAAGCCCTCTGTCCCACCCACCTGGATTGCCTCTCACACTGTGATGCTGATGTCAAGCTAAAAACCTCTGATTGGCACTGCAGTCACACAGACATCCACAGGCAGGAACATGCCCAACTGAATTACAAGAATGGTCTCCCAAGCACTCATGAACCAACAATAGAGAAGCTCCAGCCAATTCCCCCCAGCTTAAAGAAGCCTTGTTGGGGGCGCAGGAACAAATCATCCCGATATGCAGAAAGAATAGCAAATATGGCAGGCGACCAGCTTAGCTTAAGAGAGAAATCTTCGGTGAGCTTAAACACAAAAAAGGAAGCCTTCAAGAAGTGGAAACTTGGACAGGTGGCTAGGGCGGAGTATAAAAATATTGCTCGAGCATGCAGGGGTGTAATCAGGAAGGCCAAAGCACAATTGGAGTTGCAGCTAGCAAGGGATATGAAGGGTAACAAGAAGGGTTTCTACAGGTATGTATAGCAACAAGAAGGTCAGGGAAAGTATGGGACCCTTACTGAATGTGGGAGGCAACCTAGTGACAGATGATGTGGAAAAAGCTGAAGTACTCAATGCCTTTTTTGCCTCAGTCTTCATAGACAAGGTCAATTCTCAGACTGCTGCAGTGGGCAGCACTATTTGGAGAGGAGGTAAGCACCTCTCTGGCTTCAAGATTAGGCTAGATAAGTTTATGGAGGGAATGGTTTGATGGGATTACGTGATTCTAATCAATTAGGCAATAACGGCCATCGCTGGTAAAATGAGGGTCTGGCTAGAGAATCTTACCTGTATGCTCGGGGTTCTGCTGATCGCCATATTTGGGGTCGGGAAGGAATTTTCCTCCAGGGTAGATTGGCAGTGGCCCTGGAGGTTTTTCGCCTTCCTCCGCAGCATAGGGCAGGGGTCGCAAGCTGGAAGATTCTCTGCGACTTGAAGTCTTTAGATCACGATCTGGAGACTTCAACAGCAGAGTTAAGGGAAAGTGGGGGGGTCAGCTTTTGTGGCCTGCATCATGCGGGGGGTCAGACTAGATGACCATATTGGTCCCTTCTGACCTTAAAGTCTATGAGTCTATGAGTCTAAGCAGCCCTCAGTGGTGAAAGAACAGGTTAAGGACTGTTTAGAAAAGCTGGACATGCACAAGTCTATGGGGCTGGATCTAATGCATCTGAGGGTGCTGAGGGAGTTGGCTGATGTGATTGCAGAGCCATTGGCCATTACCTTTGAAAACTCATGGCGATTGGGGGAGGTCCTGGATGATTGGAAAAAGGCAAATATAGTGCCCATCATTTAAAAAGGGAAGAAGGATAATCCGGGAAACACAGAGCAATCAGCCTCACCTCAATCCCTGGAAAAATTATAGAGCAGGTCGTCAAGGAATCCATTTTGAAGCACTTGGAGGAGAGGATTTCCAGCTCTGCATTTCTGTTATTCTACGGTGCTTTGTGGCCCAGTTCCGGGCTCCAGTGGCTGGTATTTTGTATTTGGAGTCTGGCATGAAGTACCACAAACGCTGGTGACTGGTTGCTTGCAGATGGCAGGAAGTGTTTCTTGGAAAGTGTTTGAAGGAATGTACTATGTTGGGCATTGTTTCCCAAACTTTCAAAAGCTGAGCTCCCCTTTCAAGAAAATTAAACCAATAACACTGCCTCTGTCATACTGGTATGTGCTGTTTAAGGCCTACTCATATTTTAAAATTATTCATAGAATATCAGGGTTGGAAGGGACCTCAGGAGGTCATCTAGTCCAACCCCCTGCTCAAAGCAGGACCAATCCCGAGACGGATTTTTACCCCAGTTCCCTAAATGGCCCTCTCAAGGATTGAACTCACAACCCTGGATTTAGCAAGCCAATGCTCAAACCACTGAGCTATCCCTCCCCCAACATGAAATTAAGTTGCATTTTAAAATAACTTCTTACATTTTTATTTTAAAGGAGTGATGTATATATTCAATACTGGATGTTAAAAAATGTTTCAGTACACATTACATAGCACAAAACTACTAAATCACTTTTAAAGTTTACAACAGTATTACTCAACAGCGATTTGTTATACTTGTTAATGCAAAAAGACAACATCATTGTTTTTTTCCTCTGACGAAGTTTCATTGGTTTCTTCAGGCTCAACTTCCCTATGGTCAGGCTCAGATACCCTGATCGGCCCATGGCCTGGCTCCATGTTGAATTGGGGAGGGTGAAAGGGAAAAGAGATTATGGTGCATCTCAAGTCACCATTTTAGCACCAAAATGAGTAGTCACTCAGACTACATTGTGTAGATCTTCATAAGAAAGTAATGAAAGTCTCTCATTATCCCAGAGTTATGTCATGCTCTCTGCAAATTCAGGCAGACACTGCTGCATCAGTTTCAAGGTTTTCTTTAACAAGAACAGGAGTACTTGTGGCACCTTAGAGACTAACAAATTTATTAGAGCTTAAGCTTTCGTGAGCTACAGCCCACTTCTTCGGATGCATATAGAATGGAACATATATCGAGGAGAATATATACACATACATACAGAGAGCATGAACAGGTGGGAGTTGTCTTACCAACTCAGAGGCCAATTAAGTAAGAGGGAAAAAAAAAAACTTTTGAAGTGATAATCAAGATAGCCCAGTACAGACAGTTTGATAAGAAACTCATGTAATGGCTCAGCCATTACAAACATTGAATCTATCTCCCCTTGTAAGTATTCTCATACTTCTTATCAAACTGTCTGTTCTGGGCTATCTTGATTATCACTTCAAAAGTTTTTTTTTTTTCTCTTACTTAATTGGCCTCTCAGAGTTGGTAAGACAACTCCCACCTGATCATGCTCTCTGTATGTGTGTATATATATCTCCTCAATATATGTTCCATTCTATATGCATCCAAAGAAGTGGGCTGCAGCCCACGAAAGCTTATGCTCTAAAAAATTTGTTAGTCTCTAAGGTGCCACAAGTACTCCTGTTCTTTTTGCGGATACAGACTAACACGGCTGCTACTCTGAAAGGTTTTCTTTGATTCCTTATGTCAGACATTGGCAAAGTGTGTGACAAATGAAAAAAATGTCAAGAACTTTCATTTTTGGAGTGTGCCATACCATAACTGATGTTATAATGTTTGCTTTATAAAAACTTCTTAAAGGGTATTCTATCACTGTATGAATTAAATATGCCAGTTTTTAAAACGAAACTGGGAAAACATATTGCATCATGTGTCACCACCAGGGCCTCAACTCACGGATTTCAATGAGACAAACTTGTGGACCAAGGCACTAAACATGAGCCAACACAGCAGAATCTGGCTCAGGGGTAGCAGTTTTGCAGAATGGGGCAGCAAGACAACTACTTTAAAGGCATTCATCCATGAATCAGCAATGTCTGTTCTGCAATGGATTACTGTTCAGGCAGTGTGCTTCAAATATTTTTTGTATTTAAAGCTTTAAATATTGGAACCACTCTACCTGTGCATGGCTGTCTCATGTTATTTGTTTTACTACTATACTGAAATATAATTAGGAAAGGACAATGGTTTCTTGTTGTGCTTGATTCCATTTATTTGTGGCATGTTGCCCTTTTTTATGAACATTGATTTTAGTTATCTTCTGCTAAAGTTCCCAGATACTTTCCAGCATTAGGTGCCATTAAAGGCCACAGTGTTTAAGAAGATATACAAATCTTAAAGGTCTTAACAAAATATACATGAAGCAAAGCTATTACAAGCTATCATTAAAATTATAATGATACCTTGACTCCAACAAATGTTTATATTATAGTTATGTTTGTGCACAGAGTTCTAGATTGTGATCAGGATCCTATTTTTTCTAGGCATTGTACATAGAGAGAGGGAGAATGTCCTTGTCACAAAGAGCTTACAATTAAAGGGTATGTCTTCACTATGAAATTGGGTCGATTTAATTGAAGTCGATTTTTTAGAAATCGATTTGATACTGTCATTTGTGTGTCCCCACTAAGCGCATTAACTCGGCGGTGTGCGTCCACAGTACCAAGACTAGCGTCGACTTTCGGAGCATTGCACTATGGTAGCTATCCCACAGTCCCCGCAGTCTCCACCCCCCATTGGAATTCTGGGTTGCGCTCCCAATGCCTGATGGGGCAAAAACATTATCGCGGGTGGTTCTGGGTACATGTCGTCAGCCCCCCCATGAAAGCAACGGCAAAAAATTGTTTCTCGCCTTCTTTCCTGGGTTACCTGTGCAGACGACATACCATGGCAAGCATAGAGCCCACTCAGCTCACTGTCACCATACGTCTCCTGGGTGCTGCTGACAGACGCGGTACTGCATTGCTACACAGCAGCAGTTTCTTGCCTTTGCAAGTTGGCAAAGACAGTTAGCAGTCATACTGTACCGTCTGCTGCTGTCTCCTGGTTGTTCGTGGCCGGCCTCGGTGAGGTCGATCGGGGGCGCCTGGACAAAAATGGGAATGACTCCCCAGGTCATTCTCTTCTTTAAGTTTTGTCTAATGGAGATTCAGTCCTGCCTGGAATATCAGGCAAGCCTACTAAAGAACTAGAGAAGCAAACGGCCACTCTGGGTCAGAGCCCCAGACATCCTGCAGAAATGATGAGCTGCATGCCATTCTAGGGAGTACCCCCACAACTACCCCACCCGTTGCGTCCCTCCTCCCCCACCCCTTCCGGGCTACCTTGGCAGTTATCCCCCCCATTTGTGCGACGAATTAATAAAGAATGCATGAATTTGAAACAACACTGACTTTATTGCCTCTGCAAGCAGAGATCAAAGGGGGGAGGGGAGGCTGGTTTACAGGGAAGTAGAGTGAACCACCATTCTGCACTTGCTCAGCCTATAGTTGGACTGCTCCTTACTACTGTCCAGGCTTCATGAGCCATGGGAGCAAGGGGTAGGCTGGGGTAGGTGTGACCGCACGGTGCTGCCTACTGGGAGAGCAGCCTGAGGCAGAAGCCTCCAGCTGGCATGATATTCCAGGCAGGACTGAATCTCCATTACACAAAACTTAAAGAGGAGAATGACCTGGGGAGTCATTCCCATTTTTGTCCAGGCGCCCCCGACCAACCTCACCAAGGCCGGCCAGGAGAACCCATGTCTGCCCAGGCACCCCCGACCGACCTCACCGAGGCCGGCCAGGAGCACCCACAGGACAACGATGACGGCTACCAGTCACACTGTACTGTCTGCCGTCCGCAAGGCAAGGAAAGGGGATGCTAGAATGGCATACAGCTCATCATAGAAGTGGCATGTCTGGGGTTCTTCCCCGGAGCGGCCGTTTGCCTCTCTGGTTTTTTGGTAGGCTTGCCTCAGCGCCTTAAGTGTCACGCGGCACTGCTGCGGGTCCCTGTTATAACCTCTGTCCTTTATGCCCTTGGAGATTTTTTCAAATATTCTGGCATTTCGTCTTTTGGAACGGAGTTCTGATAGCACGGTGTAGCGGGGCGGCCTGGCTCCCAGCCGCCCCTGGAAGGGACGAGCCGGAACGGCCGCCAGAGTGGGCGGAGCCACCACCGCCTGTCCCCGCCCCCCCGGAAGTCAAGGGGCGGGACAGGAAGTATAAAGGCCAAGCCACAATGCTCAGTCACGGGCCGGCAGCGGGAGAGGACAGACGCTGGTGTCCGAGCTCCCGCCGGCCCGAGCCTGCCCAGAGCCCGGTACCCTGAAGAGGACTGGCCGAGCCTGCCCCGAGCCCGGTACTCTGAGGAGGACTGGCCGAGCCGACCCAGACCCTCGTATCCGGAGGAGCGGCCTGAACCAACCCCCGCTGAGAGTCCGGAGGAACCGGCCAGCCTACCCAACGCTCGAGGCCCGGAGGAGCCCATGGTCTGGGACCCGGTCGACGAGACTCAGGATATGCAGGTACCAATGGAGGAGGAGATGGGAAGTGGCCCGGGGATAGCAGACCCCGAACCTATGTCAGTGTGTTGCGGTCAGGATCCCCACTGACCCCGTGGCAGACGGACTGCTGCGGATAGGGCCCCGGGCTGGAACACAGTGGAGTGGGTGGGCCTGTGTTCCCCCCCTGCCACCCCACGCCGGGTGGCAGTCTCTCCTCCTCCCTGCCCAGGGGCCAGGACTGCCCCAAAGTGCCCCAGCCCCTGCTTAAGGCCTGGGCCTCTGAGAGACTAATTGCTTGCTGCCCCGCCCTGATCTAGGGCTTGGGCCACCACAAACTGACCCAGCCCCTGGTTAAGCGCCTGGGCCTCTGAGAGACTAATTGCTTGCTGCCCCGCCCTGATCTAGGGCTTGGGCCGCCACAAACTG
>NW_020664419.1:24044136-24044284 GCF_002925995.2 Terrapene triunguis | reverse complement strand
CAAACTGACCCAGCCCCTTGTTAAGGGCCTGGGCCTCTGAGAGACTAATTGCTTGCAGCTCACTCCCTGCCTAAGGGACTGAGCTTGAACTGCTATTTGCCGCTCACTCCCTGCCTAAGGGACTGAGCTCCACTGCTACTTGTGTGCT
>NW_020664419.1:24019017-24044126 GCF_002925995.2 Terrapene triunguis | reverse complement strand
CTGCTACTTGTGTGCTCACTCCCTGCCTAAGGGACTGAGCTTGAACTGTTATTTGTGGGCTCCAACCCTGCCTAAGGGACAAAGCCCGAAACTGTTATTAGTTTTGTAGCAGGGCGGCCTGGCTCCCAGCCGCCCCTGAAAGGGACGAGCCCCACCCCGGAACGTCTACACACGGATTCGTCTCCCCATACAAAAGTTCGCAGGGCTTTTCCTGTCTATCTGGCCAGTGCATCGGAGTTGAGAGTGCTGTCCAGAGCGGTCACAATGGAGCACTCTGGGATAGCTCCCGGAGGCCAATACCATCGAATTGCATCCAAACTACCCCAAATTCGACCCAGCAAGGCCGATTTCAGTGCTAATCCCCTCATCGGGTAGGAGTACCCAAATCGATTTTAAGAGCCCCTTAAGTCGACAAAAATGGCTTCATAGTGTGGACAGGTGTAGGGTTAAATCGATCTAACGCTGCTAAATTTGACCTAAACTCGTAGTGTAGACCAGGGCTAAGAAAAAGAAACTCAAATAAAAGTGTGAAATAAAAAATTTAGACCTAGCCCATGCTCCGCACACTGCAGAAGTGATTCCTTATTGTATGTTATGTGAAACTATTAACATTCCCACTTGTCCTGATGTAGTGAATTTACCCAGAGGAAGTAATTACAGTAGTCAGGGAGGGAATTTATCCAATTCTTTTTGTGCTAATAATTAAGAAATAAGACAGGTACTGTGTTGTGACACATTATAAGCCTGAGGCAACATGAGTGATGCATTAACAGTTCATGCCCCAATATTAACAAACTACTGATGCCAAACTTCATTAAAAATGAATGTTTAACTAAGTCCATTCCATATGATTGGGTCACGTCCACATCTTCCTAACACAACTTTCACATTTACAATCATGCATCTTAAAAATAAAACAAGTTCATACTAAGTGACAGAACACCAAATTCTAACAAGACAAGTTGTCAAACATCTTTCCAATTCCATGTTTACAATTGCAATAAGATGTTTTATAATAGGGTATTATTGGGAAAAATGTTATCAATTGGGTGACATTTTACAGATTCCAGAGATTTTAAGGCCAGAAGGAACCATTATAATCTTCTAGCCTGACCTCCTGCTTAACATAAGGCCTGGTCTACACTGGGGGAGGAGGGGGGAAATCGATCTAAGATACGCAACTTCAGCTACGAGAATAGCGTAGCTGAAGTCGACGTATCTTAGATCGACTTAGATTGACTTACTTCGCATCCTCGCGGCGCAGGATCGACGGCCGCCGCTCCCCCGTCAACTCCACTTCCGCCTCTCGCAGCGGTGGAGTTCCGGAGTCAACGGGGAGCACGTTCAGGGATTGATTTATCGTGTCTAGATGAGACGCAATAAATCGATCCCCGATAGATCGATCACTACCCGCCCATCCGGCAGGTAGTGTAGACGTACCCTTAGGTACAGAGTTTCACCCAATAATTTCCTGTATCGAGTTCCAAAACTCCAGCCAGTCCTTATATGACTGGGATTGTATCATTATGTTGGCCTTTAAAACAAAAATATATATACATAATGGTTATCCATGGAGGTTGTGGAATCTCCATCATTAGAGTTTTTAAGAACAGGAAACATACACACACCTGTGGGATGGTCTAGGTCTACTTCATCCTGACTTAGCACATGGAGATGAACTAAATGACCTCAAGATCCCTTCCAGCCCTACATTTCTGTGATTTATATTAATCTAGATTGGGTTTTTTAACTGACTAGTGATTTCTAGTATATCAGTTTTTGGATGCTCAACTTAAGATACTTTAAAGGCCCTGATTTTCAGGAAGTGCCAAGAACTCACCCTGTGAAAATCAGGCCCTGTTAAGGGGTCTCATTTTGGGTACCCCAAACTAGGGTATCCAAAAATATACATCACTTTTGAAATTCTTGGCCACATTGTTAAATAGGAGGCTAGAAGTTAACAACTTTTAAATCTTCCTTAATAGAATGTTTAAAGAAACAGCTAAATGCTTTCTAATATATTGAACATTTAGAAACAGGTAAACGTTGCTAACCACCCATTTAGAAAAATGTGTGCATGTTCATCCTTAAGCAATAAAATATCAGGGTTCAACAGAACAAATTATGTAAAGTTTCCTAAATAATGTAGGTTTTGATTTGGATATTCCAGCTGTTTGCAGCACCTCTGACCCTTGTATTATATGCTTAATCAATTAAATAAAAGCTTTCTTACTAGTAATATCTTTATTTTTATCTTAATTAGTACCTTTTGTTATATTTTTCTGCAAGTGTTGAGAGAGTCTCTAACCTACATAATAAGTTCAGTTTCTCCGAGGTAGAACATGCAAAGCTTTGATAAAATATGTCAGATCTACTGTGTTATGAAAGACCATTGAACAATTTTTATTTTGTGGAACAAAGTTTTAATAAATGGAGTCACTGTATATTACGCCAATGAGACTGGAGAAAAGTGCCAACACGGAAAAAATTTGCTTTTGTCCTGGGTATTTACTTCCTCTTTTTACAGATATGTAAACGCAATATTAATAGAAAGCAATATTTTAAAATGGAAAAATATCTATTTTACCTGTTGATGAGATAAATTAACATATTCTTCAATGAAGGGATCTTAGAAATGAGAGAAATCATTTTTCCCCACCTTAAAACCAGCTGTTGTAGTAGATTTATTCATAACAGGAACAGAATTTCCCTTAATGAAATCCTGTTTTGCTCCACTGACAAGATGCCAGTTATCCTACTAGCTTATCAGTATTCTGTTATAACGGAGTAGCAAACATTTACATTGTGTATATCCCTGTAACTAAATAGCCCATAAGAGAAAGAAGCCTTGTGGAATGCAAATGAAGAGCTTTAACAGAAAAGTACTAATTTCAAAGCAAGTGGCCCTTGTGTGTGATGACCAGATGTCAAAGACTAAGTGGATTCCTCACTCTCCATCATCAAAGGAAAAGCCCATGTGAGTAGTGATACTGTCAGCTTGTTTTCTGTGAGAAGAAGCTATAAGTATGGATTCAAGGAAAGATCCTTCATCTCTGGACTGTTTGGACTCGTACAGGGCAGAATAAGTGAACGAGAAGACAGAGGTCCCCGGAGATATTCTGGGTAGCCCTGAAAGGCTTTTGGGAAACTGGCAGGTTTGGTATTATAGACTGACTCACCTGTATATATATTTTACCTGCTTTAACCTCTCAATAACTCACTTCCTTTTCTTAGCTAATAAACCTTTAGTTAGTTTTCTACAGAATTGGCAATCAGCATTGTCTTTGATGTAAGATCTAGAGTACCAATTGATCTGGGGTAAGTGACTGGTCTCTTGGGACTGGGAGCAATGTGATGGGATCTTTGGTATAAGTGACCATTTATCAAAGACCAGTTTGTCTGGGTGGCAAGATAGACTGGAGTGGCTATGGGGACTGCATCTGACTCCATGGTAAGACTGATATAGTGATCCAGGAGTTCACATTTGTTACTAGCTTGGTGAAACCTAATTATAGACATACCACCAGTTTGGGGTGCATGTCCTGAGGTAGGCACACACAGTTGTGAGCCACTCCAGACAGCATAACATTTTACCTCTATATTTGGCACTGATGCACCAATACTGGAATACTGTGTCCAGTTCTGGTGTCCAAAATTGAAGAAGGTTGATAAATTAAAGAGGGTTCAGAGAAAAACTAGAGAATGATTAAAGGGTTAGAAAACATGCCTTATAGCGATAGACTCAAGGAGCTCAATCAATTTAGCTTAACAGAGAGAAGGTTAAGGAGTGACTTGATTAGACTACATAAGTATCTATATGAGCAACAAATATATTATAATGGGCTCTTCAATCTACCAGAGAAAGGTATCACACGATTCAAAGGCTGGAAATTGAAGCTAGACAAATTCAGACTGGAAATAAATTATTAATTTTTAACCGTCGGAGTAATTAACCATTACAACAATTTACCAAAGGTTGTGGTGGATTCTTTATCACTGACAATTTTTAAATCAAGAGTGGATGTTTTTCTAAAAGCTCTGCTCTAGGAATTATCTGGGGAAAGTTCTATGGCCTGTGTTACTCAGGAGATGAGACTAGACTATCACAATGGTCCCTTTTGGCCTTGGAATCTATGAACTCAGAGTGCCGGGATGGGGGAGAGGGAGGGGAAAGCTAGCCCTGTAACCATGGCACCTACAATTTAGCAAGGTGACTATTAATAATGTTAAAAAAGGTATGCTTCAATAACTAATGTCTGAACAAACAAAAGTTTAACAAGAAAACCTATTCTTCTACTCTAGTCCTTTCATCATAGGACTTTCAATGTATTAAATAATTATGTGGACTTTTATTCATCAAATTAAAACATCTATTTTACAGTTTCCCTCTCATCTTCACAAGGTTAAAGAGCAAAGAAGCTACAAGCTTACCTCCAATTTTAGCTGTCAGAGTATGTTCTGTGACCCAAACAATGAATCGTATTGTTTAACTGTAGTGGAGTGTTACAATTGTTTCCTAGTGGTCAAAGAAATCTTTCCCCTATGCTCATTTAACTCTTTCATGGAACACTGCATTTTTGCCTAAATCCCTGTTACATGTAAATATGCAGCTACCGTGGGAGTAATCTTTTTGGAATTGTATATTCAGTTCTGAAGTTGAAATAGTGAAAAACCAGACTTTTTTCCTTTTTAATTAAATGAACTCTTGAATACCATTAGATATTCTGAAGGTAGCATAATTTCATTTCCTTTTAAGCACATTATGGATATGTCTTTTATATTTACATATGCTTATTTCTTATCCAAAATTATATCAATATGACTACCACATAAAAACATATGCTCACAGATAGCACAAGTTGTGTGGTTAATGCATGTGCACACAAAAATCAGGAAATTCAAAGTTGTGTTTCCCTGGCTGCTTCTGACAAATCAACATGAAAATCAGAGACTATTCACCAGGCTGATTGCACTACATACTCAACCAATCTGACTTTAAATTGAACTTGCTATCTAGATGCTCTTCTTTCAGTGTTGCTGGGTTATTCTCCACCCACTCTAAAGGGACACATTTATAGCCTTTAACAAGCATGTTCTTTCACCAACAAATTCTAGCACTGAGACTAGTAGCAGATTAGATATCACAGTCATCTTGAAGGAAGCAAACCTCAGACTATTGTCCAATCATATTAGGTAAATAGAATTACATCACTGAAGAATCTGTCTCAATGGCACGGGCCCCAGGCCATGAACTAAGCGTTGCCACTTTCACCATAACAATCAAAATCTTTCCTGTCCTCATCATCCATGTAATCAAAACTGTCATTGTGAAGACAAGAAGCCTGCATTAATCAAGGCATGCTCCCTGCTCCAATTTATTCAATGTCACTACAAAAGTCATCTCTCCACCTTCACTATGTCACCTCCCTTGAATCTCTTTAATGAATTATTCAGCGAAGGAGTAAGCCTACTTCCTCAACTCTACAGAACCTTACCCTTTCATCTTTGCTCTTCCTTGCGATTTCCCTCAGACCTTCCTCCTTCCAGTTCCTTTTGTCCCATGGCCATTATTTATGCTATACACAATAATCTCTACTTGTCAGCCAAGCAACTGCCCCTCCAGCAAGCTTACTACTTCCAGGAATCTTTCAAACCAACCACCTCTGCACATGCTCTTTTACCTGATGTCTTGTGCTCCATCTCACCTATGTCTTGTCCATTAGGTTGCAAACAGTTTGGAGCATGGCATGTATCTTGTTCTAAGCTTGTAAACCACTATGCAAGTTTACAATGCTATAAAGCTGACTTAACAATACTGAATTTATTTGGATGACATACTTCTTTCAAATCCAAGAAATATTCTTGCTTTTACAGTTTCCTAGAATTCAACTGAGCTCCTAAATGGTATGGAAATTGGGATTGGAAGTCTCTAACTTCTGGAAACTGACTTGAAAGCCAAGTTAGTTACTCTCACTGGTGTAACCCAAGTACAAAAGAACGTACTTTTTGCCCTATGGGAGGACTTTTTGCCTTATGGGATTGCCTCTTTCTCTATATTTTTAAAACTTGAGCTATAGCTGTAGCTAGACAAAAATGAATATAGTTATATATTAAGTGTTTCCATTCAACTCCAATCTATAGATGATGATTGGTTTGAAGCAACCGGTGTATGTTGATAAGTATTCTGAAGACTGATGAAGACCAAATTTCCTTGATTTACTATTTTCCAAAGTTCTGGTTTGAATCTTCTGGAGATTAAGAAACTGTTCGTACATTTTTAATTCATACACTTTTCCTTTAGTGGGGCTGGCATAAAGTTGATATGCAGAAGATTTATTGTACTTTCAAAGGCCTAGTTTTCTTTTTCAAAAGATGTAACACCCTGTTGAAGCTTGAGCTTCAAAAAAAAAAAAAACTTTAATGCAAGTTCTAGTTATTGAAAGCACACACCAAAATATTAATATTAGCTTTCATGAAGTGAACTCTGTCCCATTCCTACTGATAATGTCTGAACAAATAACAGACTGACATCAAACTTGTCTTGTTACAGTGAGTAGAGTCAGACTATTCTCTACTATTGTTCTGTCTGGGAAAATCAACAAAAAGGCAAAAGTAGAAATGTGCAAATGTGAACTTTCATGGTGAATGCCGGAAAGGTGTCTTGTCTTCAGAAGCAGCCTTTGAATAAGTCTTTTCTTCCTTGGCTGTAAGTAAAAGGGATTTTGTTCTGGAATGTAGTTTAGTGCTGCATCACATCCTTCCCTGAAGAACATCTGACCTTTAAAGGGCAAAGTAATTATCCTTCCTTTCCAGGTTAAATTTCCTGACCAAAGATTTACCTACAAAATGCTACCTTAAAAACCAGGGTTTACAGCTAGATTTTGTGAAGGTAGGAAAACAACATCTATACATGACACTCAGAAAACTTTACTGCTACGGAAATGAAGTCTTAGAGAGGATTCTTCATAGTAGTCAGCTACACATGATCTACTCTCCAATACTACAGAATAACTTTTGGAAGTTTGTGTTATTTGTGAACGGATTTAGGACCAACCTTTTAGCACTGCTCTAAAATGTTAGAAATAGAATAAATATATCCTTTAAAATATACAGTCTTCACCTTATTTGTCTCACTGAGGACATGACCATTATGCTTATTATACAGTGCACTTTTCAATGAAGAGCAGAGATGTGGTAGACAAATTAAGCCAGCCTTTCAAGGGCATGTCAATAAATGGAAGGAACATCAGAACAACTTTTTATTTGCTGCCTTATTTATCTACTGTTTACCATTTTAGATGTGTTAACTGTCTGACACGTTCCACATTCATGGCCAAATTACTGCAGGAGTCATTTTCTAATTACACTATCTCACAATACGTTGCTTAGTGATTTCCCTGGACATTTTTGGGGACATCAGATAACTTCATATTTCATTTGCCTACATTCTCAGAATTGTAGGTCATCCAACAAGGTCGTTCTTTGGCTTCCGCTCAAAGCCAGTCAAAATCTCTTACAGACTATGTGTTATCAGATGGGAAGAGTTCTGCTTGTTTCTTTCAAGAAGACTATAAAGAAAATGGCTCTGAATTCGAATTGTTGAAAAGCCAAGAATAAAACTGAAATTCCCCTGTAAGCAAGACATTTTTCTGCCTGCACCTCATAAAGTAGACACACACAGCACACTATATCCAGACCTATGCCCTTCCTGGTATTTGGTTTTGTGACAGACAACAAAAGCTTCAGGCTAAGCTGTTTACACAAACCTCGCTGTTCTTCGGTTTTCCTTAAGTATCCCTAGTTCCTTCTGTCAGAGACACCAACCCATCTTACACCGTGTTTAGAGATAAGATCCACCTAATAGTATGAGTCAGCAATAATTGCTGGGTTAAAGCCCTCAGCAAGGATGACATAAGGAGCCCTGCATCCATAATGCAGGATCATAGAAAAACCCCGCTCCAGCACACTCAAATTTAGCTGATGTCCATAGCAGCAAGCACATTAATATCTTTTTGGGCTGCAGGCCTGCCACACAGTGCAACTCTCAGTAAAGATAAAGGCATTCAAAAGGGAACTAATGGAAGAATTAATGAACAACACACCTCTAGGACCCCTCTGGAGGACCAGTTTAAAATTGTTGTAACAAAACACCACAGACTCAAAGAGTGACAGAACCTAAACATGGTCATGAAAGAAAAGTTACAAGAAATAAAAGAAGGGGTACTGGAAAACTCTGCTCCTGCAAAAATATTGGCAAAGTGCAGCTTGATGATAGAGCAGCTGGAGAAGGGAATGGTAGCCAAGAATAATCATGTATTCAGGGTACTGGTAGAGAAGAATTCCTGACTCAATTAACTTTACAGGAAAATCTGTTGCAAGCTGAAACCAAGTGAAGATGAGGAACTAACTTACAAGAAGAAAGAATGCACCAGCTCTAAGCAGGAGAATGTATAACCCAAGAATGGAGGTGGGAATGCCCATTTTTATTCTGATGACCAGGAACAAGTTGTGAGGGAAATCAAGGATTAATCAACTACACCATTTCAGAGAGCAAAAACACTTCTCAGATTCAGCCCAAAGCCAGGTCTGAGTTCAGAATGTACAAAAATTAACAACCATCTAGGCTGGAGGAGTAAGAGAAAAAGGAAGAGATGGATGCCTCCCTCCTGTTTCCAGAAACAAAGGATTATTTATGGAGAACACATTTTATCATTACAGACACAAGTAGACTGTTAACCAGAGAGCAAAGGCCATAGCTGGATAGTCTGCTATAGGAGCAGAACATTAGATTGATCACCATCTACTGCAATATTGTTGAATTTTGTAGATCATTCTGGGTGAATTGCACCCAACAGCAGAGGTGCAGTGCATCATGTAAGCCCCACAGAGTGTTCCAAGGGAGAGCTACACATGAAGTCACCCTGGCGGGGAGACCTCTGCACACCCACTGTCTTCCCGAGGTTGTCACATAAGGTGTGATTTAGGGCAGGCCAAGGGAGGAGTCAAGTGATGCATTATTATATAGCAGCTCATGCAAAGTAGCACAGAGGGTGATGCAGTCACTGATCTAGTCCACAGGTGGGAGTGGGGGGGGGGGGAGGAGAAGGGATTCTGTTGCAGTCCCACACTGAATCCAGACTGTACAATCTCGCACACACATCATCCATGTAAACTCCAGTTATTCAGTCTTCATGCAGATAACCGCACTTTCAGCAGGATCCTGAATGAAATTTAAATGTGCTTGGTTTCATGTTTGATTTCACTCGCAATATGTGCTTTGCTACATCTGTACTTTTTATATTGCTTGGAACTAGGAGTGGATACATGAGCAGGAGCTATGATTTTGGGTACTTTCAGCAACTCAAAGAATAATTTAAATAAGTGGACAGAGAACTTTCCATTATTTGACTTAGTGAAATCTAACTGGGTCATTAACTTTGATTGTTTTAAAAATATATAGACACCACAAAAGCAGTAACCTGATTTATTTAAAGTAAGGAGCCACACTATCAGACTAAACGAATTTATCTAAAGATGACTACAGTAACTCCTCACTTAACGTCCTCCCGCTTAACGTTGTTTCGAAGTTACGTCACTGATCCATTAGGGAACATACTCGTTTAAAGTTGTGCAATACTCCCTTATAACGTTGTTTGGCTGACTTTACAAGGGAGCATTGCACAAGTTTCTCTTCTCCGCCTCCTCCCTCTCCCTCCCAGTGCTTCCCTCGCCGCCAAACAGCTGTTTGGAGGCGCTTAGGACTTTCTGGGAGGGAGGGAGCGAGCGAGCGGGGAAGCAGCCCCCTGCCGGCAGGGCCACCTGGAACACAGGGGCTTTAGGCGCTGCAGGGCCCTGGGTTAAGGGGGCCCCTTTCGGAATGCGGCCCTGCGAGCACGGGACGGAGGACTCAGGAGGAGCAGGGGCAGCCGCGCAGCCAGCAGCTGGAGAGAAGCGGCACTTTCCCCTTCAAAGCATCGCTTCTCTCCAGCCGGCTTTGCAAGGGAAAGCGCCTCTTCTCTCTGGCCGCTGGCTCGCGGCTGCCCCTGTTCCTCTGGAGTCCTCTGGCCCCTGCTTGCAGGGCCGCATTCTGAAAGGGGCTTTAGAGCTGCAGGCCAGGCCCTGGGGCCTCCTTAGCCCAGGGCCTGCAGCCCCTAAAGCCCCTGCATTCTGGGTGGCCCTGCCTGCCGGGGGGAGGGGGGCAGCTCCCAGAATTGCTGCTCCCAGAATCGCAGCCAACTGGACGGTGCCACACTGCGCAGAGTCACCTGCATACCCCCTGCATCAAACAGGAGCTGCCCCAGGTAAGTGCTCTGCACCGCCTGCTTGCCCCAGCCCTGAGCGCCCTCCCGCACCCCCACCCTGAGTGCCCTCCCGCACCCTAACTCCCTCCAAGACCCCGCACCCCCAACCTGAGTCCCAGGAGTAAGCCAGGGGCACCTCCCCACCACAGTACAGTATATAATGCCTTTTGTCTGCCCCCCAAAAATTTCCTTGGAACCTAACCCCCTACATTTACATTAAATCTCATGGGAAAATTGGATTCATTTAACACCGTTTCACTTAAAGTTGCATTTTTCAGGAACATAACTACAACATTAAGTGAGGAGTTACTGTACTTGACTTTATATATGCTAACTTTTTTAAACCAGTGGTTCTCAACTTTTCCCAGCTACTGAAACCTGAGCCCTGCCACCCACATATTAAGCATGTATCTTAGCTTTGTAGTGCCCCCTGTGCCATGGAGCCCCGGGCAGTTGCCGTCCCCTAAAGCTGGCCCTACACTTGCAACAACCCTAAACCTGTCCTGTGACCCTCCCCACCTTCCACAGGCCATGACCTACAGGTTGAGAAACACTGATCTAGATGAGATGATGTACCCCATGGAAAACCTCTGAGTATCCCCAGGGATACACGTACCGCTGGTTGAGAACCATGGTTTTAAACCATGCACAAAACTACTACAGTTAGAATAGCTTTGAAATGTTTGCTTTGGAGTGTGATTTTCAAAAGTGTGTAAGTCAACTACCCACCTCAAGTGCCACTGAGTTGACTTGTACTCCTGAGTTATACACTTTTGAAAATCCCAACTAAAATGAACATGACTCCAAAAACACTCCAAATTGTGTAACCTGTCGCAGACGCCAAGTCGACAGCAACAAAGTAATTTGATTATGTACTATCAGACGGGAAAAATTTTAAATACACACTACCACCAGGTAACTCCTGTTGCACTTCCCACCAGCTCTGAGTGGTAGAAGTTGTCTCCTTGGTGATTTCAGAAATAATGACTTTCAAAGGTTGTCTTGTACTTCTTGCTTCCTTACATAATTACTATAGTTACTGTCCCTTAGTTGTCAACCTCAGAAAAAGGTAGGGGGAAAAAAAAAAAAAAATCAAGGAGTCAACGGAACTGCTCACATGCTTACAGTTAAACACGCACAAGTATTTGCGGGATCAGAGCATAAAGATGTAAAAGAAATACAAAGAATTTGAATGACCACACCACAATTTAAAGGTAGAGCATAAATGACTTCAAAAGACTGTGTTTACTATAATGTTGATAGTAATGTATATGTCTAGTTCTGTAAGTCTTGCTAACAGTTGCTTGCTGAGATTCTGCTCAGCCAAGACATAGCCTCTGGATAACTTCAGGCATTTGAGGGATTAACCCTTCCATAGCCTCGATTTTGTCCTTTCCTACATACCAATCTTTTTTCTATCAATGATAGAAATGAACATACAAAATAGATATATTTAACTTAAGTATAAATCTACTCATGTCCATCTTATAATAACAGATTATTTGTGAACTATATGCCTTGCTTATTCCTTCTTTAAACATACATTTCAAGTGACAACATAAAATCTTATAATATATAGCTTCATTTTTCCTCACTTAAAAAATAAAATCAGGATAGCATTTACAACAGCATCTTCAGTTCTACAGATGAATTTCTTTAGACTTAAACTACCAATATGATAATACTTGAAATATTTACAAGATCAGGAAAAAACATTAAATTACCACAAAGTACAATTTCCTGTTATTTGCCTCCTTAGTGACATAGGTAGACAGAGATGCCAAGAAATTTCTAACCTACCTGCTCCAACTTCTTTTTCTTCCTCTTCAATGTTGTTTTTGATACTATCATATTCCTCATCAATTGTCTGGTTGCCACGTATCTGAGACAGAATTCTCCGTGCTTTCTGAGTTTGGCCTTTCTGAATCAGCCAGCGGGGGCTTTCAGGAAGAAACAGGAAGCCAAAAAACTGTATAATTGCTGGAACTGCTGAGAGGCCCAGCATGTACCTACAAACAAACAAAAATATCTTTAATTCAAACTTAAAAAATTCTCACATCTGCAAGTGCTCCAGCTCCCATTAGCCACTTTCTAAAAACACATCCCGCAGCTTAAATAACCAAATGGGTGAATGTATGCTTCACAAAAGCAGCATCCAGGATTTTTGATCAGAATCAAAAGGAATCTTGAAGAGACTGTTGTGCTGCTTACATTTAACTTGGGTGTTAAAAAAGACATAATATTCACTACAAAGACATAACTTTCAATTTCAGTTCTTTACAAAATAATTACTTTACAACACATCTGCCTTTATGGCCGCACTTCTCAGCGCCACCAACAGAAGACTCAACATTATAATTGCCATTTCTACAGGGCAATTCAAGTGGATGGCCCCAAAATGTAAAACTCCCCCAAGAAGTTTCCATGCTGTTTTAAAAAATCCCAGGGGATGGAGAAAAATAGCCTCAAACACAAATGCTACAGCAGTCTTAAAAATACCAAATTCTTCACTGGGAAACCCTTCAGAAAATGGGGAAATGGCAGAAGTGCTAAATTACGTTTTTGTTTCAGTTTTCACCAAAAAGTTTAGTAGTGATTGGACGTCTAACATAGTTAATGCCAGTGAAAATGAGGTAGGATCAGAGGCTAAAATAGGGAAAGAACAAGTTAAAAATTACATAGACAAGCCAGATATCTTTTAAGTGCCCAGGGCCTGATGAAATATATCCTAGAATACTCAAGGAGCTGACTAAGGAGCTATCTGAGCCATTAGTAATTATCTTTGAAAAGTCATGGAAGACAGGAGAGATTCCAGAGGACTAGAAAAGTGCATATATAGTGCCACTCTATAAAAAGGGAAATAAGGACAACCTGGGGAATTACAGACCAGTCAGCTTAACTTCAGTACCCGGCAAGATAATGGAGCAAATAATTAAGCAATCAATTTGCAAACATCTAGATGATAGTAAGGTGATAAGTAACAGTCAGCATGGATTTGTCAAGAACAAATCATGTCAAACCAACCTAATAGCTTTCTTTGACACGGTAACAAGCTTTGTGGATAGGGGGAAGTAAAGATATATCACATGTAAGGCTTTTGATACTGTCTAATGAGCTTCTCATAAACAAACTAGGGAAATACAACCTAGATGGAGTTACTATAAAGTGGGTGCATAACTTATTTTAAAACCATTCCTAGAGAGTAGTTATCAGTGGTTCACAGTCAAGCTGGAAGGGCATATCAAATGGGGTCCCACAGGGATCAGTTCTGGGTTCAGTTCTGTTCAATATCTTCATCAGTGATTTAGATAATGGCACAGATATACACTTATAAAGTTTGTGGACGATGCTAAGCTGGGAAGGGTTACAAGTGCTTTGGAGGATAGGATTAAAATTCAAAATGATCTGGACAAACTGGAGAAATGGCCTGAAGTAAACAGGATGAAATTAAATAAGAACAAATGCAAAGTACTCCATTTAGGAAGGAACAATCGGTTCCACAAATACAAAATAGGAAATGATTGCCTAGGAAGGAGCAATGCAGAAAGGTGTCGGGGGGGGGGGGCATAGTGGATCACAAGCTAAATATGAGTCAACAGTGCAACACTATTGAAAAAAAAAAGAAAGAAAGAAAAAAAACCCCAAAAGACATCATTCTGGGATGTGTTAGAAGGAGTGTTGTAAATGAGACGTGAGAAATAATTCTTCCATTCTTACTCAGGCCTCAGTTGCAGTATTGTGTCCAGTTCTGGGCACCACATTTCAGGAAAGATGTGGACAAATTGGAGAAAGTCCAGAGAAGAGCAACAAAAATTATTAAAGATCTAGAAAACATCACCTACGATGGAAGATTGAAAAAAATGGGTATATTTAGGCTGGAAAAGAGAAGATTGAGAGGGGACACGATAACAGTTTTCAAGTACAGAAAAGGCTGTTACAAAGAGAAAGGAGAAAAAATATTCTCTTTAACCTCAGACGATAGGACAAGAAGCAATGCTCTTAAATTGCAGCAAGGGAGGTTTAGGTTGGACATTAGGAAAAACTTGCTATCAGGGTAGCTAAGCACTGGAATAAATTGCCTAGGGAGGTTGTAGAATCTCCATCACTGGAGATTTTTAAAAGCAGGTTAGACAAACCTGTCAGCTATGGTCTAGATAATACTTAGTCCTGTCATGAGTGCAGGGGACTGGACTAAATGATCTTTCGAGGTCCCTTCCAGTCCTACGATTCTATGCTGGGATTACGAACACACATGATAACACAATATTCACTAAACACTAGTGTAAATCAGCACTAACTCCACTGAAATCAATGGAATTGAACTGGTATAAAATCAGCTACAGGGTAATCTGGCCCATAATTTCTTCTATTTCCCACCCCTAATAGCTCCATTCTTGTAGACCAGAAGGTGACTTAAGCAGGTGAGGATTCTGCCCTCTGAAATGCTTGGAAGATAGGATGCTCATCAATTTCAACCCAGATGGCTCACAAGAATGAGTCTGGAGGTAAAAGCCCCACATGTCAGCAATCGCAGTAGCGAAGAGTCTTGGGTTGATAAATACCCCAAGTCCTTACCTGGGCTATTTACAATATTGATTTTTTTGGGGGGAGGGGTGGAGAACTTAGGTTTGTCTCTTCAGTGTGGGGAGGAAATGATAAGAGAAAATTGGTTATAGAGAGAGGGGGCAAATTCTATTTCTGATGCTTGAGTCAAAATAGAATTCTCCTCACTCTCCCATAGCCATATTGGTTTTTCATGGCTAAAAAGTAACACACTTATGTTGTGACAGTAAAGCTGGTGTGAGTCTAAATATACACAGGAGTAAGGATCTATGGAGTAGACATATTTACAATTTTCTGACTATATGTACAAATGCAACAGAGAAACTTCATTTTAATTGACACAGGACCCACCCATGTAAAAAGGAGTTAATTTCTGACTTTTGGAAGGCAGTTTGCCTCGATCCAGCTCTGGAGTCTCTAAAAGTCCAATTCAAAACATCATCATCCATATGTGGAGTTGGAATTTACTCTTCCATTTACAATACGCTGGCTGATCTAACATTCTGTGATCATCTCCAGGGTTATGGTTGGGAGAACAAGCTAGGCTGCCAATGCTGGAACCCAGTAATGATTAACAACCTTATGTCATATCTTGCCCTGGCTACGCAGGGCAATTAAAACAGAAGACAAAAGTAAACTGACAGTACAGAGTTCTAGGGTTCTGATCTATGTGCTTTTGCTTATTTCTTCTGTTTTATTTCTTCAAAAATAAAATGACAGACACGAGTAATAATAAATAATGTATTTGCAAACACAAATATATTAGTTTTCAAAACAGTAAAACTGAAATACCAGTACATATTTCTAGCATACTGCACTGAAGAATTATAGACTATAAATGATCCAATCATACACATGTATAGAAACAGACATTTGGCTCAGCTGTAAAGTGAATTTTTTCCCCCCACATTGAATCCAGGATATTCCATAACATCCAAACCTAAAGCTGATTTCCACTTATGCATAACTAGTTTTCACAATTATATGTACTCAAAGTATTTCTGCACATATTTTTGTTCAGAATATACTCCAAAGCCTCCCCATGTGTATGAAGTTTATATAGTTTTCTGGCTTTTCAGCATGGTAATGAAAAAGTAAGTGTTATTTAGCTCACAAAAAGGTCTTTCACTTAAAATGTCACAGTAGGTCAGGCAAAGGCAGAAGTCCTCCAGTTTCATGATCTATCTCAAAAAATCTTAAAGAATAAAATGTTCTTCAGCTTTTCTAGCCAAAGTTTGATTTGTTTAGAAATTATGGATATTCAAAAAAGAACATCCAGGAAGGTAACAGCATAATTTAAGTAATTTGTTTTTTAAATTCATCTTTTTACTGTACATGAAATCACCACATTCATCAAGCATTGGAAGAAACCTGAAGATATCTGGATGTTTTATTTCAAATGGTCCTGGAACCACTCTAAATGCAGCTAACACCTTGTTCACTTCATTAGTTATCTTGACTGTACTAGCTGCAAACATACCCCTAGTAGATTCTTTATACAGCAAAATTTAGTGTATAAACATCCTCACACCCTGAAATGATTCCATTAGCTAACAGAATTAACAGTGGTTATTTCAACTGGACTTGAAAAACAAATGTTTTTCAGTCTCAAGGTGCATGCTTCCAGACAGGGAGCGGGGGGCAACAAAATCTCATTCCTGGACATTTTGCAAAGTACACTATAAAGAGAAAACAACCAAACAGTGGGGGGAGGGATCATTCAAACATTAGAGGAATTTAATTTCAGGCCTGCTACCCAAATTCATTTAGTGATAAGCCAAAACATGGTTACAATTGAAATGGAAGCAATATAAAGGCCATCAAAAAATTTTATTTATGGGTTTAATGAAGATGGTAACTGCAGGGCAAAGAGACAGAGAATGGAAGAGGAGGGGGATGAAGGAGCATGTAGTAGCTAAGGTAAAGAGGGACAAGTTGGCTATTCTGAACAGTGCACATCCATCCCAATCTTTCATATCAACCTGTGGGTAGCAGATTTAATCCTCTGGCTACTAACTTATATCTTGACTTTAGCAAAGCTTTTGATACGGTCTCCCATAGTATTCTTGCCAGCAAGTTAAAAAAGTATGGATTGGATGAATGGACTATAAGGTGGATAGAAAGCTGGCTAGATCATTGGGCTCAATGGGTAGTGATCAATGGCTCCATGTCTAGTTGACAGCCAGTATCAAGCGAGTGCCACAGGGGTCTGTCCTGGGGCCAGTTTTGTTCAACATCTTTATTAAAGATCTGGATGATGGGATGGATTGCACCCTCAGCAAGTTCACAGATGACACTAAGCTGCGGGGAAGAGGGATAGGGAAGGTAGGGGTAGGGTCCAGAGTGACCTAGACAAATAGGAGGATTGGGCTAAAAGGAATCTGATGAGGTTCAACAAGGACAAGTGCAGAGTCCTGCAAATAGGACGGAAGAATCCCATGCACTGCTACAGGCTGGGGACTGACTGGCTAAGCGGCAGTTCTGCTGAAAAAGACCTGGGGATTACAGTGAACAAGAAGCTGGACATGAGTCAACAGTGTGCTCTTGTTGCCAAGAAGCTTAATGGCATATTGGGCTGCACTAGTAGGAGCATTGCCAGCAGATCGAGGAAAGTGATTATTCCCCCTCTATTCAGCACTGGAGTATTGTGTCCAGTTCTGGGCCTCCCCCCCCCACTACAGAAAGGATGTGGACAAACTGAAGAGAGAGTCCAGCGGAGGGCAAAGAAAGTGATATGGGGGCTGGAGCAGATGACTTATGAGGAGAGGCTGAGGGAACTGGGCTTATTTAGTCTGCCGAAGAGAAGAGTGAGGGTGGATTTGATAGCAGCCTTCAACTACCTGAAGGGGGGTTCCAAAGAGGATGGAGTTAGGCTGTTCTCAGTGGTGGCAGATGACAGAACAAGGAGCAATAGTCTCAAGTTGCAGTGGGGGAGGTCTAGGTTGGATATTAGGAAAAACTATTTCACTAGAAGGGTGGTGAAGCACTGGAATGGGTTACCTAAGGAGGTGGTGGAATCTCCATCCTTTGAGGTTTTTAAGGCCCAGCTTGACAAAGCCCTGGCTGAGATGATTTAGTTGGGGTTGGTCCTGTTTTTGAGCAGGGGGTTGGACTAGATGAACCTCCTGAGGTCCCTTCCAACTTTAATCTTTTATGATTCTGTAGTAAATTCCAAACCTTATTTGTGAGTAGACTGCAGGAAAGATGGTGAAAGGACAAGTAAAGACAACTCAGGAAACAATATCCCGTCACCTATTATAAAAAGAAAAGCAGACACTACAAAGAGAAAGTAAATCAAGAGAAGAAAGCTGTAGTAGGCAAAGCTGATTGAGCAGCATTTGACCAACATATCTGACAAATGTCACCAGTATTCACTAAGTAACGCGCCAATTAGCCATGTGGCTATCACACACTATTCATGAATATATTTATTCAGTGAACACCAGTAAACTTCATCAAATGATATACTCAACATATGGTTCTTCTACCATTTGTCCATCTCTAATAGTAAGTTGATGTTTTAAAAGAGAGGACTAAATATATTACAATCACATATAGTACATAATTGGTTTATTCCTTTAAATTACAGGGAGCGTGACAGCAGAGCTGACTTTCAACCTGATCTATGAGGTTTAGTCCTCTAGATTTTAGACAAAAGGTATATATTTCCTGTTTTGTCCGTGATAAAGTGCTTTATCAATATAATTAATATGCCTGAGTGCTATGTTTGTAGTCACAATGGAGTATGGAGAGCAAGCCAAGAGGAAAAATACCTGAAGAGCCAAGAGTATAAATCTACTGCAAGTTGACTAGCTGCCTGGTCTGGAAATAGGAATAACTTTCAGTCTAGATTTGGTATATTACAGTATAACATAGGTCCTAATGTCACTCTGGCAATTTTTAAAAACGTACATCTAGTGAGCTAGCATTCAGAAATCTAATATATTTCTTTCCTATGGAGAGTATAAGACTGAATTTGAAGCCAAATGCCTAACAGAAGTGAAAAAAATCCAGCATGAAATTTAATATATTTTCTGTAACATTCCTCCTCAGAGACATCACTATAATACTTTTGAGTTGGCATTGGGAGAGTATATAAACATGACAGGAGAATCATGCTGAATTTTTTTGTTTTGTTTTGTTTGTAATTTACTATCCAGTATTTGCAAGAACAAGTAGAGATTAGAGAAGGTGTTTACCATTTTCATTGGCATTAGCAGGTTAAAGAATATTTCGGTAAATTAGATGTATTCACGTCAAGAGGAAAATTCACCCTAGGATACTTGAACAAGATGAAGCAATCTTGGAACCATTAGCAATTATCGTTGAGAACTAATGGAGGATGGGTGAGGTCCCAGAGAACTGGAGAAGAGCACACATAGTACCTTATCTTTAAAATGGGGAGCAAAGAGGACTGGGAAATTCTAGACCAATCAGCCTAACTTCGAAACCTTGAAAGTTACTGGAACAAAATTACTGTAAGCATCTTGAAGATAATAGGGTTATAAGGAAACAAAATGACAGTGATAAGGTCTCTCCAAGAAAAATACCAACGGTCCTTAAGAGAACAATGGGGGACCTGTTCATTGGGAAATGCCTACCAGCCTGTCTAACAGTCCTATCTTTCCAAGCCCAAAGTCTAAAATCAAAAGGACTGCTAAGGCCAGATCTGCACTACAAACTTCTACTGGCACAGCTACTTAGTCAGGGCTGTGATTTGTAACGGACATAGGTATGCTAACAAAAGGCCATATGGTAGATGCAGTTATACTGGCAGAACTTCTCCATTATAAATTGCATCCACACTAGAAGCACCTTGCCTGTTCAGTATACCAGTGAGGCTATACCAGCAAAATGCTCCTAGTGTAGATCCTCAGCCATTAAAAACCTCTGCCTTGAGACTAAGGCTTTGTCTATACACAATTTTGTTGACAAAAGGCAGTCTGTCTCTCCCAGCCCAGAAATGGAGGAAATTGGGCTAAGGGGAACTTACCAGAAGTGGCAATGAAAGATTAAGAATTAAGTAATATCAGAGGTGTGTAGACTTTTGGTTGTTTTAACCCTCTTCTCTGCTTGCTTCATACCTTTTGGTGTATAAACAAGCAGCTCATTTTGGCATTCTCTGCTCCTCTGCTCCTCTAAGACCTCATCCATCCTCCATGACTTTTCAAAGATAATCGTTAACGGGTCTGAGATTGCTTCAGCTAGTTCCTTAGGAACCCTACAGTGAATTTTATCGGGCCCTGCCAACTTAAATACATCTAAATATTCTTTAACCTGTTCTTTACCTGATTTTGGCTTGCATTCCTTCCCCCTTGTTGTTAATATTAAGTGTTCAGAATAGGGTGACCAGATGAGGGGAAGAAAATATCGGGACACATGGGAGTGGGAGGGTGCCCGCCGGCAGAGCAAAAAAAAAGCTGAGTCCTGCCCCGTGCTGCCGGCGGATATCGGGACAAAATGCGTCCCAACCAAAGATCGGTCGGGACGCGGGACAGACACCGAAATATCGAGACAGTCCCGATTTTATCGGGACGTCTGGTCACCCTAGTTCAGAATCTGGTCACAATTACCTTTTTAGTGAAGACTGAAGCAAAACAGGCATTAAACTCCTCAGCCTTCTTGATGCCATCAGTTATTAGCTCTCTCTTCCTGCTAAGTAGAGGACCTACACTTTCCTTCATCTTTCTTTTACTCCTAATGTATTTATAGAACCTCTTCTTATTGCCTTTTACATCTCTTGGTAGATGTAACTCATTTTGTGACTTAATCTTTCTAGTACAAACAGTCCCTACCTGTTTGTACTATTCTTTTAGTTTCCATTTTTTTGAAAATAGACATATATATATATATAATGTACAAGGTGCTCTCCATACGCACAGGAAGACAGTCCCTGCTCTGAAAACCATAGTATTAAAAAAAAACAAAAAACCACCACACACACACAGTTGAGGAGTTATCTGCTTCTCCCTACTAGTTCCTAACCAAACAGAGGGGAATGTATGTTGGAGACTGAGGACATTTCCTACCAGAAGGCTGCAAAGGTGTAATGATATTCACTTCTGATGATACCCCAGACTGCTTAACTCCTAGCAACCAGAAAACCTTTGTGATGCCTGGACTAGTGATCTCTGTCTGACCAAGCCAAGTCCATTTATGGGGACCCAATCCCAGGTGTTAGGTAAATAGCCATTTGGCTAATGATTAATATAGTTTTGGCACAAATACTAGTAAGGTAAATGTTTTTATAACAAGACAGGCATTTAGAATCTGCTCAAAAATTTAAAAGGGAACTACTGGCAGAACATGAAAAAAATCAAAGGTTATTTTATCTTTTACTTCAGTTTAATAAATTTACAGAAGAAAACTGAAAGCAGATAACTGACACTTGAAATAAATTGGAACGGTAATTTACACTTAAATAAGGTCACTGTTCTGAGGTACATGCAACTGTACTTCATTCTTCTGTCTGATTTAAAAATTAAAAGCAAAATCTCCTGAAACTGTAAAAGCTAATTCTTTAGATACTGACAGAGGTTTTCTAAACATGCCTAGCAATTCATTTATTTGCTGTGAATTGTAAGCGATGCAAAAAGTTTAATTTAGTTGCATAATTATAGAAAAACACAGTTCAGCTAAGGCCTTTCATGCTTGTCAGACATACATCCTCAAAGCAAAATAAAGCCCTTCACATTTGCTGTTCATTTGTAGCTTTTATTTTCCCCCCACAAATAAGCAGTTAACTCTTGCTTCATAGAGCACAGGATCTGGTCCAAGAGGTGACTATAATTAAGGCTAAGATTATGTCACAAAGGTCACGATTTCCAGAGACCCCCCCCCCATGACATTTTCCGCTTCAGTCCCAGGGCAGCTGGAGCTGTCAGCTAATGGGGAGCCCCCTGCAGCTCCCAGGCACTGTGGGCAGCAGTTGCTGGACCTTCCCTCCCCTCCTGCAGCAGGGCTCAGGCTCTCGTTCCCCTGTCGGCCCCATTTTTCCAACAGTTATTTTTAGTAAAAGTCAGGGACAGGTCACAGGCATCCGTGAATTTTTGTTTATTGCCCCTGACCAAAATCTTAGCTATAACTAAATCGCTCAGTAATAGAGACAAAATGCAATTAAATTCAACATCCTTGCGGGGGGGAGGACGGGGAGAGAAACCCACCACAGTAGCATTTAACTTCAGAAAGAGGAACTACACAAAAATGAGGAAGCTAGTAAAGTGGAAATTTCATAGAACAGTCCCAAGACTGACATGCCTGCAAGCTGCATGGAAATGTTTTAAAAACTTCATAATAGAGGCTCAAACTATATGGAGAAAAGAGAAAAGAAAAAAAAAAAAAACCACAACACCACCACCACACACAAACAAAAAAAAAAAAAAAAAAACAAAAAAAATAAAAAAAAAAAATTCAAAAGACAAAAAAAAATCAAAAGAAAAACTGAAAAAAAAAAAAAATGTTTTTAAGTACATCAGAAGCAGGAACCCTGCCAAACAATCAGTGGGTCACAGGATGATCAAGGTGCCAAAGAAGCACTTAAGGAAGAGATGGCTGTTGCGGAAAATTCTTTGCATCACTCTTCACTGAATAGCATATGAGGGAGATTCCCACACCCCTGAGCCATTGTTTTTACCGTGTTTCCCCGAAAATAAGACAGTGTCTTATATTAATTTTTGCTCCCAAAGATGCGCTAGGTCTTATTTTCAGGGGAGGTCTTATTTTTCCTGGAGCTTCGGGGCCTTATATTCCGGGGTGGCCTTATTATCGGGGAGGTCTTATTTTCAGGGGATGTCTTATATTACAGCGAGAGGCAAAACTGGAAGTAGGTCTTATTTTCGGGGGATGTCTTATTTTCGGGGAAACAGGGTAGGTGACAAATCTGACTGAGGTGTCAATAGTGGAGGTTTTGGAACAAATTGATAAATTAAACAGTAATAAGTCTCCAGAACCAGATAGTTTTATTCATCCAAGAATTCAGATATGAAATTGCAGAGCTACTAACTGTGGTATGAGCCTATCACTTAAATCAGCCTCTGTACCAGATGACTGGAGGATAGGCTATGTAAATGCTCCAAAGGTAATCCTGGCAATTACAGGCTGGTAAGCCTTACATCAGTCCCAGGCAAATTGGTTGAAACTAAAGTAAATAACAGAACGATCAGACACATAGATGAACACCATATATTGGGGAAGAGTCAACATGGTTTTTGTAAAGGGAAAACATGCCTCATCAATCTGTTACAATTCTTTGAGGCAGTCAACAAGCATGTGCACAAGGGTGATCCAGCAGATATAATGTACTAGAACTTTCAGAAAGCCTTGGTGAGGTCCCTCATCAAAGGGTCTTAGGCAAACTAAGCAGTCATGAGATAAGAGGGAAGATCCTCTCATGGATCAGTAACTGGTTAAAAGATAAGACACAAAGGGCAGAATAAATGGTCATTTTTCACAGTGGAGAGGGGTTAATAGTGGGGTTCCCTCAAGGAAATGTACTGGGACTATGCTGTTCAAAGTATTCATAAATTATCTGTAAAAGAGGGTGAACACTAAGGTGCCAAATTTGCCGAGGATACAGAATTACTCAAGATAGTTAAGTCCAAAGCAGACTGCAAAGGGAATCTCACTAAACTGGGTGACTGGACAGCAAAATGGAAGAAGAAATTCAAGTTGACAAGTGCAAAGTAATGCACATTGGAAAATATAATCCCAACTATACATACAAAAATAATGGGGTCTACATTAGCTGTTACCACACAAGAATGAGAATATCATAATGCCACTATATTGTACACCCACACCTTGAACACTACGTGCAGTTCTGGTCGCCCCATCTTAGAAAAGATATATTAGAACTGGAAAAGGTACAGAGAAGGGCAGTGTAGCGAAGTGAGACTCACCAGCGCAGCGCCTCCTGCTGGTCATCTTGGGAATTAGCTCTTTTCAGCCTTCGGAGCGCTCCCTGCCAGCAGGTGTCTCCCCTGCCTCAGGCCCCGTGTCCCACCCAGACCCCAGTGCCACTTTCCTCAGGGTTCTGCCCAACACAGTACTCCCACACACTGGGTCTCCCCTCCCAGGGGAACCCCCAACCCTCTACTCCCACCTTGCTTCAGTGGCTACTGCCAGTCGTCATCTAGCCCCTTTCTCAAGGGGAAGACAGCCGTAATGGCCACTCATGACTGGCAAGAGCGTTGGACCAGCTGCCTCTGTGTATTGCCAGGCTGCACCCCTGCAGCCCCAGTACCTTCTTAGGCCTTAACCAAGGCCTCAGCCTGGGGAGTTGCCAGGCTGGAGCTCCCCAGCTCCTTTGCCCTTCCCCAGCACTGCTCAGCCTCAGGTACCCTTGCTCCTTCAGGCAGCTAGGTCCTTCTCTCTCCACAGCTAAAGAGAGATTCCTTCAGCTTCTGGCCCACAGCCCTCTTATCAGGGCCAGCTGGGCCCTAATTGAGTTGGCCAGAGCTGTGGCTGCTTCCCCAATCAGCCTAGTTTGGCTGCTTTCAATCCCTGTTCTCCAGGAGGTGGAGGCCACCTTGTCACCCGTTTCTCTTGTCTTCCTGCAGTGGGCCCTGCGAGAGGGCGCTCCCCGCCCACCCCTCACCCCGGGCCCTCCGGACATTTTTATTCGGCCCCTGTTCCGCGAGCCCCGCCGGCCTCCCCGTTCCCACACCCCAAGCTGGCTGCACACCCTGCAGCCGGTCCGGTTCGAAACCGCTCCTAGAGGCCAACTGTACACGCTCGTGCTCCACACACTGCATTTCCCCACCCTCGCGTCCCGCCCCGAAACCAAATGGCGGGACTATCTTCCACCTAAAGAGGGTGAGGAGCCCCGGTGGGCCAGCCTTTATTCCACCTTGATCCTATGGCCCGCTGGGGACATCGGTTGCCAGCTCCTTCATGGAGCCATGAGCACGGGGGTGTACCTGGCGCGGTACACACCTGTACCCAAGGCCTGCCCCTTTTGCGGCGTGACGGAGAACCTGGCGCACACCTATCTTGAATGCGCCAGGTTGCAGCCTCTATTCCGGCTCCTCCAGAACCTCTTGTTGAGATTCTGGCTGCACTTTTCCTCGCACCTGTTCCTTTTTGCACACCCCATCCATGGCCCCACGAAGTCATGAGACCTCCTCCTCAACCTCCTCCTGGCCCTCGCCAAACTCTCCATCTACACTACCAGGAGGAGGATGCTGGATGAGGGGGTGCTCTGCGACTGTGGGGCCTATTTCCGTTCCTCCCTAGTTTCACGCATCC
>NW_020664419.1:23891749-24019007 GCF_002925995.2 Terrapene triunguis | reverse complement strand
AGAGATTAAAAGACTAGGGCTGTTCAGCTGGTAAAGGGGACAACTAAGAGGGGGGATATGATAGAGATCTTTAAAATTATGAATGGTGTGAAGAAAGTAAGTGTTATTTACCCCTCCAAAGAACATAAGAACCAAGGGTCCTCCAATGAAATTAACAGGCAACAAGTTTAAAAAAAAAAAACATACGGAAGAACTTCACACAATGCACAGTCAACCTGTGGAATTCATTGCCAGGGGATGTTGTGAAGGACAAAAGTATAACTGGGTTAAAAAAAAGAGAATTAGATACATTCATGGAGGATAGGTTCATCAATGGCTATTTATTCCTGGGAGAATTCTGTGTTACTGCATGTGCACAGAATTCATGGCCCCCGCAGATTTATTTGCTTACCCGCAGAAAAATGACTTCTGACGGGGAAGCAAAGGGAAGCCACAAGAGCGGTCATGCACCCACTCCCTGGCAGTGCAGACAGGTCGGTTTGGGCATCTAGAGCAGCCAGTAGAGACATAAATCACCGCCGGCGGTGGGGGGCTGGGTAGTCATGTGAGAGTGAGTGAGTGAGAGAAAGAGAGAGAGAGAGAGAGACAGAGACTCTGTCCCTCTCACTCACTATTGCAGCACGCTCAGCGTAGAGGGACAGGGCTTTGGGGTATTTCTGAAGATGTAGGTGTGAGGCAGGCTCTATTGCCGCAGGCAGAGTAGAATGTAGCAGCCTGCCTGATTAGTGAATTGTTCCCATTTTTCTTAGTGAATTCCTCCAGGAATATAAAACAGCTGTACAAATTTTAAGGCTCCTTTGTATGGCCAGAGCCATATAGAGAAAGAAGCCTTACTGTTAAAGAAGCCTTACTGTTAACACAGTATGGCCTTATAAATGCTTATGGTGCTTCAGTGATTAGAACTGGTCTAAATTTTTGGACTGAAAAAATTTCTTATCAAAATGTGCTCCATGAACTGTTTGCTACTGACCTTTTTGGAGATGGTCAGTAGCCAATGTAAATTGTGAGTATGAGTCCCCAGCCCTCACTTGCTCAGTGTTATATCATAGGCAACTGAAGAGCATATGGCTGCATATATTTGTTGACTAATAACTATAAGTAAAGGGTCAATACTAGCTACATTACTATTAGACAGAGGGGGTTTGGTGATTTCCTCCAATGCTCCCCACTCCCATTCTCCATCCATTGTATTGTAGTTTAAATACCGTACCAAAGTAATTGAAACTAGCTGGATTATATTGCATTACTTTACAAAAAAAATAGGCAGAATTTTGCAGAATTTTAAAATATTGTGCGCAGAATTTTTAATTTTTTGGTGCAGAATTTTTTTAAAAAATTGGTATAGAATTCCCCCAGGAGTAGCTGTTAACCAAGATGGTCAAGGATGCAACCCATTGGTTTGGGTCTCCCCAGCCTCTGACTACCAGAAGCTGGGATTGGATGACTGGGGATGGATCACTTGATAATTGCCCTGTTCTGTTAATTCCCTATGAAGCATCTGGAACTGGCCGCTGTTGGAACACAGGATACAGGACTGGATTGACCATTGGTCTGATGCAGTACAGCCATTCTTATGGTCTTAATTATTAAAATGCATTTTAGTAAAGGACATCGTGTATTTACATAACAAATGTGCCCAATCCTGCAGTCACTTGTCAGATTCTGTTTACACCATTGAGATTAATCAGTGCATATGTCCTTCTATTGGTGAGAAATACATTTGTATCCACAAAGTTTGCTCTACTTGATGTTTTTCTGGCCATTAATTGAAGCAAACTAGGTAAATTTCTACTGAAATCAAAGGGAATCTGACCTAAATAGCAACTGCAGGAGAGGGCCCCAGAGTTTCATTGTCAAATGACTTTTCTAATGTTACCAATATTATGTCAATGAGGCATAGTATTAGTGTATCTTGATTTAAAGCCCAATTTAAATAAGATACCCAGCCACATGGCCTAGACACCTAATAGGATGATTTGCTGTGGGGACTGGTTGCACTTGGTTTTCTGGCATTTTGGCCTCAAGTTTATTACTCCATGTTTCTACCTTTTCAGCCTTAAAACTGAGCACATTCCTTTTACATGTAAGCAAGATACACAATTCTAAAAATTTTTGTTTTTCTTAAATGAAAAGTATTTTCCCACCAGCGATTCGAACAGGAGTCTGTAGTAGATTGCAACTGCATTACAATGAAAAAGTTATCAAAACACATTCCTCTCTCCGACATGGGTGATACTCTGTTTTCAGGGCCGGCTCTAGGATTTTTGCCGCCCCAAGCAAAAACAATTTTGCCCCCCCCCCGTTTTTTTCTTACCCCACCCCCGGCCCCGCCTCAACTCCGCCCCTTCCCCAAATCCCCAGCCCTGCCTCCTCCCCCCAGGCTCTCAAGCCTAGGAGGGAGGGAGGGGGAGAAGCGGCGCGCGTGCCGCAGCCACCTCGGGATCTCCCCCTCCCTCCCAGGCTCTCAAGCCTGGGAGGGAGGGGGAGCAGCGGCGCGCGAATCAACTGTTTCGTGCGCCACGGCCGGGAGCAGCGGCACGCAAATCAGCTGTTTCACGCGCCGCGGCCGCTCGGGATCTCCCCCTCCCTTCCAGGTTTGAGAGCCTGGGAGGGAGGGCGAGCAGCGGCATGCAAATCAGCTGTTTCACGCGCCGTGGCCGCTCGGGATCTCCCCCTCCCTTCCAGGTTTGAGAGCCTGGGAGGGAGGGCGAGCAGCGGCGCGCAAATCAGCTGTTTCACGCGGTGCGGCCGCTCGGGATCTCCCCCTCCCTTCCAGGTTTGAGAGCCTGGGAGGGAGGGCGAGCAGCGGTGCGCGAATCAGCTGTTTCGCGCGCCATGGCGCGCGAGCGGCAGCAGTGGAGGTGAGCTAGGGCGGCCAGGGTACATTTTTAGGGGCGGCAGGGGCGGCATTCTGGCGCCGGCCATGCCACCCCTAAAAATGTGCCGCCCCAAGCACCAGCTTGTTTTGCAGGTGCCTAGAGCCGGCCCTGTCTGTTTTCATTTGAACTAAAATAACCAATATATTATAAGTACTAAGTAGAATTACAAATGACCATTTGTAAGGTCGGTGCAAACTGACTTGACAATACTGTTCTTAGTGAAAATTGCTTATGGTTCACTTGTGACCTTAAGTTCCAAGAGAAAGATTATATGATGTTAAAGAACATGTTAAAATTTTTTTTTTAAATAGTGTGTTTGACTGTAGATAGATAGATAGATAGATAGATAGATAAAAAGTAAGAAAAATTTAATTGAGCAAATGGCTTCCTAACCCATCTTTCTTCAGGTTAATAATAAAGCCTAACATCTAAGAATATGTATGTACCACTTCTAGATTAATTTTTCCATGGTTCAAACTGCCCAAAGTTTGGTAAGCTATTTGTCCAGTAAATAAGCAGCAATTTCTCTTCATGTCTGTGGCAACAGCAATTAACAGCAAAATATGCATTTTGTAAAAAATCCCTCAGGCTACTTCAAACTGACCTTTCAGATATCAAAATAATGCTGGGTTTTAATTCTAGGAATAGAATGTTTACGGGAGAAAAGGCAACATGCCATACTACAAAGCATATCTTCCATCTCCTCCTGCTGAAGTTAAGAAGTCTGGCCTGTAAAGCATTAGGACAGTAATACTTTTTTTAATAAAGCTGGTCCCCCAAAAAAAAAAAAAACCCACGCCATTTTCAATTAAACTTCTTTTCCATTGAAAAATGCCTTTTCATCAAAACCAAAATGTTTTGTGGAAACACATCAGTTTTGGCTAAAATGTCATTGAGGAGATTTCTCAGTACAAGAATGGGATTTCTTATCAACATAAGACACACACACATGCACACACTCCCTAAGTTCAGAACAACCAACAGACCGGTGGTCAGGTGACTCACTGAGGATATGGGAGAGCCAGGTTCAGTCCCTGCTTCAAATTAGACGGAGAGGTACTTAAATCTTAATTTGTGATGTGGAATGAAAAACAAAACTTTTCAGAAATTGTCCATGAAAAAACATGAGAAAGATCCACCCACAGCCCAGAATAGCTAATAGTACAGTGGTTAGGTCACTCAGCTGGTATATGGGAGATACAGGTTTAATTCCTCTCTGCCTAATTTGGAGCAGGGACTTGAATCTGAGTCTTCCACATACCAGGCAAGTGATCTAACCACAAGACTACAGTATAGGCAATTCTGGTGTGGGTGGTGTTCTCTCTTGTTTTTCCCACTAATGTTTTTTGAAAGGTCTCACTTTCATTCCACATAACACAACAGAAGTGTTCTGAAGCCAGCCCTACTTTTAAAGTTTTTTTACAAACATTGTTCATTATGCACCGATATTATTTCTATTTCATAAATGGAGAAATTGAAGCACAGAGGTTGAGGCTGGGATTTTCAAAGGTGCCTCAGGGAGTTTGGATTTCTAGTTCCTTTAAAATCTTCTGAAAATCCCAGCCTAAATAACTTCCAAGATCACATAACAGCTCAGCAGCAGAACCACAAATAGCATCCAGCTCTAAAACAGCTAACTGTTTGATTAATCAAGTTTAGAAGATAATTAGGACTATTTAACTTGTCCATTCAAACAGTTAATGTTATTTTAATGTGGCTGTTTTTATATTAGAGTTGGTGTTACTGAACTCTCTCAACTGCCAAAATATTTGAAATGTAATGGACTGGATTAGCAGTTCACATAACTGTGGTACATGCATCACTGGGGATACGCGAGTTTGATGTTCCATCCATTCACTTCACCAACTTTTTAAGAAGGTGATAAGTGAACCAATAAAATCTGGGAGCCCCTGGACAACATAAAATATTGCTGATGTTTTAGGAAAAGGGATAATAATGTACCTACAATTACGTTGATATGAGAATCAGAAATTTTAAGGAAACTTAGTCCAAATTCTATGAAGGTTCACTATCTTTTAAAAGGAGGAGACAGACACTATCTATTTTTGTTACAACTATTAGAATACGAAGACAATATATTGGCTACAGGAGGGTTCCCTGCTTCCTGAATACAATAGACACAAAGCTCTTGGTATGAACTGGTGAAAGCACTTAACTTTGTAGTTCTTATGCTATGTTTTTTCCTTACAATGCATTATGTATATATATGCAAAATTATATCAAAAGAAGCTAAATTTACTTTGTTTTGCTTCAGTAACTGAATTTAGAAAATGCATGATAAAAAAATGTTCCTAAATTGTAGCTATACATTTCTCAATAAATAAGGCACTAATTAAAGTAGGATTTGATTGAAGAGTGACTTGGCCTGAGTCAAGATACAGAAAAAGCTTTTTTTAAAGGGCCTCTTCTGGTCTTGAGGATCTAGCAGATGGAGCTCTAAGTAATTTAGATCAAGATTTAGATAATTAAGATTGTATCACTAATTCTCTGCACAGTGACAGCAGAATCGTCACCAAATCCACTGCCACTAATAGCTTTAGAACCTTACCCCCTATGTAGGGGATTAGACAGCAAACTCTTCTTTCTCTCTCCATCTCCCGCAGCCTCTTTCTCCATGGCAACAGTGATATGTTGATTCCAAAGTCACTGGACTCAGATAGGGAATCATGTACTCTATGACTTCTGTGAGCATCATTTCAAAATTACGTGCTTCCTTTCACAAAAGCATAGGGTGCTTTGTAATTTACAATGTGATACTGTGTGTACAAACGGAGAATTAGAAGGCTGCAACCACCAGCAGAAATACTACCCACCACAGGAAGCTGGACATGACCCTCCCTCCCCCACACCCCAATAATGACTAGTTTATGATGGGAGTTATCAAAAATTAGCATATGAAGAAATGTAAAAAGTAACACTTTAACTTTGTAAAATAATTTCCAAGCAATCCAAAGTATGAAACACACAGTTAAGGGACCCAAAGAACCTCAACTCTGTCCTCCCGCTCCGCTGTTAAGAGCTTGTGGAGGGTGGGGAGGGATCAAGTGATGAGAATATTGTATCTATCCAAAGTGTAATTTCTGTTGTGACTATAAAAATGAAATGCCTCGTTCCTAGTCATGCAGCTTTTATACTGACTTTGGCCTTATTTACAGTCATGCTCTGTCCTCAGAAAGACGCCTTACAAATTCCTAATTAGACAAATAGCATACTGATGGCAGTCATTTCATTCCCCATTCTTCATTAAAATTTCTGTGTCACCAATTATGCAATGTGTTCAGAGAGCTCAAGCATAGCCACATATGCATACCTCCTAGCCCAGTCCATGCAACTTATAATATTGATATGAAAACAGTAATGGTTACTGATAAATGACTAATAAAACATCACATGAAAAACATGAACATATAGTATAACGCTAAACTATAAAACTAATTCTCTTCCGTTCCCGTATTTTTATACTCCACCCACAAAATATCAAATAAAGTGGCTTTTCTACATGTATTATGTTCTCATCTATGGCTACAGAATTAAATGCCTTAGAAAGTCATTTCAGGAGATTATCTAATTTGATCCAAAACTAAAGTAACAAAGAAGGGAAAATAGGAGGCCAGCATCACTACAGGGCCAGAAATAAGGTTGCTTGAGTACCTTAAATGTGCGTGTTTATACTTTCAAATCTTTGGGTTTCTTTTAAGTTCAGCCTTACCTATGAATTTCCTTGCTTTGCAAGAGTGCTTTCTTGATAGCTGCAATGTTTTTGTAAGGGTTTTCACCCTGACATTACTAATTTTACTTGTTACCAAAACTGCAGCTTAAAGTGTTTTGTCTGGGATTCCATGGTTATGCTATTTTAACTTATTCTACTCTCTGTACATGCATCTGCTACCCTCACCCCCACCCAGGCCCTGTGATGATTTCCTTCAAACCCTACCCAAAACTGTGCCCAGATACTTTGATGATGGACACCACAGAAGAACCTTGACAGTCGGTTCCCAGCTCCCACATTCTTTTCACACAGACACCAAAGCAGTCTTTTCCACTACTCAGCTGCTCTTCTGGCACTGCTAGATGAGGTGTCCTCTCCATTCTCCCTTAGAGTGAATTTCCAGATCTGGCAGGCTCAATGACTCAGTACTGTCGTTCTCAAGTGAAACACAACACCCATCGATTAGGATAGTTTTTGTTTTTTGTTGTTGTTGTTTTACTATGGATTACAGTGTGCTGTCCAAGAGTTATAGTACTTCAATGATCAAAAAAGAGGAGAGGAGATATATTTTCTACATATGAATATATTTTTACACACAAAAACTAAAAACACCATTAAGATTGCAAAGTTAAGCATTTAAATTTAGGAAATGCCAGAATTAAGGTTGCCTTTGAAACCTTAATTCCGACCCCTGAGCATACGCATTGTGATAAAGATCACATACTATATTTTCCAGAGGACCCCTGCCTAATTCCGTGCACAGGATAGACCATGCTGAGGGGATCTATCATAGTTGTGTATTGAAGGAGGCTGTTGTCAATAGGATCCCTACCTAATTTTCTGCAGAAATATTCATGTGTATTGAATAAGGCAGGGACTGCAGAGAAAGAAAGGAGGGTCTCATGATTAAAGCAGTTGAATTCTGCCCTTAAAAGCTGGATTCTCTGCTCCTGCCACAGAGTTTCTACATGATGCTAGGCGAGTCACCTAAACCAACTTTTCACAGGTGGTCACTAACTGTATGTTCCTCATTTTTTGGGTGCCCAACTTGAGCCGTTGGGGTGTAATTTGCATTAACTGAAGTCAATAAGAGCTGTGCTTTGAATATGTAAAGTACTATGTAATCCTATTTACTCTGAAAAATAAGGCCTGGAGAGCTCAAAATTGGGCACCCAAAATAAGTGGATACTTTTTACCTTAACCCTTCTGTGCCTCGGTTCTCCATCTGTAAAATGGAGATAATAAATATCCTGCTCATTTCACAAGAGTATTGTGAAGATAAATGTATTAATATTTGTGAAGCACTATAACAATAAGCACCATAGAAGAGACCATAAGGAAATTAACATTTCTGTCTTCAGGGCTGAGTTTGACTGGTGTACAGTAATTAAGGCATGGTGTTACACACTGATCAGTGAGGAGATAACAGAACGCTGTGAATAGCGGCTACTAAATGAGCACTGTCGACCCTGTGAACTGAATAAAGCAGAGGTCCTGTGGATTACATCATTAAAGATTATTCATAAGGCACACAAGGAGACCGAATTAAGGTTGGACAATGTATTTTTTCCCTAGCTTCATTTTGAGAAATGGTTGAATCGTTTTGGCTGAAATGGGGGAAAAAAAAAAAAATCTGCCTGAGGCAGACACTTTGCATGGAAATTTCAGTCCAAACGGTTAATTTTGGAAAAGTTATAAGAAGCTGAAAACAGGATCTTATAATGAGATGTGTTGGGCAACCTTAATAATAGGTAATGTTTCGCCTGCCTATAAATTGATTGCTCTATATGTATATCCTATCCATCCTCCATACGTAGGTATATTTGCAATATTGCACTCTTAAAATGTAATCCAATATTGTGGCCATGATCACTGTTTAATACTCAGATGTAACTGTGATCAGTCAAGAGACTTGGGCCTGGACTACACTATGCGGTTAGGTCGAATTTAGCTGCGTTAGGTCGATTTAAAAATGAATGCGTCCACACAACCAACCCCGTTCCGTCGACCTAAAGGGCTCTTAAAATTGACTTCTGTACTCCTCCCTGGTGAGGGGAACAGCGCTAAAATCGACTTTGCTGGGTTGAATTTGGGGTAGTGCGGACGCAAATCGATAGTATTGGCCTCCAGGAGCTATCCCAGAGTGCTCCATTGTGACCGCTCTGGACAGCACTTTGAACTCCGATGCACTAGCCAGGTACACAGGAAAAGCCCCAGGAACTTTTGAATTTCATTTCCTGTTTGGTCAGCATGGCGAACTCAGCAGCACAGGTGACCATGCAGTCCCCCCAGAATCGTAGAGCATAGAATGTTTCTACGCTCCCCCTATCATCTCCGTCCCTGAGGTTATCGCAGATTAGAAGGCGAAAAAAAATGCACTCGCGATGACATGTTTTCCGAGCTCATGAAGTCCTCCCACGCTGATAGGGCACAGCTTAATGCATGGAGGCATTTAGTGGCAGAGGCCAGGAAAGAATTAAGTGAGCGTGAAGAGCAGAGGCAGGACGCGATGCTGAGGCTAATGGGGGAGCAAACAGACATGATGAAGCATCTGCTGGAGCTGCAGGAAAGCCAAAAAGAGCACAGACCTCCACTGCATCCACTGTATAACCGCCTATCCTCCTGCCCATGTTCCATAGCCTCCTCACCCAGACGCCCAAGAATGCAGGGGGAGAGGCTCCAGGTACCCAGCCACTCCACTCCAGAGGATGGCCCAAGCAACAGTAGGCTGTCATTCAAACAGTTTGATTTTTAATGTGGCTACAATAAGCAATGTGGCCTTGTCCTTCCCTCCTCCCCCACCCCACCCAGGCTACCTTGTCCGTTATCTCATTCTTTTTTTTAATTAATAAAGAAAGAATGCATGGTTTCAAAACAATAGTTACTTTATTTCGAAGGGGGGAGGGTGGTTGGCTTACAGGGAATTAAAATCAACAAAGGGGGTGGGTTTGCATCAAGGAGAAACACACACAACGGTCACACCGAAACCTGGCCAGTCATGAAACTGGTTTTCAAAGTCTCTGATGCGCAGCGCACCTTGCTGTGCTCTTCTAATCGCCTTAGTGTCTGACACAAAACGATTGTCTGCCGTTGCTTTCACAGAGGGCGGGGCGACTGATGACATGTACCCAAAACCACCGCGACAATGTATTTGCCCCATCAGGCATTGGGAGCTTAACCCAGAATTCCAATGGGCGGCGGAGAGTGGGGGAACTGTGGGTTAGCTACCCATAGTGCACCACCGCTCCATAAGTCGATGCTAGCCAAGGTAGTAAGAACGCACTCCGCTGACTTAATGCTCTTAGTGTGGACATACGCAATCGACTGTATAAAATAGATTTCTAAAAATCGACTTCTATAAAATCGACTTAATTTCGTAGTGTAGACATACCCTTAGAAATAAATGCTTTTCTATTCCCTTATATACTAGTATTTAGGTAAAGGGAAAGGATTCTTTTGCTGACTTTTTAAATCTGTATTTAAATGACAATTAATGAAGCTCCACAGTGATATGATTGAAAAGCTATGAAATACAGACACAAACATTCTAGGTGTCAGTTCTTTTGAAGTCTCTGCAACCAACACAAGTTTCTAAGGAACCTCGCACTTGCTTAAATAAAAATAAGTTCCTAAAGATTAGAATGATCTTTTAATGGGAAGTCAATTTTAATTATCCTGCGTGAACACATTTATAAGTCATCTTTTAAAAAGAAAGCCAGAGTTATAATGCATTAAGCCAAAAATTTAGTGCATTCTGTTTGCATCATCATTTCTATTTTATTCTTTTGAAATATACAGCCCCGTAGGAAAGACACTCAATCAAAGCTCAACAGACTAAAACTAATAAAGAAAAACTCAGAATTCAGAAAGTGGAACAAAAGATATTAGCTAACATATTCTCAACCCACAGTTTAAACAGAATGCTGCCCTCGAGTACAAATGACATCCAATTTTCAATAAATAACTATTGCTCAAACAAGACTATTAAGCATACATTCAAATGTAATCTTTAAAATGCAACATTTATTTGGAGACTGCCTTTTTAAGAAGTCATTATTTACTTTAATATATTTTAAATGCAAGAAACAAGCTGGCTTTATTATAGTAGAGCAGCAGCGCCACTATAGTTAAGGTTGTGCCATGATCTCTGTTTAAAGATGTTCTAAGTCCTCTAAAATCAACAAGCTTAGTCAGAATTCTCTCTTAGAATTCTTTCACTTATCTATCTAATTCAGTGGTACCTATACTCTTCAGTCATCGTCCCCCGCCTTCCCCTTACTCCTGTCCACAACCCCAGGAGCCATGGTCAGGAGACCGGGCCAGGAATGGGGCCACAGCTCCTGCCCTTGCCCCGGAATTTGACATTCTTGCGTATACCCCAGAACTTGACAGTACTGCAGTCAGCCATTTTGTATGTTTGTTCAGCCACTGCCGGCTAAAAACCAAACATCACATAACTAGGAATAATCTTAGGCCTTTGTGAGACAAGGTCAGATTGCATATTTGCAGTTTGTTAATCAGAATGGGAGGATGGGATAGAAAGTTATGGAAAATGAGTGAATAGCGACCTTGGTTTTAGGTGCCCCTGACATATTGTTGTTATGGCTAGAAATACTAGACATTTTTGAGATAATGATAAATGTGTTGAAATTAGACGAATAGATGACCCAATAGAGGTTATTGTGCTGACTCACTAGGAGTCACTATAAGGTTATGTGTTTTGTTAAAATTAGCTATAAAAGATTAAAGTAAATACCTCGGAGTAGTCCAAGGAAGCTTTTCTCAGGGCAAGGAACTGACATCTAAACTCCCCATCAGTTGGACAGAAAGAGGGCTCCTGGAAGTCCGGCTGGTGATTACTCAAAACCATCTCAGACTGTAGGTAACTATAGCTGGGATGTCCTGAACTATTGTTTATGTCTGTGTGCGCTTAATATCTAATAAATTGTAGTTTTAGATAAGAGCACACTTTCTTGTATTAATCATTTATCAGACACAATAGCTGTGTTCCCACTGATTTATTCCTGACACCGCCTGGAGTGAAACAGTTAAGCTACCACTGTTTTGGGTTCTGAAAACCCAGGGTAACACCAGAAAGGGGGGGCAGTGTGGACTGGAGTAAGGGGGCAAAGGCTAGGGCTGGAGCTGTGGCCAGGCCATAAACCAGGGGCTGAGGCCCGGGCCACAGCTGGGGGCAGGAGCGAGGCCGGCAGATGGGGGAGGGGCTGGGGCCGAAGCAGAGTTGGGGGTAGAATGGGGCTGGGTGGCACTCCCTCCCTGCCCCCCCGTGGGGGCTGACCCAGACCCCATCGTGTCCCCCTCCCCTCCAATGTTCCTCCATGCCCCAATAGGGAGGCGCACGCCACAGTTTGGGGACCACTGATCTAGTTCCTTCCCAAGTCACAACAACTCTATTTTCACTTTTAAATGTAAGAATTTACAAACCTCCATCCATCCTTTGCGAGGTAGCTAAAGGCTCCATCAACAACACTTGCAAAGAACTGCCCTCCTGTGATGAAGAGAGTATTAATGGTAACTAATCTGCCTCTTAAGTGGGGTGGAGCGACCTCTGCGATGTATACTGGTACTGTCATGGAAGCCACACCTACAAAAAAAAAGTGATTAATTAAACTTACAAAACTGTATACAACATTCTCTGTAGTCATGAAGCATTAAAGTACAGTATATAATAAATGTGACACAAATTGTACACACTTGATTTCTAAGTTCCAACTGAGAAAACTAACAGCAGCATTTTGTTGCACTGCTAATAAGCGCTAGAGAATGGTTATCTGAAGCAGATGGGCATAGGCATTGGGAAGTAATAATAATTACCATGTTTGTGAATATTCAGATTCACAATACATAAAGGAATTTAAAAATAGAGTTTGGCATCATGAAACAAATCACAGATTTTTAAGCAAAAACCATCTAAGATGAACTAAAGATAACCCTAAAATATGAGCAAATATATTTATAGTTTCAGTTTAAGGGAAAACAAGCAGGTACAGTACCACATGAAACTGAGTTGGAGTGAAACAGAGTCAGACATTTATAATCTAAATACAGTAACTCCTCACTTAAAGTCATCCCGGTTAACTTTTTGTTGTTGATCAATTAGGGAACATGCTCATTTAAAGTTGCGCAATGCTCCCTTATAACATTGTTTGGTAGCCACCTGCTTTGTCCACTGCTTGCAGGAAGAGCAGCCTGTTGCGGCTGGGGGGGGGGGGGGGACACGGACTTGGAACCAGGGTGGACCAGCAGCCCCCCTATCAGCTCCTCGCTCCCCTAAGTTCCCTGTGCGCAGGGCCGGCTCCAGGCACCGGCTTACCAAGCAGGTGCTTGGGGCGGCCACTTCGGAGAGGGGCAGCACGTCCAGCTGTTCGGCGGCAATTCAGCGGACGGTCCCTCACTCCTGCTCGGAGCGAAGGACCTCCCGCCGAATTGCCGCCGCAGATTGCGATCGCGGCTTTTGTTTTTTTGTTTTGTTTGGCTGCTTGGGGCGGCCAAAACCCTGGAGCCGGCCCTGCCTGTGCGGCAGCCACCCAGCAAGCTATCAATTGCCAGCAGTTCAGTTGTCCCTCCCCCCACTGCCATGTGCTACTCCTACCCTCTGCCTTGGAGCTGCTCCCGGGAGCCTCCTGCTTGCTGAGCGGGGCGGGAAGAGGGGGCTAATGTCAGGGTGTCCCCCTCCCCCCCTGCTCCTGCCCCCCGCTTACCCCATCCATAGAGCAGGGGGGAGACACGACATGGCTCAGGACGGAGGGAGCTTGCTGGCCGCAGCTGCTCTCTCAACTTGCTGATCTATTTAAAAAGGCAATGTACTACTTAGAGTTGGGTCAGCGTACTTAAAGGGGCAATGCGCATCTCTCTCACACACACAGGGTGTGTGTCTCTGTCTGCCATGCTGTCTCCCCTCCCTCCATTCGTGCTGCCTTGTAGAGTGTGAGGCTACATTAACAAGGTGTTAACCCTTGAGGGCTCAGCTGAATGCTAGTTCATCATTTAGCAGCAAGGCATTCCCTGGGAAATATCCCACCCTCTTCCACCCTCTGACTTCACCACCTCAACCAAGCTTCACAATCATCATTGCGGTGTACAGTATTAAATTATTTGTTTAAACTTATACTCTGTGTGTGTGTGTGTATAGTTTTTTGTCTGGCAAAAAAAATTTCCCTGGAACCTAAACCATCCCCCCCCTCCTATTTACATTAATTCTTATGGGGAAATTGGATTTGCTTAACATCATTTTGCTTAAAGTCACATTTTTCAGGAACATAACTACAACGTTAAGCGAGGAGTTACTGTAGACACATGACAACCATTAGCAAAGTATTGAAAGCTTTGAATAACACATAGGACCTGATGCTGTGCAGCCACAGCTCTCCCTGGCTTCAAATGAAACTCTGGATGCTCTCCACCTCTGGAAAAAAACAGCGCCATTCCCCTTATGGGTGGAGAATTTCATTTATGTTTAACAGAATTTAAGATTCATTGTATGACTGCTCTCTGAGCTGTAACTATCTCATATGGAATAAAGAGAAAATTCTGTCTGGATTTAAATTATTTATAAGAAGCAATTCTAATACATGGTTGTCTCTTGCCTTATCAGAATGTAGCTAATGATTCCCATGAATTAGGGAACACTTCCAAACAAATAATTTGGAGTAAGAGATCTAAAACTTCTTGTGTTTTTTTTAAAGTTGAAAAATATGTATCAAACAGGAACTTCATGGCATATCAACAGCAGATCTATGTATTGTACCTAATCAGAAAATCTGAATATGCCACACAAATTTATGGTGTAGTTTCCAAGGAACATAAAAGTATTTTCTGGCAGAAAGAAACAATCAGTGACAGCTAGTGGTTCTGGGTTATATATGGTTAATTAAAATTAAAGATACTTTTGGGACAGAGGAGAGAAGGGGAATATTTCTATTGAAGCTTGTTTAAATGAAGCACAGTGAAATACACTATGCGGGTACAGAATAAACTGTGTCCACAGGCAAAGCCCCACGCTGAAGGGGTGGCTGAGCCTTTAGATGAGGTCACAGCCATGCACTACCTTTCATTAGCACACAGATGGCATCTCATCACCAAAATTTAACATAAAATTCCTACAGCCATTGCAATTACTTTGTCTCTTTTTCCTCTTCCCTCCTTTTGGCAGTGCTAAAGGAGCAGCCAGGTTGCTTTTATAGGTTAGCTATTATTTAAAACTGAATTAGAAGACATATCAGAGCCCCCAGCTGAGCTAAACAAAGAGTCTATGTCATCACATACATCATGTTCAAGGTAGATTGCAGAGCTCCTACTAGCAGGTTAGGCTGTACCAGATATGGACTGGCCATAGAGCTTCCTTCTCTGAGCGACACACACCAAATGTGTTCATTATTAGATCCTTTATTAAACTGCCAGGTATACCTGTTGTATGCTCAGATAAGGTATGTTATACATGGCGCCATCTAGTGACTGAACAGTATAATACAAATTAATATTCCATTACACCTCCTCCCTAAAGTTTTACATTCTTACTATTTACAACATTTTACAAAATGTACACTATCATACTATCTTTAAAGTTCAGAACATATCAATATGTTAAGTATCTCTGAATCATACTGGTTATCTAATTATATGACCTGAATGTGTAAAATCTTGGTCATCTGACTCTCCATTAGTTGGTTTGGAATCTTTGAGTCATTTTCTTGTTCTGCATCTGCCATCTTTACAGTTTGTTCTGTTGACTGTTCTTTGTAAGGAACAAACTATAGATACCAGTTTCTGTTGAACTTGCCACTCTCAATCACATATGATCTGGGCAATGAATTCTTTTTACGATAGATGGAGTTCATCCTTTTTCGCCATACAGTTTGACACAAAACACAGTCAACAGGGTCTAGAATCAGCAGTTCTTTAGCTGAGTGATATCTGTCATAAAAGCATTCATAAGTTCTTTTTGCCTTTTTATCTGATTTGGCTACTCTTTTCATATGTGGTCACTTCAGAGATTAGAAAAGAATTTAGTTGGAACAGTTGTCATCCCATCTGGATTTGTGCTGGGCTATATCCACTAGCTGCTACGGTGTTATCTGTAGCTCAGAAGAACAAGGAATGGCTCTTCCTAATCTAGGATTTTCTTGGCTGTCTGTAGAGCTCTCTCAAGCTCTCCATTTGCTTGCGGGCAATGTGGGCTGCTAGCAATATGATCAAAATCATATTTAGTTTGGACTGAAACTCCGCTGCAGTAAATTGTGAATCATAGTCCATCACTAGATGTGCATTTTAGTTTCTCGATAATAAAGACATGTTATGTCTTTCAAGTATGTTATTCCTATATACCTGGAAAAATAGTCCACTATGATCTAGTAACAATGTCCTCTCTAATCTGCATAAATCTGCAGCTAGTCTCTTCCAAGGTCTGTCTGGTAAAGATGTTATTAAATGTTTCTTGCGTTGTGTTGGTCTGTTAGTTCTGCAATGTTCACATGCAGACACTTCATTTTTTGTGTCCTGCTGATACCTGGCCACTACACTGACTGGTTGGCCTGTTCAGGGCATTTAATTAGCCTTTGATATCCTTCATTTCATTTGGCATTACGATGTAATCGCCTTTAAACATTAATTCATTTGACTCGCTTAATTGTCCACATGCCGCAAAGTAGTCTCTTATCACTTCTTGGGCACTCCTAAAGTGTCCTTTAGATACTTGAGCCAACTGATCCTAATGTAACTTAGAAATATCTTGAAGCTGTGTGGTAATGGGTGTAGTTTCTTTTCTGACACTGATCTGTATGCATTCACAGAATCCACATACACCTTTACGTCAACGTTGTGCTCTCAGTTAGTTGAGTGTGATGCTCAGCTCTGCGACAGGAGTGTCTGCTACCACCAGACTTTTTTCAGGACATATTTAGCAATTGGGTTAAAACACATTAATCTGATCAAAACACATTAGCATCTCAACGGTGCTTGATCCTATTCTTTTCTGTTGATTAGGGTTACAAGCGACTCATGGTCTGTTATCAGTGCAAAAGAATCCAATCCACACAGATATGTGTAAAAGTTCTCACATGCCTATACACTTGCCTATACACTTGCCAGGCACTCCTTTTCAATCTGTGCATATAGTTTTTCTGCTTCTGAGTGTGCACGAGAACAAAATACAACTGGCTTCCACTCAAATCCATGTTATTGCAACTATACACCAGCTAGGCCATGGCTGCTTGTATCCACGCTGACCATTGTGGGTTTCTTAACACCATAATACTTGAGAACTGGAGCTGTTGAGATCATTTGTTTTACCATTTTTTAAGGCAATTTTTATTTAACCCCCATAGCTACAATGTGTTGGACTTTAAACAGTTCTTTCAGTGGTTTTATCATTATAGAAAGGTCTTATAGATATCAATCAAGGTAATTTGCCATCCCCAGTACACAGCTCAGTTCTGGTACATTCAATTCTTGAATTGCTTTTACTTTCTCAGGGCTAGGCCTGATTTCATTGTTGCTTATCCCAAAAACTCAATTTGGAATAGGTGGAAAATGCACTTTTCCTTGTTTATCTTCAGTCCGGACTGACAGATAACGCTTAGAATTTCTTTGATGATTTTGTTGTATTCTTCCATCAAATACTGTATATCAAAATATTGTCCGTGAAAATGACAATTCCATTTGCGTTCATCAACAGTTCTGCCATCTTTCTTTGGAAAGTTTCATGTGCACTGTAATCCCAAAAGGTAATCTTCAAAAGCAAAATCTCCCAAACAGTGTGACAAATGTAGTCAGTGTAGAACTCATTGGCTAAAGGAATTTGCCAGAATCTGCTCAAGGCATCCAGCTTATAGAATATTATAGCTCTTTTCACTTTAGGGAGGAAGTTATCAACTGTGAGGAGGATATCTTTTTCTCACAACTACTTCATTAAGTCTTTTAATAGCCACACATTAATATTTTTCTTTTTAAAATAATCAGTACCATTGGGGGCACCCCATGCTGTTGACTCAGATTTTCTCAATAATGCCAATCTGTTTGATTCTCTTTAATTCATCTTCCACTTTATGAATAATAGGAATATGTAGTATGGTGTATGTATGGTTCAGCATTGTCTCTTAAGATTATTTGTACTGGATCTCCTTTCATAAGTCCAATATCCCCAAATACAATGGGAAGATTGTTGGTCTTTCATCTCATACATTCTTAATGCACAACTTTTCTTTGTAAATTGTTTCTGCAGTGAACTGGCTCATGCAGTTCAGAATACCTCCAGAGAGTTATCAAGTCTGTGTAAGGGGATTTCAGCTTTAGGTGGAGTTGAATGTGATTGTAAGTCCCTTCCGAGATAATAGTCATATCTGCTCCTGAGTCAATTTTAAACTCAATAGTCTTTCTATGAATATTCAGTTTAATTCTCCAGGCAGGCTCTGTCATAATGTGATAGATACCATCATGTGATAGATATCTTGATTATCTGTAATCGTAGTTAGTTGTCTCATTGTTTTAATACAGCAAGCAGCTATAAAATGTCCATATTTTGCACATTTATTACATATTTCACCTTTGGTTGGACACATCTTGAGCTATGAAATTTTCTACACTTTGTACATTTATTGTGAAAGGCTTTGTAGTTTGCCTGGGATTTGCCCCTCTTAGCCAAACGGGTCGTGTGATAATTACTTTTATAACTCATGCTGCATCTGTTTACAGCTTCTAAATGAGTTTCTTGCTTTTCAGGTTTGTCCTGCTGTTTCACAAGTTCAGTTTTTGCTATTTGGACAGCCGTGTTTAGGTTTAAGTCTGTCTTAAATTTTAGTTGCTGTTAAAGGTTCCTGTCTGCAAGACCTATATTTAGCCTCTCTCTGATGTTTGTCCATTCCCCAAAAAACACGGTTTTCAGCCAACGCATACGAAACTCCTTTACAAGATTAACATTTTCTCTTGGTTCCTGAATTCTCTGGCAAAAACATGCTCTTTCATAAACCACATTTCTCTGAGGTATAAAGTATGAATCAAAAAGAGCCAGAATCCTTTCATAGTCATCTTTCTGACTGTGGTTAAGTAAAGGCAAAAGATTTAAAGATATGCTCTGCATTCTTACCCATAGCATAAATTACAGAGAATACCTGAATATTTCCAGTTTCCTTAAGGAGTTCTGTAGCAATTCAAAAACTTGCAAAATACTGCTTCCAGTCAGTCTATTGTGAAGGTTTGTCACAACTGAAGTTCTCTGGGGAACTAAGTGGCATATTGATACGATCCTACAATGTTTGTTGCTTTCTTGTCCTTCTGTTTGTAACCTTCATTGCTGCTTTCCTTCTATTTCTGTTGTCCTCTGGCATTAGTTTACTTTGACACCATTTCATGGAAACCTTGTACATGGTAGTTTGCAGCGCTGCTATTACTAGCATGCTAGGCTTCTGTACCAGATATGGACTGGTCAGTGCTTCCTTCTCAGAGAGATACATAACAGATGTGTTCACTATAAGATCCTTTAATGTACTGCCAGGTATATCTATTGGATGCTCAGATAAGGTATGGTGCAGAATGCCACCTAGTGACTGAACAGTATAATACAGTTAATATTTCATTACTTCTGTGGAGAGGGAAAAACCAAGGGGACTGGGTATAAGGAAAGAAATGGCAAGTTTTAAAAACCAGCATTTCAGCCTCTTGGCTTTTCTTTAGCATTTTATAGTCTAACAGCCACCTTCTACTATAAAAACAAGTGCTTAGACCTGCAATGGAATCCAAGTGGAAAGACTCTTGGAGAGTCCCACTGAAGTCATGGAATCCCTTGCAGGACTGAGGCCTAGAACAGGGGTATTGAATAGCTCCCCATTTCAGTTTTATTACAGAAATAGGGTCAGAAAGGACATCTGGACTGAAGGAGGACCAATGTGTCCAGGACATTAGAATTAGTAATAAAAACATTTCAAAAGATAGATGTTACACTACTCTTTTCTGTTATTTTTCTATAAACTATTTTGCATAATTCTGAAGGGTTTAGGGGGGGAAATCTTCTATTTGTTGTAAAAGCTTTTATAGTAAGTAACCATACTTCAGTAGCAAGAGGTTTTGCACTAGTGCATATTTTGGGTCACAGAGGTAATCTCCTTTTGTTCTTATGCCTCAGAGTGCGCCTGAGGTGTATAACGATATCTTAACACTGCAGATGCCATTGTGGCTTATCATTATAGGCACACCACTGTGAAAGAGGTTACAACACCTGACCTGAACATCTTTGCCAGAAAAAGTTACATCTCATACTCCAGAAAGCAACATGATTCATAAGTACCCTGCTGTCTGGCTGATTCACTACACTAAGAACACAACATTATCTTTAATATGGAAGTTAGTCTTACAGACCTGCTGGAAGCCTTCAAAAGCTTGAGTGAGGAATACAAATTATTTAATAATAAAGTGGCATTGGAAAAATATTTTGTTGTGATGGGTAAATGCTTATGACACTCTCAGCATGACAACCCAATCCGCGGGGAATTAAGTTACCAGAAATATATCAATACCTCTCTTAACACTACGCACTGACTGACCCATCAGGATTTCAATTTCCTAATGCTGGTAAAAAGATTTTAGAAATTTCAACCATTCAGTGCCAAATGAAACACATGAAATATAAAAGCACCCAAATAGCTCTTTTCATGTTCTGTATCTTGTCACATAATCCAGAAGAAAAATTTTGAATACATACCAGTGTTAAAAATACGTTCACTTTCCATTTTTCATAACCAACAAGTATCTGGTATCACCAATGTCTGTACTAAATTATGTTCACAGACATGGGACTGGTTAGGGGTGCAGACAGATAAATCATTTGTAGGAGGGCCCTTGAATTATCTCCTCTCCTACAATTCTTTTTTTTTGGGGGCGAGGGGGTAAAGAAAATCACTATAGCCATGGCAGTATAAGAGGAGCTCATACTATATTAAAAAGAAAGGATAGTCTAGTCATCAGGGTGCTAGCCTATGACTTGAGAGACTTGGGCATCAATTCCCTGTTCTATCACATACTTGCTGCATGACCTTGGGCATGTCACAGCCTCTCTGTGCCTCAATTTTCCATGTGTAATGTGGCAATAATTATACTTCACTATCTCCTAGAGATGCTGTGAGGATGAATACATTAAAGCTTGTGAGGTGCTCAAATATCATTGGGGCCATAAAAATATCTTATTAGGGTTTCTCAGCCAGTGGCTCGCAAGCCCCCAGGTGGTGGGGGGAAATCACAAAAGACAATCAGGAGGTTGTGAGGTGTTAAAAAAAACATTATTACAATCTAAAGCAAAAAAAAAAAATCTCTCCCCACTATTCCCCACTGTAGTGGGGTGGACACCCCACTCTGGCCCTGAAAGGGTTAAAAACCAGCCCTTGGAGAGGGCGGGAGCTGAGAGCCAATAAGGAGAGGCTGGGAGGCAGCCAATCAGGGCAAGGCTGGGCCCTATAAAAGAGCTGCTGGGCTAGAAGACAAACAGTCTCTCTCCTGTCTTGGAGGGAGATGGGTCTAGCTGCCTGGGGGCAGGGTACTGGACAGAGCAGTGCTGGGGAAAAGGGCAAGAGGAGCTGGGATGCTCCAGCCTGGCAAGTTGCTAGGCTGAGGCCTTGGTCAAGGCCTAAACAGGTAGGGGGCTGCAGGGGTGTAGCCCGGGAATAGGCAAAGGCAGCAGGTCCTACCCCCTTGCCAATGATGAGTGGCCATTACAGACTGCAGTCTGTCCTAGGGAAAGGGGGCTGGATGATGACTGGCAGTAGCCACTGAGGCAAGGTGGGCATAGAGGGCTGGGGGTTCCCCTGGGAGAGGAAACCCAGCGTGTGGGGGTACTGCTGGGGCAGAACCCTGAGGTAAAGGGCACCGGGGTCTAGGAGGGACATGGGGCTGGTGGCAGGCGAGACACTGGCCTGCAGAAGGCACACTGTATGCTGGAGAGCTAATTCCTGAGATGACCAGCAGGAGGTGCTGCACCGGTGAGTCTCGGCATCGCTACACACACACGCACACCTTTACCTTTCAAGGTCAAGTATTCCCTGTCAACCTCTTCACACATACAAACTATATAGACTTATTATCATGGATACATTTATTGTAAAAAAAAAAAAAGTAATTAATTTAAGGGGGTCACAACAATTTTTGACTTTGGATAAGGTGTCACCAACCTGGAAAAGGTGAAGTGAGGCACACTGCCTGAGACAGAAAGATATGCCATATGAATACATTGAGCCAGTCCTGAAAACAACACCAGGACTCCAGCCCAGCGGGCTTCCCTACATACTGTCCATTCTGTGCAGAAGAGACTACATAGCTAGCTATGGTAACACTAGAGCACTTACTGCTAGTTCTAGGTGGACTGCTGAGTCAAATCCACTAGAAGCCCTTCTGATTTGAATATTTAAAAATTAGTGTTTTAAAAGCTGCTAATTAAAAATCCCTCAAGCCCCCTCCTACTTGCAGCCTAGAGAAAGTGGCATAGGGTCTTCCTTCTCCCTGCCTTCATACCAGAAAGCAAGGCACAGAGGTAGATCTTGTGTCAGCCAGGAAAGCATGTGAATCCAAGAGCAGGAAGACAATCAGGCACATGCAGGGCAGGCCTGATAGGAGGGGCAGTGTGCTCACATGGGTTAATGTGCTAGCAGTAGAAAGAACAGCTTTCATGGGTAACAGCCAGGGCATTTGCTGAAGTATATGTCATTTGGTGCATCCCCAAACAGCAAGAAACATGTTCTTCAGCGGTAGCATGATGAACCAAAAGTAAGTAAACTCTTGGCAGGGATGGGTTGCAGAAACCAGATTAGGGGTGTCTGGGAGAATAGCCTCCACCTAATCCTACCTCCCTTCAGCTCAAACTCCTCTTTCAGCCTGGAACTTCCATTCATTTATTAACATGTTAAGGTCAGGTATGCTAAAGCACTAGGTGGAAATCAGAAGCCACCCATCACATTCAGAGCAAAGCAGTTTAGAAAGTGAATCTATTGATCCAGTCAAGAGTACATTTTGGCTGGAACTCTGTGGCAGCTGCAGGCTGTTTTTAAAAATAATGCCAAACTTATAAATATCCCGCATTTTCAATATTCACGCTATTTATGTTATTACGTATCCTGAATAAGTACCATACACTGTAATATGTTTTCGTTTTGCCTTAATAAAATGTTAAGTTTTTGAAAACCAGCCTCTGCTACTAGAGCTAAGTCAGCTGGCCAGAGGCTGGCTGAGGGGGCTGCACCTTCAGCCACTCCTGAGACAAAACAAGGGTTAGTGGACTAGGATATAGGGGAGATAGTGACAAGGGAGACACAGGAATAGGAGCAGGGGATAAGAGGGCAAAGGTGAGCGTGGAGTAGAGTGCATATAGAGAGGAAAACCCCAAACCTACCACACATCCCTGGTGGTGAGAAAAGGTGTAGGTGTGTGTAAAACCTGAGCCATGCAATGGACAAAACATGGGGATAAGTGAGCCTGCATGGCCCACCTAATACCCTTGTAAACAGGCTGGCAATCCTCTCCCAAAGAGGTCAGTGAAGGGATGGTAACGAAAATGATTAGGGGGCTGGGGCACATGATTTATGAGGAGAAGCTGAGAGAACTGAGCTTGTTTGGTCTGCAGAAGAGAAGAGTGTGGGGGGATTTGATAGCTGCTTTCAACTACCTGAAGGGGGGGGGAGGTTCCAAAGAGGATGGAGATAGGCTGTTCTCAGTGGTGGCAGATGACCAGACAAGGAGCAATGGTCTCAAGTTGCAATGTGGGAGGTCTAGGTTGGATATTAGGAAAAACTATTTCACTTGGAGGGGTTACCTAGGGAGGTGATGGAAACTCCATCCTTGGAGGTTTTTAAGGCCCAGCGTGACCCTGGTTGGGATGATTTAGTTGGGGTTGGTCCTGCTTTGAGCAGGGGGTTGGACTAGATGACCTCCTAAGGTCTCTTCCAACCCTAATCTTCTATGACTAGGGTTCTCTTCCAAGCCCCACTGTAGATGGAGATCCAGTTGCTGGTGGTTTGGTGTGTTGTTGTTTTTTGGTTGGCTTTTTTGGGGGGGGAGGTGGGTTGAGGACTGACGTACCACATAGGAGGATTTCATAGGTCCAGATAAGCATCCAAATTCCCAGATGCTTATCCCAATGCTTCTGAGTCTCTGATAATGGCAATATTCATGTTAAAATAAGCTGAATTCACCAAAATGTGCAGAACAGCTGCCCCTAGATGCTGTTTTCCTGGCAGTCTGATTACCTGGAAAACAGTCCTGTGAGGAGGAAGCGGAGATCCACATACTGCCAGCTGCATATCTCACATGTGCATTTAATTTTCATTTTGTAAGACAACCTGATCAATAGTGTTAAAAACAGGACTACAGTACAGTGGGAAAGAAGCTTCATACATAAGGTAAAAAACACTTTATTGAATCTCTTTTTACTTCAAATTATTTGTGCATTAATAGAGTTCTAACTAAATTATGTTTTTAAAAACTCGATCTCTAATTTAGAATTAAATATTGGAATAATAAAATCAGCCTAAGACACTCCACGGCATGCGTCATGCTGGGACTTTCCCATTTCTTAGGAGGTTCACGGCAATTGGCCTCATACCTGAGGCATCACAATATCCCAGTATTATATAAGCCTTGACTCATTGCCTAATGGGAAAATAAAGAATGTTTTGTTTCAAGCTGCGATACTTCAAACAGCTCAGTTTAAGGAGGCTTTAATTTTTTCTGTTCACACTGAACAAGGCCAATCATGTACTCATCATTATGAAATCACAAAAAAAATTATATTTTGAGCCCATGCCAAGTTATAAATGTTCAGATTATTGAGAGAGACAAAGGCACTTGAGAAAATTATTCTATTTCCTAGGTGGAAATCAGAAGTCACCCATTACACTCAGAGCTTAGAATATTTAACGTAAAGACACTGAAGTAGACTTCAAACAATTTGGACTATCGCTTATTATATATGGGAGGCAGCATAGTTTAGTGTGAGAGCAAGGGACTAGAATTCAGAAGTTCTGGATTCCAGTAAGGCACAGACTTGCTGCATGACCTGAGGTAAGCCATTTAACTTTTCTACCTCAGTTTTCTCCACCGGTTACAAGATACAATGGCTGCCATTAAAAGTTACAATTACCATGGTATTTTCAATACCCTGCATTCTGAGTACATTGAGTATAAGAATGTTATGAACACTGCAGTTAAGTTAATTTTGCCTGCAAATAATCATCATCAATTTAATGCTGATCACTGTATCTTCATCATAAGGGTGTTGTGAGGCTTAATTAATGTTTGCAAAGTACTTCAAGGTCCTTGGATGAAAGGCACCATAAAAATGTGAAGATTGTTATAGTTGCATGCTTATCACGACCATGCCCAGCTCTATCTAGCAACCCAGCAACTACAATGGTCTCACTAGCATCAGTTGTATGGTAAACTAAAACATCTTGAGATCAGAATCTACCAAGGATTTTAACACCAGGGTTCAAATAATTTAGCACCAACTTTATAATCCAGGGGTGGCCAAACTGTGGCTCTTTTACCATGAAAGTGTGGCTCACAGAGCTCCCCACATCCATCCCCCAATTCTTCACCTACCAGACTGGCTGGGGGGGGGGGGGGGGGAGAGGAAAGAGGAGTTCAGGACTTCTGCCTTGCAGCAAGGTGGTGTGGTAAGAGCTTCTGCCTAGCGGGGAGGGGCTTCAGCCCTGCGGGGTACACCTACCAGGGTTTGGGACTTCAGCAGGAGCAGGGCTGAAGCCCCAGCTCCCAGCAGATATGCCCCAGCCCTTGAACTTCTGAAGATTGTCGTATGTGGCTCTGAGGGCCAGTAAGTTTGGCCACCCCTGTTATAATCACAGGAAGGATATGCTTTGTATTCTAGTTTCCTAGAAGCTCCTGAGAAATTAGACTATTAGTTCAATTGTAACTATTTTTATAGGATTTTATAATTTTGTGCTCTTTTGTGGAATATACCAGTAGATTAAAGCCTATTATCCAAGCCTGTGCAAAATGTATTAATCTTTATACAGACAAGTAAATGAAGTACAGCCATCTCAGGCTGCAGATCTTAAATCACATCTTGAACGGCTCAAGCTAAATGTTGTCTAAATTTGAGTACTTGTTATTTCCTTCTACTTCCACTCTGGTGTTTACACCATAACCATCTTCCTTGTCACTTAGGAATGCAAACACTGCTAAATCTTCAATTCCCCCCTCTCTCCCCCTTCATGTTCAGGCTACAGCATAACAGTGACCAATGCTAGATGCTTCAGAAGGAATGAACACAATAGGGCAATTATGTCATCCATTCCCTGTCATGCAGTCCCAGCTTCTGGCAATCAAAGGTTTAGGGACATGCAGACCATGGGGCTGCATCCTTGACCATCTTGGCTAATAGCCATCTATTAACCTAGCCTCTATAAAACAATTCTTTTTTTAGCCCATTTATACTTTTGGCATTCACAACATCCCCTGGCAACAAATTTCACAGGTTGACTGTGCATTGCGTGAAGAACTGCTTCCTTATGTTTGTTTTAAACCTGCTGCCTATTAATTTCATTGAGTGACCCCTGATTTGTGTGTTATGTGAAGGGATAGGTAACATTTCTCTATTCACTGTCTCTACACCGTTCATGATTTATAGACCTCTATCACAGTGGTTCCCAAACTGGGGTTTGTGAACCCCTGGGGGTTCATGAAATGTTACAGGGGGTTCTTGGGGGGGGGGGGGGGGGAATTCCCTAATGGCGGACAGAGCTATCCCCGGGCAGCACGGGGCCAGCAGCACAGAGCCCCTGGACTTCCAAGAGCTAAGCAGATCAAAGCAAGCCTATCTGTCACACTGAGGAGATTTTAAACTTCAAGACTCCTTATAAGAAATGGAGGTGGTTATTTTTTGCTGTTTTTTAAATTAAATAGGCAGCTAGTATTTTTTTAAATTATTATGAAGAACAAGTTTAAGTTTTGTTGTAACGTGCGTTGTTTGCCTGGACTGCTCAAGACCTGACTGCTTGTGTAGGAGGAACTTTGAGTTGGCTTCTTAAATACCTTCATGTTTCACATCTGATACTCCTTGATGAAACATAGGAGACTTGCAGGCTTATTCAAAGTGATACAAGCTACAAAAGTGAGATCTTGGAAGAGTGGTGCTGTTTTCATACTGTAATAAAAATACTGTAATGATAAATAATTGTCATAAAAACAAATTTTATATTTCCAAGATCACTGCTTTTATAATTTATACTCAGGTAAAGGAGAAAATCCCTGGAAATATTCATTTTTAGGAGGGGGTTTGCGAGACTTGACATTTTAGTGAAAGGGGTTCACAGGTTGTTAAAGTTTGGGAACCACTGCTCTATCATATTCCGCCCCCCCCCCTTAGTCTCTATTCTAAGATAAACAGTCCCAGTCTTTTTAATCTCTCCTCATGTGAAAGCTGTTCCATACCCTTAATAACTTTTGCCTTTCTCTGTACCTTTTCCAATTCTAATACATCTTTTTTGAGATGGGGCAACCAGAACTATCCATAGTAATCAAGATGTGGGAATAATAATTTATGTCATTATATATTTTGTTTTATTACCTCTCCCTTTCCTAAGGGTTCTTAACAGTGTTAGCTTTTTTTTGACGACTGCTGCACATTGAGTAGATGATTTCAGAGAGCTATCCACAATAACTCCAAAATCTTTCTTGAGTAGCAAGACCCCATCATTTTGTATGTATTCCAATGTGCATTACATTGTATATATCAACACTGAATTTCATCTGCCATTTTACTGCCTAGTCATCCAGTTTTGTGAGATCCCTTTTAAATTCTTTGCAGTCAGCTTTGGACTTAAGTATCTTGAGTAATTCTGTATCATCTGCAAATTTTGCCACCTGTTTACCCCTTTTTCCAGATCATTTCTGAATATGTTGAACAGCATTGATCCCAGTACAGATCCTTGGGGATACCCTGCTATTTATCTCTCTCCATTGTGAAAAACAAACATTATTTCTCTATTTCCTGGCTTTTAACCAGTTACTGATCCATGAGAGGACCTTCCTCCTTATCCCATGATTCCTTACTTTGCTTATGAGCCTTTGGTGTGGGACCTTGTCATAGACCTTCTGAAAGTCCAGTACACGATATCCACTGGATCTCCCTTGTCCACATGTTTGTTCGACCTCCCTCAGATAATTCTAATAAATTGGTGAGGCATGGTTTCCCTTTACAAAAGCAGTGTTGACTCTTCCACAACATATTGCATTCATTTATGTGCCTGATAATTCTGTTCTTTGCTATAGTTTTAATCAATTTGCTTGGGACTGAAGCTAAGCTTCCCAGCCTGTAATTGCCATGATCGCCTCTGGAGCCTTTTTATTAAAATAAATAAATAAATAAATCAATCAGCCCTACATTAGCTAACTCCAGCATCTGGTACAGAGGCTGGTTTAAGAGAGAGGTTACATACCATAGTTAGCAGTTCTGCAATTTCATATTTGATTTCTTTCAGAACTCTTGAGTGAATACCCTATGGTTCTGCGGACTTACTACTGTTCTATTTATCAATTTGTTCTCACACCTTCTCTGACACCTCATTCAGGCACAGTTCCTCGGATTTGTCATCTAAAACAATAGCTCAGGTGTGGGAATCTCCCTCATATCCTCTTCAGTGAAGACTGATGCAAAGAATTCATTGAACTTCTCCACAACAGCTGTCTTTTCCCAGAGTGTTCAGTTGGCACCTCAACTTTCCAGTGGCCACCACTGAATGGTGGGTAGGCTTCTTGGTTCTCATGTACTTACAAAAATTAACAGGAAAGGTGTTTTTTTTTTTTTTTTAAATCTTTTGCTCATTGCTCTTCAAATTCTTTATTAGCCTGCCTAATTATACTTTTACAGTTGACTTGCCTTTCTATTTTCCTCAGCAGGATTTTGTGACGTTACTGACAGACTGGGATCATATAGATCATTGTTGCAACCAAGGTCCTGTACTGGCACCAAATTTTGTATAAAGGGGGTCAAATAAGGTGTCTAAGACAAGGTTGTGGTTTGCTGGTTATAATTATGCTATTTGGGTGCATGTATTGTTTTTGTATTTAAAATTATAAGTATGGGCTGTCTGTACTGTCTGTATTTCAAACTTGTGCTATGCTTCTGGGTAACATCCCAGACAAGTTGGTGTCAGCTCCGCCTAGCCTGCTTGATGGTCCATTAAGGACCATCAGCTATACCAGGGGTCGGCAACCTACGGCACGCAAGCTGATTTTGAGTGGCATGCAGCTCCCTGCCGTGGTCCCAGTCCCCCGGCCCACCGCTCTCCCCTGCGGGGGCAGGAGGCAGAAGCTTGGTTCTGTGGCAACCAAGCTTCCCCCCTCCCCCGCTTCTTCCCCCAGCGGTGCTTTCCTGCCCCGCCTCCTCTCCGTTCCTGGCCAATCAGCTGATGGCCCTAGCGAGGGGGGGGGGCAGAAGAGCGGCAGCGTGCACACAGCTCCGTAGAGGATACAGAGAGAGGTAGGGACGGAGCCTGGGGGGAAGGGGGTGGAACAGGGCATATCCCTTCCAGCCCCCTGCCATGAGCTGCTCAGGGCAGGGGGCTGGGAACACCCCCACGAGCTGAGCACTCCAGCCTTCTGCCCTGAATCCCCCACTCAGCCCTCTGCCCTGCATCCCCCAAACACCCAGCCTTCTGCTCTGCACGCCCACACCTCTGCCCTGAACCCCCCCCACCAACATACACACAGCCTTCTGCCCTGCACCCCCTCCCCCCGCCCCCTCCCCCGCCCCCCGCCCCCCCCCCCCCCCCCCCCAGGTCTGGGGTCCCGGCTGCAGGCCCTGATCAGCACTCTGCCGGCCTAGGTGAACAGAACCCCAGGCTAGCAGCAAGCTGAGCAGGGTGGTGGCATAAGATCAGCATTTTAATTTAATTTTAAGTGACGCTTCTTAAACATTTTGAAAACCTTGTTTACTTTACATACAATAATTTAGTTATATAATATAGACTTATAGAAAGAGACCTTCTAAAAACGTTAACATGTATTACCGGCAGGCGAAACCTTAAATTAGAGTGAATAAATGAAGACTCGGCACACCACTTCTGAAAGGTTGCCGACCCCTGAGCTATACAATTGACCCATTGAGAGAAGGCAGATGCATCTTGTGACTCAACAAGGCATGCAGGGACATGCCTATGGACAGAACTCTGAGGTTTTTCCATGCCATGTGATAAAGTTTTTCTTTGGGACAAAGAAAGCAGAGACCACATGGCAAGAGAATTTAAAAAGCTGCTGCAGCTCCTCCACCGTGTCTTCAATCCTGCTTCTTGAGGAACTTTGCTACAAACTGAAGCTCTAAACAAAGGACTGAATGACCCATCCCAGCTGTGGATGTACTCCAGAGACTTGATTTGAACCTGTAGCTTATTCCTTCGCTGCTACAAGTCTGAACCAAGAACTTTGCCATTACTGTATGTAATTGATTCCATTTAACCAATTCTAGCTCTCATCTAGATCTTTTTCCTTTTATGAATAAACCTTTAGATTCTCAAGGATTGGCAACAGCGTGATTTGTGGGTAAGATCTGATTTGTATATTGACCTGGCTCTGGGGCTTGGCCCTCTGGAATCAGGAGAATTTTTTTTTTTAATTTTAAAAACACTGGGGTATTGGTTTTCATAACCATTTGTCCCCATAACAAGTGGCACTGGTGGTGATACTGGGAAACTGGGAGTGTCTAAGGGAATTGCTTGTATGACTTGTGGTTAGCCAGTGGGGTAAAACCAAAGTCCTCTCTGTTTGGCTGGTTTGCCTTAATAGTATAGGAACTCCAGCTTTGGGCTGTAACTGCCCTGCTCTAAACAACTTGTCCTGAATTGGCACTCTCAGAAGTGTCCCACCAAAGGGCAGCATCGTTACAGGTTTGACTTCCACTTTTTAAAGAATGTCTGTCTCTACCCACCTCTTTTACTGGTTAACCAGAGTGGCATTTTTGGGGGGGATCCTCTTGCTTTTTGGGGGGAGTATATATTTAGTTTGAGTCTAACATTTCCATGCAGTTCGCAGCCATGTCACTCTTGTGATTATTCTTTTTAAATTTCCATTTAACTAGCTTCCTCATTTTTGTGTAGTTGTCCTTTAAGTTAAATGCTACTGTGGTAGGTTTATTTGGCATTCCAAAGAATTAATTACATTATGGTTGAATCGCTCAGTAATAATGACCATTTTCACTTTTGGACCACATCCTGTGCTGCATCACTTCAGACTAAATAAAGAATTGACTCTCCCCTTCTGGATTCCAGGACTAGCTGCTCCAAGAAGCAATCATAATGGTGTAGAGAAAATTTCTCTATGCATCCTGCCCTGAGGCGACATGTACCCAGTCAAATTGGGGATAGCTGAAATCCCACCATTATTAAAGAGTTCTCTCTTTTTGTAGCCTCTCTCTAACCTCCCTGAGTGTTTCACCATCACCTTTCTGGTCAGACAGTCAGTAGTATATTCCTATTGCTATACTCATATTATTCAAGCATGGAATTTCTGTCCAGGGAAATTTCAATCAAGTTTTCTGTAGTTTCTTCATCCAAAACATATCAAAAATTCTACTCTTCAATCATACTGATATCATTTTTCCCAAGCCCTGGTCATCTTTCACCTCCTGTTACTACATCTCTTTATTTATACTGGGGTATTGCCCAAATGTCCCAGTCAGAATCAGAGCCCCTCCCCTCCCTTGTGCTACATATTGCACAAACATATGGTGACACGGTACCTCCTACAAACAGCACCTCTTACCCCCTCCTCCTTTTCAAGTCTCTCCAGAATCCTGCTTCTAAAAATCCCCTTCCTCAGCTGGCACTGAGTGCAGACTTAAACCACTGCACTTGAGGGATTTCAACCTTTCTTCATTTGCAAACCACTTAAAAAAAAAAACCTTTTGAATGAAGGTGCAGCTCTCTCTGGAAATTCAACCTGTAGTCTGCAGCCCCCTACCATAGAAGTCTTAGGCTGAAAACTGACTGAATAGAATTAAACTAAAAATGTTGCATGTGCTTGGCATGGAATTTGATGCAGTGTGAGGAAAGGGTGCTAAACTATGGGTTTCTATGGTAACAGCAGAACTTCCAGTTTTAAGCTGTAAGTGGGAATATTCACGTACTTTTGATCGATCAAAAAATTGAATGCCTTTTCTGGGATCTGAAACTTTATTTTCATAGTCATCTTTTGCAGACCCCTTACACATAGTCTGTGGACCCCCAGGGGGTCAATTGACCCACAGGTTAAAAACCACTGCTCCAGTAGATTCCCATCACACTAGGCAACAAATTAAAACTCCAAACTTCTTGGCTGCTAGAAACCAGAGTCTGGAAAGAAGACTGGATGACAGATGCAGGTAGGACACAAGAGTTATCAAGATGCATGTCCTGATACCACAGAGATAAGAATGCAGTGAAGAAGGAAAAGATTGAGAGAGAAACTCTAATTTGTTTAGTTGCCATTCAGCAAGGTGCTTGGACATAAATAGCAATGGGCGTCACAAAATCTAGGCAGCCATAAAGTGCAAAAACCATCATGATCTATTCTGGACCAGGCCATATCACAGAGACTATACAACTTCAGGAGAAACTGCTAACTACCACATTTAAGCTTTTGGAATGTTAACATTTAAATTACCAATTTGTTTTTAATTATATTAAAATTGCATTTGAGATCTCAATATTGTACAGATTTTGCTCTTTTAGTTTCAGCTTTAGATAGTGTACCCTGGGATAGTGATTCTTTTCCCTAAAAAAGCCTGATCCAAAGCAAGAAAGTTCTCTGCAAGGTGTTTCTTGTGTTAAATTTTTAAACTACAGGTTTAATACCCTTTGTGGAATATGTAATTAATCACTTCATGTAGTGTTATTTTAATAGATTTTTTTCAAAATAATTTAAAACTAAATCAGAAAAGAGAAATGTTCTGAGCACAGGAAACCTGTTTGGGAAGTAATCACCTTTCAATCTCTCACACCAAAGTGCTATAATTTACACTTAGAAAATGTCATCTAATATGCTCTCAATATTAAACTCTTCTCACCACACAAGCATTGTTGCTGTAGGCAAGAATATCAGTTATGTAGCAATAAATGACATTGTGTCAGAAAAAGATTAGAAACAACTGCTGGGATCTGACACAAACAACTATTCTAAGCTCTATAGCAGTAGTTCTCAAACTTTTCTACTGGTGACCCCTTTCACAAAGCAAGCCTCTGAGTGCAATGCCCCTTATAAATTAAAAACACTTTTTTATATATTTAACACCATTATAAATGCTGGATGCAAAGCGGGGTTTGGGGTGGAGGCTGACAGCTCACAAACCCCCCCCATAATAACCTTGTGAACCCCTGAGGGGTCCTGACCCTCAGTTTGAGAACCCCTGCTCTATATAGACACCAATTATGACACAAGAAAAGATGCAACTGAAAAACCCAATTTTTAATCAGTCAAGCAGCCAAGGCACCAGTCATGCCTTCTGACCTTATACTTTAGTTTTCATGCAGTACACTTCAGCAAAAGTTCTTAAAATTTTGACAACAGGCTGGACAATGGTGGGAACACACAACACTTCAGATTTCCTGAAAATCCATGACAAGACCACTCTTCAGGCGCTGTGTGTACGTGGCTTCCATGGGTATTTTGTGGTGGGACTGAGCACCACTGCATATACATGTCCTAATTTAGGTTTATGCCCCTTCACCCTCCGTAATTCACTACTGCTCCTAGCTGGGTGTGGGGCAGAGGCTGGCCAGAAGAGCATTTTAAGTGCAGACCACATTAAATACCAATCCCCATACAGTTAAATTTAAGTATGAACCCACTCAAGACAAACAAGGAGCCATGTTTAACAGACTGGGGCCGGGAGGTGCAAAACATCCTTTTACCAAAGGGGTGAACATCATTTGCTTGATGAAACACATGGGGCCTTAGGCAGAGAAACGTTACGCTAAGGAGTTGAAGCTTGGAACAAGAGTTTTTCACAGGTAAAACGCTGCTTACTCCTATTACCCAGTCCATAGTCTGCTAATGTTCCATTACTTGAAAAAAAATTTTTACTCCTGTGAGAATTCTGCACCACTGTGCAATGCAGAATTTTCCAGAAATTAAAAAATAGTGCACGCAGACTGTCCTTTCCCCCATAGAAACGTGCTGCAGTACTGCTAGCCACCACTAGGGGCCACTGGACCTAGCAGAGCCCAGATTTCACTCAGGGCTGGTCTATACTTAGCCGCTAGTTCGGCGGCTGGAAATCGAACTTCCTGGTTAGATTTATCGCGTCTGGTCTGGACGCGATAAATCGAACCAGGAAGTGCTCGCCGTCGACTGCGGTACTCCAGCTCAATGAGAGGAGTACCGCGGAGTCGACGGGGGAGCCTGCCTGCCGCGTGTGGACCGCGTCTGAACCGCGGTAAGTTCGAAGTAAGGTATGTCGACTTCAGCTACGTTATTCACATAGCTGAAGTTGCGTACCTTACTTCGACTTGGGGGGTTAGTGTAGACCAGGCCATAGAAGACACTGCGGGAGGGAGGGAGAGGGAGCTAGAGGGTTCCTGGCAGCTGCAGTTCCCCGCATGCTATGAAGGAAGAAAGAAGGCAGCACACAGAAAACTCCATGCAAGCCTGGGACTAAGCATCAGGCTGTTTCTCCCTCTGCATCCCTGGGTAGGTAGCTGGGCGGAGGGGGATGCAGGTATCTGGGCCAGGAGGGCCCTGGAGCAGGGCTTGGGGGTTTGTGGGTGTCTGGCCCCTTGGCTGCGCTTGGGAAGGGGACAGAGAAATAGGAACTGGGTTGTTATAGGGGTTTCTTTAACTCTCTACTGCTGGGGGAATTTTTGTGGGGTCTGTATTTTTACAGACATACCTGCTGACAGGTATTTTGAAATAAATTACCAAAATAATTGAAACTGGCATTATTATGTCGTGTTATTTTGACAAATAAAATTTGCAGAATTTTAAAATGTGCACAGAATTTTTAATTTTTTTGGTGCAGAATGCCCCCATGAGTAAAAAATGAAAACATAGGATCAACAATCAGGCAACACAAAAACATCCATACATAACTAGAATCTTGTACACTTTGTTCCTTTTGTAGGCCGAGCTAATTGCACACATCAGGGGCTACTTATTCCCCACCACCCAAACACACATGCTTCTTGTGTGAAACCGTTCCATCCCCTGCTGTTTCAGGGACTCCCTGCAATGGCTCTAGCTACCCCCTCATATCAAGACTTTTTCAATTATATTAAAATTCAAATGTATTAGAATGCAGGGAGCTGGGTCCATTAATGAAGGACTTTTCTCCTTGACCATCAAGCAGGGGACTGTGCCAGAGTCTTACTACCCTGTGAAAAGTTAATGAAATCAGAGGACTTTCAACTTGTATTCTTTGTCACTCATGTATACCCTTGAAACCCACAAGCATGCTGCTAGGGCTCAGGTACAAAGGAAGACAGTACTGGCAAGCCCAAGCATTCAAAAATCATCTCTCCTTATTTCTTTCACACATATTATTGTCTCAGAAATTAGATTTTGTTTTTAAATTACTACATGGGGTTGGGGGTTCATTGACTTCTGCTATCTGAGCCTTTAAGGTACACACACTTCATGATTTCAAGCTTTTCTCTACAATCATGAGAGCTATAAACTTAGCATTTATTTTTTAAAACAATAGATAGATGTGATTTACATAAAAATCTTATGACTCCAGGAGCAGGGGCTTTAAGAAAAAAAACATCAAATACTGTGAGACTCATGATAAGATCACAAGAGTTCGCAACATGGGAAAGAAGCCTCAAGCTCTCTGGAACAAGGGGCTTCTTCATAATATATACAGTGGCCTGGAGACTGCAGTCCATGCATTAGATCAGTAAGTGTGGATAAAGTCAGTAATAGTCTACATCGTGGGATAATAAAAGTTGAGCTCTTGCTAAGGGATTCTTTACTGATTAACACAGCAGAATGTTCACAATCAAACAAGTAGGGGGTAGATTAGTTTTTACTGCTGTCCAGAAGAGAGAGTGTTTCAAGAAAAATAAGTTCTTCCATCCCCATGCAAGGTGGGTGCTGTGAGGGAATCTCATCCTGACTCTAAAGTTAAAATTGTTTTAATGTATATCCACTGTGTTGTGCACCCCAGTTCCATACAGCCCTGCTCCTCCACAGACCCTGCATGGAGGAATAGGTATGAGTAATAGCCATGCACAGGAAGTGTGGAGAAAGTGTCACTCAGCCCTGATAACTGAAGTTCTGCTGCTGTCATGGAAGATACAAACTAGTACTGGTGAGAGATAGTAACTCAGAAATACCATGCATATAGTTATTCCCTTATACTACTGAAAAATTACTCATTGTACTGTTAACACTAAGGATAATTTCCCTCATGTTACTACATCACTTTCTAAATATGATTTTCTGCTACTATTATTCATAAGAATTCGTGTTTGCAAGGACTATAAAGACTATTTTTATCTGAACATATGAATCCCATTTGTTTTTCAGCAAGCCAAATGAGAGAAGAGACATGCTGTGATCAATTATCAATGTGTATGGCACTAGGAGTATAACAAATATTACCACTCCCAATTTTCCTGTTATCCAGGAAATTAAAAGGGAAAACCAAAAAAGTAATAATGATACACAAACTATTTAATTCATTTTTCTTATTTCAAATCAGAAGAAATCATTTAGCAGTGCTATTATTTTCTAGATTTTCAAACAATAGATGACTGCATAGGTTTCAGAAAAGCCAGGTAAAGAGTGGTGAAAGTATTCTCTCTGCTTTAAGCTCATAAAAACAAAGGATGAATAAACAGACATTTCTAGCAATAACTGTAAAATATTGTCTTCTGGACAGAAATTAACTCAACTGTGAATAACATTCTCAAACTCTTCAGTCCCTTAAACAATATTTTATACAAACTGCCCTCTCATTTCTCAAGAATCTCTCTACTATTTTGGAGAACCTGTTATAGGGGACCCTATCCAACCACAATGGACTTGTCATGTTTATTACTGGATCTAAATTAATAGTAACCACTCGGGGGATGAGGGGAAAGAATGGGCAGCTTGAACAGCTCAGTGAAAAATCGCTATAAATTAATGGCACACTTTCAGCAGGATTACTATGTTCTGTATCTTTTAGTCAGACAAGTTACTGGGCTCATTACAACGGCAACTGGGCAAAATACTAATGGCCTGTAATATACAGAAGGTCAGACCAGATGATCTAGTGGTCCTTTCTGGCCTTAATCTATCAAACTATCAATCCCATCCATAAAAATCCTTAACTCAATTGTGGTGGTGCTTTTAACACAGGTTGACAGACCAGTCAAGGAAGATGTGCAAATTTGAGTTTAAACCTAACTCATCAGATACTAAAAGAATCACTTTGGGCTGTTCAAATATTCTTCACAGTGTGGCTGCTCTCCCTCGAGTTATCCTAAGCTGAGAAAAGTTGGCCCAACTTGAATTATCTACACTCAAGACTTCACAGCAGAGTTAAGACTAAGTAAGAAGAGCAACACCGCAGCATTAAGCAGTCACTATAATACATAAACATGGGCCACACATATGTAGAGACAGTCACACAGACACCAAAAGATCAATTTTTCACCAAAATACTTAGTAATATTAAGTTTTCAGAGCTTCACTTGAGACTACGAATTCAAAATCTACACTAAGTACTATACAATTGAGTTTATAATGAAAATAAATAGTGCTGTCAACAAGCAAACAACAAAACAAATTAAAACTGATTAATAGCGATTATTTTTTTAAATAGGTTAATCACACTGGTAAACAATAGAATACCAATTGAAATTTCTTATAAATATTTTTGGATTTTTTTCTACATTTTGAAATATATTGATTTCAATTACAACACAGAATACAAAATGTAGAGTGCTCACTTTGTAATTAGAAATAATAGTTTCTTTCGTTTCTTTTTTACAGTGCAAATAATTATATTATTCACCTCATAAGTACTGTAGTGCAATCTCTTATCATGAAAGCGCAACTTACAAATGTAGATTTCTTTTTGTTACATATCTGCACTCAAAAACAAAACAATGTAAAACTTTAGAGCCTACAAGTCCACTCAGTCCTATTTCTTGTTCAGCCAATCGCTAAAACAAACAAGTTTGTTTACGTGTGCAGGCGATAATGCTGGCTGCTTCTGTAGTAAGAGGAGGCCCTGAGATATAAACCTTGGTATCAGAGGCCCGGTGTGAGGCCTAAGGCCTGAACTAAAGTAATGGTCATGACTTTGCTAACATAAAGCAAAGTTAAGCTGTGAGCCAGAGGCAGGCCCTGCTCACAGAAGTTGGCAAGGAAAGGGCTGATGCTGCAAAAAGAAACATACCTAAAAGGTACTGAACACCAGATATCAGAACATACACTATACTGGAACATTCCACAGATAACATGGAACAGGCCGACCCATCCCAATGACAGGGGCAAAGGGGTAAAATGATGGATAGAGTTGTTTTGATCGAACCAACATGTACAAGGTGAGAGGCGGCACCTTACTACGTAGAAGGGTTGTACCTTGCTGCGTAGAGGGGTTGCACCTCAATACGTCAGGAGTGATGTGTAACTTGTTTGTACCCGTGTATAAGAATGTATCCCTGGGGTGGTGTCTTTGTCCGGCCACGGGGGCAGTGGAAAGTCCTGCCACTGAGCCGGGTCCTTGCCAAGAGGCACTTTCTCGTAGTATGCCCTGAGTTAGGCTCAGAAACCTACAGGGAACTGCAATTGTGTCCGAGGTCACAATAAACCTACTCAACGTGATTTTGCATTTTACTAGACTCTGTGGTTATTGGGGGTTCTCGTCGGGTTTGCTGTGTCAGCTATCTGCAGAGCTGGGACTGCACACAGAGGGAACACACGCACGCAGCCGAGTGATATCAACACAGGAGAAAGCAGAGCACCACACCGGTAGCATCTGACAACAGCTTCTTATTTACAATGTCATATGAAAGTGAGAACAGGTGTTCGCCTGGCACTTCTGTGGCTGGCGTTGCAAGGTATTTACATGCCAGATATACTAAACATTTGTATGCCACTTCATGCCTCAGCCACCAGTCTAGAGGATATGCTTCCATGCTGCTGATGTTTGTTAAAAAATAAAAATAAAATATGTGTTAATTAAATTCGTGACTGAACTCCTTGGGAAAGAATTGTGTGTCTTCTGCTCCATGGTTTTACTTGCATTCTGCCACATATTTTGTGTTATGGCAGTCTCGGATGACGACCCAGCATATGTTGTTCGATTTAAAACACTTTCATTGCAGATTTGACAAAAACACACCACACCACACCAATATGAGATTTCTAAACATAGCTATAGCACTCGACCCAGGGTTTAAGAATCTGAAGTGCCTTCCAAAATCTGAGAGGGATGAGGTGTGGAATATGCTGTCAGAAGTCTTCAAAGAGTAACACTCCAATTCGGAAACTATAGAACCCGAACCACCCAAAAAGAAAATCAACCTTCTGTTGGTTGTATCTGACTCAGCTGATGAAAACGAATGCATCAGTCCGCACTGCTCTGGATCATTATCGAGCAGAACAAGTCATCAGTGTGGAAGCACGTCTTCTGGAATGGTGGCCGAAGCATGAAGGGGCATATGAATGTTTAGCATATCTGGCATGTAAATACCTTGCAATGCCAGCTACAACAGTGCCATGGGAACGCCTGTTCTCACTTTCAGGTGATACTGTAAATAAGCAGAGGGCAGCATTATCTCCCGTAAATGTAAACAAACTTGTTTGTTTTAGCAATTGGCTGAACAAGAAGTAGTACTCAGTGGACTTGTAGGCTCTAAAGTTTTACATTGTTTTGTTTTTGAGTGCAGATATGTAACAAAAAAAATCTACATTTGTAATTAGCTCTTTCATGATAAAGAGACTGCGCTACCGTACTTGTGAATTGAATACTGTTTTACGGTGCAAATATTTGTAATAAAAAGAATCTAAAGTGAGCACTGTACACTCTATTGTGTTGTAATTGAAATCTATATTTGAAAAAGTAAAAAAACTAAATATATTTAAACAAATGGTATTCTGTTTAACAGTGCGATTAAAAAAATCGCGATTAATGGCAGTTTTAATAGTTTGACAGCCCTAAAAATAAACACTTAGTATACCCAATTTACACAATATGCTAAATCCCAACATAGTGAGGCCCTTCATGGTTTTTGTTGCTAGCAAATATTCTGCTTCATAAGCAAAGCACACAGAGGGTTTGCAGAGCCAATTTCATGAAGAAGTATATAGTGAAACAAAATCAGGAATTAAATGCTTTTATTTTTCAATTAAAAAATTGCACAACTTGATAACAGATGTTCTTGTGCCATGAGACAGTGTAACAAATTTGTTGATTTTGATTTAAGCCTTTCAATTTAACAGCAAATTCCAAAGGAAAAAAAAATGAGAAAAACTCATTACATTTCCCAAGCTAGACATGAACACCAGAATAATGTGCTCTTCCAGTCACTTTACATGAAGTCTAATACTCAAGATGTAAGAAATTTATCAGACATGCAACCTGAAGTTAGAATAAAACACAAGGCTTGAGGCGCTGAGTTTTCTGCCTACGCCATTGATCCCAGAAGAACAGCACAATCTACAGACCAAAAGACACTTTCATCAAGTATTTTCTTTCAAATTTCCTCCCATGAATTATGCGCCCTAGGGTATATAGCTTATTTCTGATAAAAAAAAAAGGACACTGCTCTCGCTATACATAGGCTTTAAATGAGTCACTGTTGCCAGTTGGAAAATTATCTGGAAAAAAATGTGCTCATATTTCATAAGAGTTGTTAAAGCTCTTGAGTGATACAAGTCCACAAACTAGTTAACATATTAAAAGGAGTAACAAATTTCACAGTGATTGCAGTACTTCTTTTACCGTGCATCTGAGGGAGAAGCTGTTTAAATGATGCCAAGGAGGAAAATGTGACAATCTAGTTTTTAAAAATCTACTTTGACAATACCTGTAAAGTATATTTCAATCAGAGACCCACTGGCCTTCCAGTATTTCTCCACCCACTCCAGTAATGTTACCTCAATCTATTTCACAACAACTACATTTTACAGCTATTTCCATACGAATTCATTAGTGAAATTTTCTATTATATGAGGATTAAGATGCAAAAAAATTAATCAAGTTTATTAATATTCTAGCAAGGATTCTTTTTGTGCTGTTACAGAAAACTGAAGTGTTATTAGCAATGACAGTGTCAACATCAGAGAAGATTATAGTGCATCATTAGACATGCTAATAGGGAAGATTCAAGGAAGCTGCACATTTGATCATTATTCAAATTAGTATACTCAATAACAAACCTGTGTCTTGCAGCTCTAAGATTAAAATCCTCACTAGGACAGCTAATAATTCACCATTTATGTTGAGGCCGTGGGCAATAGGAGGTAACAGCCTCAAACTAGCAAAAAATATTACACCAATTTTTAAAAAATGAAACCTCTGCAATATGCCCTCTTTGGTCCTGGTTTTATGAAATATTCATCTACAGCATTTTGAAATTTCAGAAGAGTTTCTCAGGAAGTGAATTATGTTCCTGAATACTGTCTCTTAATGCATATGCCAGAGTTAATTTTTTTTTTCCTAACAGACGTCCATGAATACATGCATGTGTGCAGCACCCCTACAAAAATACAAGAAGATTTAAAGAAATTTGTGAAGTTGCACTCCATAGGTTTATGGAAATATGCTTATAAGTGTAAATATAATGTAACTGGAATATGCTTTATGCAAAAGGTCTCTTTTAAGGTATCATTACAAAGCTTATAATCTACTGAGTGTTCATCCTATTTGTATGAATGTATCATTCTTGTATATGAAGCTAGAAATATGAAGTATTACTCTGAAGTCCTACTGTAAATGCAAAGTGTGGGCCATTAATGGTGGCTTGGAATCTTGATGGCTCCCATTAACTAGGCCAATTGGTGGTAAATGGCTCTGTTTACTTGTAAGCCTTCCTGTATACCTGGGTGCCAGCTAGTGGGTAATGAAGTCTCACAGGACATGTGATCAGGTCACATGATACTGGAATCCCTCTTAAACCTGGTGCTTTTCCATTTAGAAGGAAGGGTGGGAACCCGGAGAGAGAAACAAAGGATTCCCGCCTTGTGCCAAAGCTATAGCAGGGGGTGGAACAGAACAAAGGGGGCTGCCAGTCATGAGAAATCCCTGTGTTACCACCTGAGCTGGAACAAGGACTGTACCAGGGGAAAGGATTGGACCCAGACTAGGAAGGAGTCTAGTCTGTGAAAGAAGCTTATTGGAACATCTGAGGGTGAGATTTATCTGTATTCAGTTTCTTAATGTATTAGGCTTAGACTTCATGACAGGGATGATTTATACCAGTGGTTCTCAACCAGGGGTACACATACCCCTGTGGGTATGCAAAGGTCTTCCAAGGAGGAAAATCAACTCCTCTAGATATTTGCCTAGTTTTACAACAGGCTACATAAAAAGCACTAGCAAAGTCAGTACCAACTAAAATTTTATACAATGACTTGTTTATACTGCTAATGTAAGTACGATATTTATATTCCAATTAATTTAGTTCATAACTATATGGTAACTAAAAACGTAAGCAATTTTTCGGTAACAGTGTGCTGTGACACTTTTGTATTTTTATGTCTGATTTTGTAAGCAAGTAGTTTTTAAGTGAGGTGAAACTTGGGGGTACACAAGACAAATCAGACTCCTGAAAGGGGTACAGTAGTATGGAAAGGCTGAGAGCCACTGATTTATAGTTTAGATGAGCTGACCAGCAACAGAGAAAAGTTAACACTGTTTCATAGCAGCTGTGCCAAGAGACAGCAGCACTTTCCCATCTGTCCAGCAATTAGGGTTGCCAAAAACTTTCTAACTGCACAAAATCGCACACCCTTGCCCCGCCGCCCACTTCATCCCTGCCCCGCCCCTACTGAGGCCCTGTCCCCACTCACTCCAGCCCCCCCTCCCTGTGTCGCTCACTCTCCCCCACCCTCACTCACTTTCACTGGGGTTGGGGTGCGGGAGAGGCTGAGGGCTCCAGCTGGGGGTGTGGGCTCGAGGATGGGGCCAGAAATGAGAGGTTCAGAGTGCAGGAGGGAGCTTCGGGCTGGGACAGGGGGTTGGAGTGTGGGAGGGGGGTGAGGGCTCAGGCAAGGGGTGCAGGCTCTGGAGTGCGGCTGATGATGAGGGGTTTGTGGTGCAGGATAGGTCTCCAGGCTGGGGCCAACGGGTTTGAAGTGCAGGAGCGGGCTCACGGCTGGGGCAGAGGTGTGGCCAGGCAGCTCTGAGCAGTGTGCGCTGCCCGTGCTCGCAGGTGCCACTCCCATGGCCAATGGGAGCTGCGAAGCCAGTGCTCGAGGCCGGGGCAGTGTGCAGAGCTTCCCTGATCGCCCCTGTGCCTAGGGGCCGCAGGGACATGCTGGCCACTTTCAGCAGCTGTGCAGAGCCAGGGCAGGCAGGGAGCCTGCCTTAGCCCCACTGCACCACCAACCGGACTCTTAACAGCCCAGTCAGCGGTGCTGACTGGAGCCATCCGGGTCCCTTTTTGGCTGGGCATTCTGGTCGAAAACTGGATGCCTGGCAACCCTAGCAGCAACACTCTGGAATAGACCAGGTCAAGGACTACATGATACAAGCCACTGGCACTGGGAAAGCCCTGCTGTGTAAGAGAACAATCACAATGCGCAATAACTCTACATAGTCCAACCTGGATGAGTTACAAAGAATTGGACAGAGAGACTTTTGTATTTCCCCAGCATAAAAGCAAGAAGTGAAGGAAGACAGCAGTGATACTTGTAGTGACCACAGTTAGGGGGGACTCAAACACAGTTGCAACACACTGGCTCAGTGACTGAGATCATCTCACCCTCTAGTGGCTGGCCCAAACAGGGAATGTAAGAGCCTGCTAGTAATGCTGGTTAGTTGGTCTTTTAACTTCAGTGATAGAGACCTGCACTTTGGTGCTGAAGGTCTTGGGGATGCCATACCTGTCACTGACCATTCTCTGGAATCATCAATCCTGGAAACTTATTTTCTACAAATTGTATGTTCCACGCTGGCTCATCATACTAATCCAATTTGAAAATTGCATATTCAGAGACCTAGAGGCAGTAGCAAATTTTAGAAGCAGGCATCCAGTGGACTGTATAGAACAACTGAGTTTTGTTGGGTCATGATGACCCCTACTTCTTCTCACCTTCTCACGCAGCCCACTAATGATTTCCACCCATTGTATACACAACCTAGGAGTGGGGGAAGGGAAGCAGGGTCATATCTTATAGGCAAATGTCTGCATCTAAAAAAGATTCAGACAGGCAAGTGAACAAAAAAACTATTGATATTAGGGCCCTATGAAAGCCGCGTAAACAAGAACATGGACAAAATCATGGAATCAACACACCAAACACTGAATCCAGAACTATAAAATAAAATAAATCTCCCTGTCGCGGCCCTGGGGCTGGAGGAGCACTCTGTGCCCCCGCCCACTCAAGGTTAACTATACCCCAAGGTTCGCTATTGCGAAGAGTGTTATAGTGAGGTTGTACTGTATGTGTGTTTTCACCCTTCACCGCCACCGTAGATTAAGTGACCATTGCTTAGAGACGTGGTCTGCTAATACTAGTGCCATTCCTTCCTCCCTCCCCCAGTTCAGTACATGATTTAAACATGTCTAAAAGGCATTCTACAACTGGAAAATGCTCATCTAAAAAGCTAAGGAATGACACGCTGACACCAAAGTTAAGAGCTAGTCAAGTTCCCTAATGACTTCTATGAATCGGGCGGTATGATGTTCTGCAAATGCTGTCAACATACAATAGACTGGACCTGAAAAGATACCTCAATTATCATCTAATGTCAAAAATCCAACTGAAGAATTGTGCCAAATATGATGAGAATCATTGAGGATCTCACCTCGTTACAGAGAACAATTGCAGATAGTATGAAAATTGCAGATGCCAGACAGGAGTTTGTTGAAGATTTTGTTGTGATCTGTGCTAAGGCTGATACCCTGTTGGAAAAAATGAAGAAGCTTCAACCTTTCCTCTTAAAACACTGCGGGGGGGAGGGGAGGGGCGTTCATTGCCTGAAAATGGCACTTCAGCAGATTCACCTGCCACATGTTTATCAGGAGCAGATAGTGGCAGTACTGGCCAAAAACCATGGGGAAAAAAATTCAGATCAACGAGACAATAGATATCCAAGACTGCGGTGTGCTATTGTCATAGGTAAGTTTTTTCTTTTACTATAAATGACAGATGCTTAAGATGACACTTTTTTATAATGTGTGCATTGGCCTTTAGGAAAAGGTTAGTTATACTTAGAAAAGACTAACCACTTCTATGATTTAAAGTACAAATAATTTAAAAAACAATGTTTAAAATGCTGTAACTCCTTAAAATACCCTTAACTGAAAGAGGGGGGGGGAAGCATCATATTGGGATTTTGGAGCAATTCTATTAAATGCTTGTTAATAAATTTTAGCAAGCATTTCATAATTAATATGCATTGGGAAATTTAATTGTGTATTGTAATGCACCTGTAATATTATGCTTATAGAATATTAAAAAACCTTTTTAATATTAAACGATACTATAGCAATTTTGAAGCTGGATTTTTTTCCATTACTGATTTTGTTTGTTTAATGAAATCCTCCAGTAACAAACAAGTAGAAAAACAAAAATAGAATTTTTTTTCAGGTGTTGAAGATCAGTACTATTCGACTGATGTCATATTCATGGAGAGCTGCAACCGCTCCACATTCTCACAGGCTGTTCTGGAGTCAATGAATAGGAACCAGCTCAGCCTCAATGATTTTTGGGCAGGTGTAACTGACAATACAGCACACTGCATCAAAGCACAGAAAGCAGCACTGAAATGTGTCATGCCCAACAATGTACATGTGACATCTCTATGTCACATAATTAATATGATAGGTGAGATGTGGAAGCATTTTCACTTCTTTAGCGATGCAGCATCTGCCTTCTTCAAAAAGCCAGCCAGAAAGTGAAGATGGGTTGCTTTTCTTAAGTCCAGAGAAGATGTGCACACCACGAAGGTCCCCCCTGAAGCAGTACATACAAGATGGAATAGCTAGCTTCAGGCAGTAAAATATGCAGAGCACATTGATCTCTACCGGGACTTTTTTGAAAAAGAGACGTTCTCAGCACAGACTACGACAAACCTTTTGACATCACTTAGCAGTCAGGAGAAATCAGACTTGCTGAAACTTAAGACAGTTTTCATATCTGAAGCTTTCCCCAAACTGATAAACAGCCCTGACCACCTTTGAGGGTACCCACTGCCCTACAGCTGTCTCAGCTTTCAATATTATGGAAGACCTAGGGTCTTACTTGATTTCTGGAACAGCCAAAACCTGTGGGTTTGGGTGAAGAAACAGACTCTTGGATGACTTCTCCATAAGAGAGAAAAAGAAATATACCGGACAATCTGCATGAAGCCTATCAGCTTGCTTTTCTCCAAATTCTCCAAACACTGGGATGTCCAGCCAACAAAAAGACATGTATCAACTGATCCGTGTGCTTGATCCCAGGCAAACTCCAGCAATGTAGTAAAACACCGATCAATATAGCAAGGTCTATATCACCGCCTATCACCCTCCCCCCACCAGAACTGTGTGAACAATGGCTGGTGATTCTGCACAGCACTCAGAATGAGCCCATCCCAGATCCACTGGATCTTGCACTTACTGGAAGGTTATAATGGAACGAGTGCCTAAAAGTAGCAGAGGATGTAAGGTAGGGCAACATCTTCCCTGACAGCTCTCTAGACACAGAGAAAAGCTTCAGTAAATATCAAAATCTACTTATAGACAAGAGGGAATCACTTTCTGAGGAAATCACTAAAAGGCTAACCATAATGTACCACACTGGAGATGTCTGCCACAGATGACAAACTTAAATGTCATTATTTTTGCCAATTTGTAACGCTACTCAGCAATAAACTGTTGACTTGAGGGTTTCAAATTGTTTAATCAAATTTGAAATTAATGTAAGCGTTCCTTCAAAATACAGGAAGCTTGAAAGTACTGAGTTTAATTTAAAATGGCAACGCTAACTGCTGCAAGGATAAGTTACTTTATGTTTAGTGCATTTATTTTTAATTATTCAAATATGAATTCAGTTAAATTAACACTAAGAGGCTCTTACTTCTGTGGACTCCTTGTGCTACTATTCAGCAATGTCAGTTTGGTCATATTACTGACTGGTACTTTAAAAAAAGTGATTTAAAATGTTACTTTTACCATATACATTATATCTGCAGGATGTTTTGTTTAACTTGTAGTTTTTATCCCCCCCACCCCCAAAAAAAAAAGTTTTCCCACCGCAATCCAATTCTGCACATTTTTATGCATTTATAGTTAGGCTACTTAATTGTTGTCAATATATCAAACCATTTTGATTTAAAAATTTGAAAAATATCAGAAAAATCCACAATAATAAAATGGATTTCATAGGGCCCTATGATATGTATAGCTTCTAAAAGGAATTGCATCACAGTTAACAAGAATTTCCCCTATCTATGCAGCCAGTTAAAGAGACTCATGGGTCTATTTGCAATAGTGCTATCTGGAGAATCCATGTTAGTGTTTTTGAACCACACTATACATAAACCATTCTAAGATTTACTTGCTGTCTTCATCAGACAACCCCACACACAATTAACCTACGGTCACAAGAAATAATCCATTCAAGCTATGAATTAAAGACACAATATTAAACATAAAAAAAAATCTCTACTGTAGCAAATGTGCTCAAACTTCTTTCCCTGCTGCCCTCATGAACAGACTACCATCTCAGAGACCTCAGAGTCGGGGGAGGGTGGATTCATAAATGATCTGGAAAAAGGGGTAAACAGTGAAGTGGCAAAATTTGCAGACAATACAAAACTACTCAAGATAGTTAAGTCCCAAGCAGACTGCGAAGAGCTACAAAAGGATCTCTCAAAACTAGGTGACTGGGCAACAAAATGGCAGATGAAATTCAATGTTGATAAATGCAAAGCAATGCACATTGGAAAACATAATCCCAACTATACATATAAAATGTTGGTGTCTAAATTAGCTGTTACCACTCAAGAAAGATCTTGGAGTCATTGTGAATAGTTCTCTGAAAACATCCACTCAATGTGCAGCGGCAGTCAAAAAAACTAACAGTGTTGGGAATCATTAAGAAAGGGATAGATAAGAAGACAGAAAATATATTGCTTCTATATAAATCCATAGTACGTCCACATCTTCAATACTGCGTGCAGATGTGGTTGACCCATCTCAAAAAAAGATATATTGGAATTGGAAAAGGTTCAGAAAGGGGCAATAAAAATGATTAGGAGTTTGGAACATCTGCTGTAATGAGGAGAGGTTAACAAGATCTGGGACTTTTCAGCTTGGAAAAGAGACGACTAAGGTGGGATATGATAGAGGTCTATAAAATCATGACTGGTGTGGAGAAAGTAAACAAGGAAGTGCTATTTTCTCCTTCTCATAACACAAGAACTAGGGGCCACCAAATGAAATTAATAGGTAGCAAGTTTAAACCAAACAAAAGGAAGTATTTCTTCTCACAATGCACACTCAACCTATGGAACTCCTTGCCAGAGGAGGTTGTGAAGGCCAAGACTATAACAGGGTTCAAAAAAGAACTAGATAAGTTCATGGAGAATAGGTCCATCAATGGCTATTAGCCAGGACAGGCAGGGATGGTGTCCCTAGCCTCTGTTTGCCAGAAGCTGGGAATGGGCAACAGGGGATGGATCACTTGATTACCTGTTCTGTTCATTCCTCTGGGGCACCTGGCATTGGCCACTGTCAGAAGATAGGATACTGGTCCAGATGGACCTTTGGTCTGACTCAGTATGGCTGTTCTTATGATTGCAGGAAAAATTCGGGAGTTTGGCTCGCCAAGATAGGAAATCTTGACTTGCTTATGTGTTGTGGGGACAGAAGAGTATGGGGATTATATGAATCAGGGCAATTCCTAATTTTGTTTGTGATGCCAGGTGGCGAGGGAATTGGAAAACTCAAATTTGGCTAAGAAGCCAGAAGGTAAGACTGGCTAGAGAATGGGCCAGAGCCTAGGGGGCTGTAAAGTGGTTGGGCGGGCTGGGGATTGAAAATATGGGTTGTGTTAAAATTTTAAGTTTAATAAAAAGTTTGGAAACATATTGCAGCTTCTCAGTGAGCTTTAATAACATTCACACAACAAGAAATACTTAAACATTCCCAGCTCTGAAGCCTGCAGCTCTTCAGCTTTACCAAGTAATATTCCTACAAAGTGCAGAGGGAAAAAAAAGAGTGCCCACAGAGACTTCCAGGGCAGCAAAGGAGCAGATGAGGCTGTGCTCTCGCGAAAGAGCAGATGGCAGAACAACAGCAGCAAGAAGGCAGCCTTCATTTTCAGACATATTAGCAAACAAAGGATGCCCAGTAAATATAATACATGAAAGGGCATAGGATCTGGAAAGTTTAATTTATTTTCCCCATAAATTAAGGCCTTGTTTACACTACAAAGTTAAGTTGACTTAAGGCAGCTGACATTCACCTAGCTATGAAAGTATACACACTGCGATGCTCCTCCCACCACTTTTACTCACTTGCTATGCCAATCTAATTAAACCACCTTGGCGATAGGCATAGCACTTACTCCAATTACGTCGCCCTGATGCAGTGGAAGCGTAGACACTGCATTATTTATGTTAATGTAAGTAGCCTCCAGGAGGTGTCCCCCAATGCCCACCATGACCACTCTGGCCACCGTTTCAAACTCTGCTGTCCTGCAGCCAGGTACACGGGTATGCACCTCACTCCATTTAAAGACTTGGGAAGTTTTGAAATTGCTCTTCCTGTTTGCTCAGTGTGCAGAGCTCACATAGCAACTGGCTCCATGCAGCAAATATGCTCCTGCCTGGAGTATATGGAGGTGGGGGATCTCCTGGGTCTCTGGGGAGAGAAGGCTGTGCAGTCACAGCGCTGCTCCAGCCATAGGAACTTTGACATCTATGGTCAGATCGCTCAGAGAATGGAGGAAAAGGGCCTTGACAGGGACACGCAGCAGTGCCACGTAATCATCAAGATGCTGAGGCAGGAATCCAGAAGGCAAGGGAGGCAAATAGTTGTTCTGGTGTGGAGCCGCAGACATGCCGCTTCTACAAGGAGTTGCATGCCATCCTCAGCAGCGACTCCACCTCTACCATCAAGAGCCTCGTGGATACTTTTGGAAGGGCTGGAGTAACTGGAATGAACCCTGAGGATGAGGTGCTGGACAACGAAGAGAAGGATGAGGATGGAGGACAGGCGAGAGGGAGATCCAGTGGCGTGGCAAGCCAGGACCTCTTTTTGACTCCTGAGCAGTCTAGCCAATCTCAGCCGTCCAGCTGTGGAGAGCCTGATGCAGGGGAGGGAAGCTCTGGAAAGTACTCAGTTTGCTTCAATACTGCAGGGACACATCTGCTCATGTACTGCTTTCTTAATCAGGCTAAAAGAGGTAGTAAAATAACCAATAAAGATACAGCGAGGCAGAGGGGGCCCCGCGGAACACTTTGTTTACGCACACCGGATGACCTGTGAATCCTCTACATAGATCTCTAGGAAATCTTCTTGGAGGTACTCTGCAATCCTCTGCCTTGTTTCTTCCCCCATGGTAGGAAACTTTGCCACGCCACTCGGCAATAACTTCAGCAGGCACCATTGTAGCACATAGGCTAGCTGCCTCAGTTACCGTCAGGAGTGAGATATCAGCTACAATCACCACCGCCTATGGAAAATGGTGCCAGTATTCAGTACAATAGCCCTATGCACTTGTACCCCAGTGCTACACCATGCCCCCCATTTGTCCCAACTCACCCCTTCCTTCCCTCCCTCCCCCAAAGCGTTACTCACCATGGCTGGAGCTGCCACCGGGGTCCGTGAATCCCAAGGGAACATGAGAAAGTTGTGCTTATAACTTGTTTGGATCAAGGGGTGTAAATGCACTGACAATAGGACCTCTGTCCACTCTTTCTTTACCAGCTGCAGATGTGGCCTGGAGGGTCTCCTCATGCACACTCGCAGAGCAGCTCAGCCAGATAAGGAGAAGAAAAAAAAAAGAGGAATAAGGAAGACATGTTCCAGGTGGTGCTGCAATCCTCCAGTGCTTCAGATTGTGAGCATAGAGCTTGGAGAGAGAATCAATGAGAAAACACAGCAGGAGAGTGGGGACAGGAAAGACGGACAGCAACAGATGGTAACGCTGTTCAGGGAGTAAACAGACATGCTGCGATCCCTGACTGAACTTCAAGCTGAACACATCTGCACTTGCCTCCCCCTGCAACCCAGAGAATTGCATCCTAGGACCTGCCTACACTCCCCCCACATATTCCAAGTACCCTCTGCAGCCCCAGCAGTATCCCAGGCACTCCACCTTACGGGAGATTACGCATAATGACAGCTGTACATACACCCAGCTGTGAAAGCCTCATTGCTTATGTGCTTGTGAATTCCCTGTTCCTTCCCTTTAAAGATACTTTTCCCTCTACGTATGAGCTTTACCTCAGCATTACATAGGCATGTTCGCATGGGTGTGGAATAAAAATCTACTTATGGAAAAGTGAATGAATCTTTATTATTCTCCAGCATATGGTGTCTGCTGCTAACATTCAGCGACAGTGGCAATAGATGTATTTGCATTGCATTGCTGTGTGTACGCTACTATTACAATCATTACAAGTTTCATACCACAGTGCAAAAAAACAATGCCAGGCTCAACATATTACATTAACACATATTATTGTGGCTCATTGAAGGAACATTTTAACAAAGCCTCCCTGATCAAAATAGAGCCCCATTGAGTCCCTCTTATAGCCCAGGTATCTGGCTGTTCAAAATCAGCAGATGGCTGATCCATCTCCATGCTCCACCCCTGGGGAAACTTCTATCCCTTTGCTTCACAGATATCATGAAGTGCACAGCAGGCAGCTATGATAATGTAGATATTGTCCTCACTGAGGTCTAACCTCCTGAGGAGACAGCGCTACCAACCCTTTAAATGGCCAAAAGCACATTCAACAGTCGTTCTGCACCTGCTGAGCCTGTTGTTGAAGTGCTCCTTGCTGCTGTCAAGGTGGCCAGTGTACAGCTTCATGAGCCATGGGACCAAGGTGTAGGCTAGATCTCCCAGGATAACTGTTGTCATTTCCACATGCTCAATGGTAATCCTCTCATCTGGAAAAAAAAGTCCCCGCTTGCAGCTTTCTGTAAGGCCTGTGTTCCTAAAGATGCGTGCATCATTCACCTTCCCTGACCAGCCCATGTTGTCAGTGAAACAACCCTGGTGATCCGCCAACACCTGCAATACCATAGAAAAGTAATCCTTTCTGTTGATGTACTCCGTCGCAAGGTGGTCTGGGGACAAAATAAAGATATGCATGCCATCTATCGCCCCACCACAGTTAGGGAACCCCATTGCTGCAAAACCATCTGTTATTCCAGGCACATTGCCCAGAGTCACGGTCCTTCTTAGCAGGAGGCAATTAATGGCCCTGCACACTTTGCATCACAGCAACCCCCAAGGAGGATTTGTCAACTCCAAATTGACTTGTGATCGCTACTTGCTTCTCCACCATGAGCGCAGCTCTCATTTTGGTGTCCCTGCACCAGAGGACTGGGGCAAGCTCCGCACACAGTTCCGGGAAGGTATCTTAGTGCATCCGAAAGTTCTGCAGCCACTTATCCCATACCTGCATAATGATGCGATTCCACTACAGTGCTTGTTTCTCATGCCCAGAATCGACTGTCCACCATGTGCAACTGCTCCGTGAATGCCAACTGCAATCTTTGAACTGACACCAAGGCATTGTCATCAGACCTGCAGCTCATGAAATACTGCAGGATCAGGTACGCTGTGTTCATAACGCTCATCACAGTACTAGAGAGCAGTGCAGGATCTATGTTTTGTGACAGATGGTGGGCACACAGGTCACAGTGGCTGTTGAAAAGCAGCACAAAGCGTACTAGGAAGCCCATGAAATGATGGGATGGAGAAAACAATTTTGTTTCCCTAGGCCACATACAGCATTCCAAAATGCTAATTTAATGAAGAGAAAATTTAGAGTGAACAACACATTGATATATAACTAGGAGAAAGAAAAAAAAACAAGACACTTTGCCAGTGAGAGTTGGGCAGACATGGTTGTTTGCACAAAGTAAGTCTCTGAACAGAGCACTAGAAAGGTAGTGTAAGGAAGAGTGCTTTATGGAGTCTCCGTCACTTGAAGGGACTTCCAAAGCTAAAAGCATTAGCTCAAACTGTAGCATCTCAAGAGCCAAGGCTCAGTGGCTGGGGGCATTAACAACTCATTTCCTCTGCCGATTGGCATAGAGAGAAACTTTTAACACACACTCACCAGTAGGTAACGCATTTAGGAGGGTGACAAAAAACAAGGTATTAGAGCACCTATTTGATCTACAAGATGCGGATTGGATGGAGTCATGAATGATTTTATGGTTCAGTTTAAGAAACTTGAAATTGACATGCTTTGATCGTCAGAATGAAAAACTACTACATGAGGTTGGCAGGAACAAAACACTAGCACTGTAGGCATTCAGAATACGCTTTTAAAAGGATATTAACATGCAAGCAACTTGCTCAAACATATAAAATTCATACATCAAAGGGCTTAGAGTTGAGTTTAAATATGCACCTAAACTTTTGGGTGCTTAAGCTAATTTAGTTGACAGCAGGCCCTGTCCTCCACGTAACCCCCTACTACCCTCAGCAATAGACCCCCTTCCACAGAGGGTGGGGACAAAAGAAAAAGAAAAAAAAAGCGGCTTGCTACCCAATCCCAGGACCTTAAGGGAAATGCCAAATTCCTGCTCCCTATTACTCCAGGAGGGTCTTGTGGGGAGATGGAGATATGCAGCCCTCACATGCGGCAATTTGCACTACTGCAGCTCACAAGGTCCTGCAACGGAGATAAAACTCCATATATCTTTGTAGGTAATTGTGAGGGGAACGCCAAAATTCAGACCCCAGGGAAAAGCACCCATGATTGGCCCAGAACACACACACAAAGTGTTATCGCTCCCTCTGAGGAAGTGAGTCACTTGGCTTCTGCTTACACCTTCCTGAGCTCACTCAGTAGGCTCATCCCAACAGAAAGAGAAGATACACTATGCAACTCCAACTATTTTACTTCTGCCACAGAACCAATCCTGCTCAAGACACATCATACAAAGCTGCCTAGGAATATTTGCAGAATAGAAAGGCCATGATATTTCATGCCAAACTAAGTTTTACACAAAACACTGCCTGGAACTATTTAAACTCAAAGTATTAAAACAATCCCCTAGAAACCTGATGAATTCACATACAAAGAAAGTATGTACGATTAACCCACACCAGACTAGCCTGTTGAACAAAACTAACCAACAAAAAGAATTAGCTAACAAGTTAGCCAAAAAGCACAAAGGAATACAAAGAGCAAAATTGCCTGTTGTCAGTAATAGTCTTCCCAAAGATTATAGGCAAATTTCTAGATTGTTATTCTGGCACCAGGGCTTTCATAGCAAACTATACTTCTACCATGCAGTCTTTTGCCAGATCACTGACACAGCTCTCATTCTGTTTGGTCCCTGATAAACTACATCCTTTAACATCTAATTGAATCTGCTCCATTCTGGATGCTTTCAAAAGTTATTTTTAGCACAATATTTTTCAGAACTTCTCTCTAATGATATTAAGGCACATCATCATTGTGACGGGTTGGATCACAGAAACCCTCTTGGGAGCTGCCACCCAATGTGCCAAGACTACTCCTACCCCTGCCTTCCCTGCCAGCTCGGGGCCCCAGCACCCTGTCTTGCTGAGCCAGACACTCTCGTCTGCTCCAACAAAGACCCAGGGTCTGAATTACTTACCCAAAGCTACAGGTTTACCTGAAAGCAGCTAACAGAAGTGTTCTTGTCTTTAACATTCAGATGCCCAACTCCCAATGGGGTCTAAACCCAAATAAATCTGTTTTACCCTGTATAAAGCTTATACAGGGTAAACTCAGAAATTGTTCACCCGCTAGAACACTGATAGAGAGATATGCACAGCTTTTTGCTCCCCCAGGTATTAATACATACTCTGAGTTAATTAATAAGTAAAAAGTGATTTTATTAAATACAGAAAGTAGGATTTAAGTGGTTCCAAGTAGTAACAGACAGAACAAAGTAAGTCACCAAGAATAAAATAAAATGCGCAAATCTATGTCTAATCAAACTAAACACAGATGAGATCCTCACCAATTCCAGAATGCTTCCTTTTACAGACTAATCTCCTTTTAGCCTGGATCCAGCAATCACTCACACCCCTTGCAGTCACTGTCCTTTGTTCCCGTTTCTTCCAAGTATCCTGGGGGGGTGGAGAAACTCTCTCGTTAGCCAGCTGAAGACCAAATGGAGGGGTCTCCCAGGGGGTTAAATAGACTCTCTCTTGTGGGTGGAGACCCCCTCCTCACTCCTGTGCAAAGTCCAGCTCCAAGATGGAGTTTAGGAGTCACCTCGGCAAGTCACATGTCCATGCAGGACTCAGTTTTTACAGGTAGCATCCATTGTTTACATGCTACCTTGAACGTCCTCAAGTAGACTTATGTGGATTGGAGCATTCCAAGATTCATTGTCCTTTAAGTGTTTCTTGATTAGGTACTTAATTTCAACATTCCTTTCTCCAGGAACTGACCAAATGCTCTACTAAGGTTATTTAGAAATCAAGCCAGTACACAGCCAACTTTCATAACATTGAATACAAAAATGATACATGCATGCAAATAGGATTAATACATTCAGTAGATCATAAGCTTTACGGAGATATGTTACATGGCATATGTAGCATAAAACACATTCTAAGCATATTTCCATAGAGCCTTATGGGAGGTACCGTCACACAATATTTTCAGAACTTCTCTAATGATATTAAGGCACATCATCATCAAGGGGTGGCTCAGGCTAAAGTTTTCCAGAAATAACTCATTTTGATTATGTTTACTTAAAAGACGGTCAAGTACTCAAAAATTCATTCAATGTATTTTACAAACTGTTTCAAGGGTTGGCACTTAACTCTGATTTATGTAACATTTTCAAGGATTTAAAAATTAAGAGACTTACACCTCTTTTGGAGACTTAGGGTGTGTCTACACTGCAATTAAAAACCCATGGCTGGCCCGTGCCAGCTGACAGGATCAAGGGACTTGAGCTGCGGGGCCGTTTATTTGCATTGTAGACTTCCAGGCTCAAGCCCAGGTTCTGGGGCCTTGCGAGGTGGGAGGATCCCAGAGCTCAGGCTGCAGCCTGAGCCCAGAAGTCTACAATTAGGCAGCAAATAAACAGCCCTGCAGCCCAAGCCCCAGATCAGCTGGCATGGGCCAGCCACAGGCAGTGTAGACATACCCAATGAGTTAATTTGCCTCTCAAAAGATATAACCTGGAGATTAGGGTGCTAAACTACAAGCAAAGTAAAAAAAAAAGCTAATGTATTAAAATTATATTTTCAGAGATTACAATTCTATATGCTTATAAAAAATGACTGGTCTCATTCCTTTGACAAACTAGTAACACATCTGAAGCATAGAGCAAGGTTATTTTTAATCAAACTGAAGGTAAATTAAGGATTTCAAGAGGAGAAGAATAGTATTGTACCATAAAGCAAACCTTTCTCTCCTATTAAGAAAATACTAGAGCATTTTTCTGAATGCTGTTTATATATACACAAGCACACAAACTTTTTTTTTTTTTTTTTAAAGGGATAAAGAAGGAAAAAGCTACATGGAGATTGTAACTTAATCTGGAGCTGCTAGACTTCCTAACCCTGAGTGGTCTTAATACGTAATAATTTGTACAAGGGGGTCACATGCTTTGTAGCTTCTGTAGGCCAAGGTCACTATACACACAAGAAGCTCGTTGCATTCCCCCATTCAGCCCTTTCCCACACACTGCCACCCTTCCATCCCTATCTATTTCTGTCAGGGGCTCTGTGTGCTCCTCATCTTTCCCCCATGTCAGGGGCTCTGTGTGAAACACCTTTTTCCCTTGCAAGGGGTTGAGAGGCCTCATTCCCAATACCAGGGTCCCCAAATCTTATCATGCCAGGGGCTCCATGTGCCCCCTCAGACCTTCCCCAACTATCATTATTTCTTCTCATCTTTGTGTCTGGGAGATAAATCAGATAGGATTTCAACCTTTTAAGACTGTATTGGAAGGATCAGCAGAGATCAAACAGAGATATTGTTATACTGGAAGGTGTTTACGGACTGCCATAAACCGGTTCTTTGTTCTACAAACAGTTACAAAGGTGCTTGCCATTGTGGCTCTGCTGAAGAGATGCCAGGACAGGCAGTCCCATTAGTAAGTATTACCACCACGTAAGCTGCATTTTAAAACAAACAATGCTATAGCACCGCAGAAGGATTGCAAAACATTGTACAAATGTGAATGAATTAAGCATGCAAGGTAGGAAAGTTTTGCCCATATCATTACATGTAAGGAAAGAGGCTCAGATGTTTAGATTACTTGTCTAGGTTCACACAGTGAAACCATTTCTTTTCCCTACAAAAATGTTTTCAGGAAGACCAGTTCAAAGCTTCCCTGTGATTATTTATGTCTTACTGAAAAGCTTAACCCTTTTTTAATGCGGCTGTTTTTTAATCAATATCAAATCTTTATATGGTTGGACTGTTCTCTTTAAGTTGGCTTGTCTGTGAAATGTTTTGGATCATATATGCTTTTTCTAAGAGAAAATAATTAAAGTTAATTTATAAACATATTCATGGGTAAAAACAGTAAGATAAGCACTTTAGAATATCCGTTCACTACTTTTAAAACAAAGGAAGATGCCTTATTTTCTGGACTACAGTATTCAGCTATTATCCATGCAAATTCACAATGGTTAATTTAGCTACAAGAATAGCCCTAGTCTCCCACGAATGCAATAACAGGGAAACACACAAGCAAACATTTAATTAAAGACACAACATAAGAACTAACACTGGACTTGGATCATGTTAACTTATCAATTTCACTCCTGTTACACGGTCCCTTCCTAGTTAGTTGCACTTTCCGATACTCAGGCAGCAATATTACACACAGTGCAGGAGAATGTGGAGATCCAAATCAGAGACTGATTTCACTGTAGTTAAAAGAGATACAAAACCTAATGTTAATCAGAACATTTTATTAAGGTTATTTTTAAATTAAAAGCTGAAAGTTGGACCACAATTTCCCTTGACAGCCTCCTTTTAATTTTTAGTGTGTTTTGATGCTTAAATAAGAAAAAGCTTCCCTGCATTTTAGCTATACCTCTTTCTATGAAGAGGGTAGCTATTAAAATGATTTATAAAAGTGTGATGTTAAAATGTCTGCGCAAAAATAGAATACAGTAAAGTTTCAGTGAGTAGTAATGTGAAAGCAATAACCCAGAGTCCCCTACCAAGTTCTGTTGTCATTGACAACAATGGTAATCCTCCTTTTCTTGCTTGACAGATCACTAGTCTGACTCTCAGGATTAGCTTTTAAAATAAATCTTAAACAAACAATGTAAGGACATTTGTAAGCTAGACAATGTCCTTGATATTTTGGATGTATATGATGAACAATCAAAGCATGAATCTGTTACTCTACGAAGAATGAGGTATGAAATTTTAAAGGAAACAAAATTTTTGCATTCACATCCCTAGTGATTTTGTGCTTGTCATGTGTAACAGACTGCAATTTGTATCTTGCAATAGTCATAACACAAAACTGTGTATCTGAATATGAAATACCTACATATAGGTAATTACCTGTTTATGCAAGTGGCAGAAATCCGATTTACAAAGATAGGTACCAAATTGGGTTTTATAATATTACTGTTTTAAAAAAAAAAAAAAAAAAATCACAAGCCTTCACACTCTACTATCTAAATAATTGTGTATGCTACAAAACACATTTCAGCACCACACATTTTATAAAGAAAGATTTTTGAATCATTTTAAGTTAATACTCAGTTTCTTATTATGGTGAAGATATTTCATGTGTGAATCTGGCTGTCGTTTGTATACCAGATTCAAAAGATAAAAACCAATTTATGCAGAGGTACAATACAGTACAACCTTATTTTTGTATAGTACTAGGTACATAAATGATCTCCAACTGTGCGGTATCTGAGCACCTCTCCAGTACCTGAAAATCAAAAACGATCTCTCCAGTTCCAGGAGAAGAAATAGTTTGATTAATTTTGAAGGTTCATTGTGCAAGGGAAAGAGTGAGGGGGTATTGTGTGTGTGGAACTTTGAGGTAAAGCTAAGTTGAAATAGTAAGGTTCCTGTAGTTCTGAAAGTGCTGTTTCTTTTCCTTTGTGGGAGTGAGTTCCTTCATCTAGGTCTAACTATTATGAAAGTTCTCTTTCATAGTCACTAGCCTCCTTCTATCAGACGTCCGTTTCACGGTTCCAGTGGAATACAGCTGTAATAAGAGATCATAGCCACAAAAAGCAGAGATGATCTCTAAGATAGCTAATGCCAATCCCACAGAGGATTTTCACTATCAAGACAGGGACCTTGAGCTGGACTTTCCTCAGAAAGGAACCTGTACTGCTAAACTATGCTGAAGCTTTTTCCAGGGTACATGGCTTCATTCCTAGATAAGGAGTTGCAATTGTCAGAGTCTGGTAGTCACAAATGTATGATTGGGTCAGTGTTCAGTATGATGGGGTACAATCCTCTGATCAGTCACAGAAGAAAATGGGGTTTTTTTTTTACACAAGACAGTGGGCATACAGTGTTGTTTACATCTGATGAAAAGGAGATGTTTTTCAAAAGATATGCTTCAGCTCAAACAGGAAATAATTCAGGGTAGTCCTATGGATATATTTAGGACACAGTTTAATGATGCCACCAACACAGCTTCCATGGCAAGTGATAACATGGACATCACCTGGAATGAGAAAAGGTGACCTAGAGAAACATTATGTAGAACAATAGAGAAAGAAGCTAAATCAATCAGCATGACTGTAAAAAGCAGCTAACACACATAGAAAACAGGGGGTAGTATTTGCTCCAAGAGGGACTTATTCCATGTAATGGCTACCATTTATGCAGCCTATTGTGTTCCAGTAATAGTAACTTAATAAAAACTACTCCTTATAACATGAGAATCGGAACACTTCAGTGACAGAGCACCCACTCTATCCTTATAGTCTGGTACCGTGCCTCCTGCAGTTGTCCATAACTGATACTTAAGACAATAGTGAAAATTGTCCATTTTTCACCCAGTATTTGAAAAGAAGAATGAAGTAAGAATTGGTTTTCAAGTAATATTGCTGGTAGATTCTTGATCTAGCTAACAGTGACAATGATTGTCTTTAAGATAAAATGTGCCTTCCTTGCAAAAAATCTGGTTTGCCTCAATTATTTCTACTGGGGAATACCACAGGATGATTAAATAGACCAGAGGTGGGCAAACTTTTTGGCCCGATGGCCACATCTGGGTGGGGAAATTGCATGCAGGGTCTTGAATATAGGGCTGGGGCAGGGGGTTGGAGTGCAGGATGTGGGAGGGGGCTCAGGGCAGGGGGTTGGGGTGCAGGAGGAGTTCGGGGTAAGGGAGGGGGTGCAGGGTGTGGGAGGGGATGTGGTATGCAGGAAGGGGCTCAGGGCAATGGGTTGGGGCAGAGAAGGGGTGCGGGGTATACAAGGGGGCTCAGGGCAGGGGGTTAGGGTGCAGGAGGGGGTGCAGAGTGTGGGAGGGGGCTCAGGGCAGGGAGGAGTGCAGCGGGGGCTCAGGGCAGGTGTTTGGGGTGTGGGTGCAGGAGGGGTTCAGGGTCCAGCCCGGCACTGCTTTCCTGGAGCAGCTCCGGGGTGGCAGCGGTGCGTACCGAGGCCAGGGCAGGCTCCCTGCCTGCCTGCCCTGGCCCCGCGCCGCTCCTGGAAGCGGCCAGCACCACGTTCTTGCGGCCCCTGGGGGAGGGGCAGCACGCAGAGGGCTCCATACACTGCCCTCGCCTGTGGGTACCTCCCCCGAAGCTCCCATTGGCCGCGGTTCCCCGTTCCCAGCCAATGGGAGCTGCCGGGGGCGGTGCCTGCAGGCAAGTGCAGCACATGGAGCCCTCTGCCCTTCCCCTCCCCCAGGCTGCAGGGATGTGGTGCCGGCTGCTGCCAGAAGGGTGGCAATCCCACAGGCTGGAACCAAAGCCCTGACGGGCCAGATCCGGCCTGCGGGCTGTAGTTTGCCCACCCCTGAAATAAAACTGTAATGGAAATAATTTCCTTTCCATTCCACCAAGTGCTCCATCACTTTTATATTATGGGACATGGCTAACAGGCTCATCAAGCTAACAATTGCCATATGCATTACTTTACAAATCTCCCTCACACTAGATAGTCTTAATCTTTAAATTTTCATTGTACCAATCTGGACATTTTCAATTTTAGCTATGCCTCTTTTTGACGTGAGGCTGATCATTGCTGATTTACAAAAAGACATTGCAGTGAGGGTTCCCAGTTTTAAGTGAAATGACATCAGAAATACCAAAGAAATAACTGAAAATAGGTTTTCTATAAAATAGACCAAAGATATCCCAAATATACTCCTGAAGTGAAGTGTAAGAAGCCCTCAAAGTTCTTCCACATATGCCATTGCGAATGGGCCACAGGGCAACCATGAACGGAGTCTGACCAGACAGAAGACTAAGTCAAGTAGAGTGCATGGAGTCTAGATCAATGCACTTTGCCGAGAGCCACAGCTCAGTGCTTATCCCCTCTAAGAGCTGGGGAAGGACCATCTCCCATCTGCTCTACCATCTTGCTGACAGCAGAAGTAGAGAAGTTGAAGCTTCTTGTACAGTCTATTAACGCAAAGCTGCTTTACAACAGTATCCTCAATTACAAGGCTTTTGTTGTCAGATTCCAAAGCTTCAGGAAGCATACAGTGACCTGTCGTTCTCCTCCCATTAACTCCTTTCAAAAGAATGTTGAGATGACATCTCAACCTGATCCACGTACACTGGACCCGCAGCTCACCTGGCTACCAAACTGAAGTGTCAGTCAAAACTTCTTGAATTTTGAAAGCCTTAATTATATCGTAATCTCTACTTGGGTCTAACCAGATTTCTTTTTTTTTTTAAATTAAGTTTCTCTATTCTTTTTAAGACCATCTCTTAAAATCTCTTCCTTACATCAAGGCTAGAACAGCACCAGCAGCTCTTATGACACGTGATGCAGAACAGCATTAGGGAGACAGACAGGCAGAGCCCTTGGTGCCCAATGAAGAGAACTAGTTTGGGGATGCTGCCAAGTTCTAATGTGGGAATTGTAGGAGGGAAAGGGCTCTTCTAGTTAGCTACAGTCAGTGAGGCCCAGATCCACAAAGCTATTTAGGCTCCTAACTTTCACTGAAATCCTTTGTGGATCTGGGCCGAAGTGCATTTTAGTGCCAGATGCTGGCAGCCGACTAGGAACCAGCTAGCTAGGTGACTCACAGTGGCTTTATTTCAACTCTACCTCCCCTTTCCCTTCCCTCTTCCTTTCTCCATTCTCCATATCTGTCCAGCTTGGATTGTAAACTTTCTGGGGCAGAGACCATGTCTTTTCACATTTCTGCAAAGTGCCAGGTAAAGTTATTGTGCTATGAAAAGAAAGAAAGAATATTACAGCATTCTAACTGCACTAGTTAAAATTACAATCAGTGTTACAAGCTTTTTCCATAGGTGATGACATAGGCTTACACATGTAGAGTGCCTTCATAATAAATCCACATTCTCCAATACCGTACTGTTGTTATTCCAGACACCCATGTAGAAAATTCCCATATGATTTTTCTAACCATACAATCCTGCCTATGCTTTTCCATAGTAACACCAACATGTATGTAACGTAACAAGAACTAGAACTACCACTATTGTCTTGTGCTGCCAAAAACAACGTGCTTATCTACAATGAACCATTCAGCTACCGCTTACTACAACACATGCAGATAACAAAGTTGCACCTTACTTTTTAAAATCTCCAGATTTCAAATCCCTGAACCTTACCCATTCATACTGAATGGGTTTGGATTTCTCTCCTTTATAACCATTTTAGAAGATTTTTTTTTTACTCACTGGGAAAAAACAGTCACTAACCTTCCATAACTGCTGTTTGAGATACGTTGCACATGTCAATTCCACGCTAGGTGTGTGCGTGCCCCAAGCACAGTTGCCAGAAATTTTTCCCTCAGTGGTACCAATCGGAGCATCTCTAGTGCCGTGCTCTCATAGCACTGGTATAAAGTGCCCAGCTGAACCCGTGCTCCCTCAGTTCCTTCCTTCTTTCTGGAAGACTCTGATGTAGAGGGGTAGGGGTAGGAGGGCGGATTGTGGAATGGACTTGTGCAACACGTCTTGAAGAACAGTTATGGAAGGTTAGTAACTGTTCTTTCTTCAAGTGAGTGCACATGTGCATTTCACTTCAGCTGACTCCCAAGCAGTTGAATAGGTGGAGGGATCGGAGTCCATGGACACACAGACCGAAGGACAACTCGACCAAATTTGACATCATCTCTGGATTGCTGCATGATGGTGTAATGGGAGAGCACGTTTGCACCAATAACTAGGTCACTGCTTTGCAAATGTCCTGAATAGGGATTTGCGCTATGAATGCTGCTGAGGATTCTAGCAACTTTGTGGAACGAGCTGTCAGGATAGCCGGAGGTGGTACCCTTGCTCCCACCCGAAGGAAGGATTGAAACTCCTGGGCCAGAAGTTCTTCATGAGAGGGGTGGGAAGAAGGAGTGGTAGCAAACTGAAGGGTGTATCCCACTTCCATTATGCTCAACACCCAGTGGTCCATGGTAATATCAGACCACACACTGAGAAAGTGGGGAAAGGCAGATGATAAAACAAAGGAGAAACAGGGTCTGGAATCATGGGAACTGGTATGGCATCCTCAAGAGTGTCCAGTCAAAATGCCTGCTTAGAGACACTTAAAGGTCTGGATGGGGCAGACACGGATGTTGAGATAAAAGGGAGTGGTGGCCAACGCCTAAAAGCCTTGCTTCTTTTTCTCTGCAGATCCTGACAGGGCAGGGCAGAGTACTGACTACTGGGACAGTAGTGCTTCCTTGAAGTCACTGGTGTATACAAACCAAGGGACTTTAGAGTCCTTTAACCCATGAAGCTTTGCATCAGTCTGTTCTGAGAAGAGCGAAGCTCCTTTGTAGAGTAGATTCCGAAGAATTTGCTGGACCTCCCGCAAGTGGCCAGAGGACTGTAGCCATGAACTCCTACACATGGCTACTGCCGAAGCCATGGACCTGGCCACCGAATCAGCCACATCCAAAGTGGCTTGCAATGAGGCCCTCACTGCTGATTTCCCCTTGTCCAGCAAGGAGAACACTTGCCTGGCTTCCTGAGGGAGCAAGTCCTTGAACTTCTCCATGGATTCCCAAATGTTGAAATCGTATCTGCCCAGCAACACCTGCTGGTTTGCAATCCTGAGCTGTAACCCAGTAGAATAAGCTTTTATCATTTAGTATTCACTATTATGAAGTGTAGATGGTCACAGGTGAAGTTCATTAAGTCTAGGCTGGTGGTTCTCAACGAGGGATACATGTACCCCTCCAGGTACACAGAGATCTTCCAGGAGGTACATCAACTCATCTAGATATTTGCCTAGTTTTACAACAGCTACATGAAAAGCACTAGTGAAGTCAGTACAAACTAAAATTTCATACAGGCAGTGACTTGTTTATACTGCTCTATATACTATACACTGAAATGCAAGTACAAGATTTATATTCCAATTGATTTATAATTATATGGTAAAAATGAGAAAGTAAGCAATTTTTCAGTAATAGTGTGCTGTGACACTTTTATTTTTATGTCTGATTATGTATGCAATTAGTTTTTAAGTGAGGTGAAATTTGGGGTACACAAGACAAATCAGACTCCTGAAAGGGATACAGTAGAGTGGAAAGGTTGAGAGCCACTAGGCAGTAACATTTAGACTCCTATGCAATTCTTTTCACTTTGAGATCTCACCGTATCTTGTTCCCCACCTGTTACCAGTTAGGAAATTAAGGCACAGAGATGAAGTGACTTTTACAAAGTTACATGTAGTAGGTACATGGCAGAACCAAAAAAATTGAACCCAGGCCTGATCTTTGAGCAGTGAAGGATAGCTGAAATGGAGGATGGCCTGTGTGCCACATAAGATAGCTAGATAGGTGGATTTAAGAGAGTGTCTAATCTACAGATTGAGCTTGGAAGAGAATACAGAATCAGAATTAAAGTCGTTTTTGGAACATGCAAGATCATATTTTGCTGATGTACATTTAAAGATATACAATAAAAGCTGTGTTATCTGGCACTTTACCAACCGGAAAGCTCTAGAAACTGGCGTTTCTGATATCTCCCAACATAAATCTTCAATAGGGTTGCCAGGCTTCCTACCTGCGGCAACATGGCTCTGCTGCTTCTAGGTGGAGGCGAGGCCAGGCAGCTGTGTGTGTTGCCCCTGCCCCGAGCGCTGGCTCCGCAGCTCCCATTGGCAGAGCGCAGAGCTGCCTGGCCGCGCATCCACCTAGGAGCAGCAGGGACATGTTGCCGCTTCCAGGAGCTGCCCAAGGTGAGTGCCGCTCGAATCCAGCATCCCAAAACTCCTCCTGCGCCCCAACCACCAGCGCTGAGGCCCCTCCAACACCCAAACTCACTTCCTCCATTGGTAAGTATAACTCTTAGTTAACTGGAATTTGAGACTAACTGGCACCTCCCCCCCGCCTTCTGCCAACATGTCAGATAAAGCTTTTCCTGTAGTATGACCTGTGAGGGTATTTATTAATTTCCTACTGTCCCATTTCCATACTTTCAGATGTTAAAGGTTTGGTTTTGTAATGTTCTTCAGTATACACATTTTAACTTTTAATATTAAAGTAGCAGCCTTAAAGATAGTACGGGCATAGTTGAAAATGCTCACTGGGGTAAAATTAACAATTATTTTTTGACTATTGTTTGCCCAGCTGTCTAGATAGGCTGGCTACACACCGCGGTCCCTTGCTCCTGTGACGTTGTCTAGGAAGCCCGGCTCTGAATTTTATTCTCCCCATATGAGCCAGGAAAGCAGAGATCTTGTAGCTAGCTTCAGCACCTCATCTGTGTCAGCCTTGGTTGCTTCATTGCTCTCAGATAGCCTGCCAGTGCTTTGGATTCCCCATGTTCCTTGGGCCACAAGCAGGACTCTTGCTCCAGTGCCCTGATGCCTGAACTACAGACCAATGCAGGAAACATGCATTATAATCCAATTAAGGCACCCTTGTGAGGGAAACTTGGAGAACAAGAGCCAAGTGTGGGCAGCTCCTGGCAAGGCAGGAAGGCAAAACAAAATGTTAGGAACTTTGACTGCAACAAAATGGTGAATGCCATGGCAAAAATTCTGAATTATGCAGGATCTTGAGGACAGGACAACTTATGGTATAATGGAATCCATAGGACCCCTGACTCAGATGAACTACACAGTTGACACCTCAGATCTATTGTTTCAGGCTCCCAACAGACTCAGGAAGACACCAACATTGCATTGGTTTACATTCAATTTTCCCCACAGCCAGAAGGCCCAGAAACAGTTCCTGTTTAAAACAGAAGCTGAAACTCAGTCACAATTCTGTGACAGAGGGTTAATTTCAGGCCCATGGAACAGTTTGTGTTCTGGTCATAGAATGCTAATTCATCATCCTCCTTCCTAGGGACACAGGAGTTGCCCTGTTTAAACATCAAGATAATATTAAGTCCGTTCAGCTAGGTAAGGAGAATGAGGCCAGAGACGGAAGTCTTATTTGCACTGAATAAAAAAAGCCACAAAATAAACCATAAAACCTCTTATTATATTTAAACAAAATATTCCAGTGAGAGTTCTCTTTGCTTAGTGACCCAGGCTCTGCCACAATCTCAATCTTATTTTCTACCTGTGTCTCTCAGCTATCTAGGTCCCTTTGTATTCTGTCCATGCTGGCTCTAGGTTAGTCCTACTTCTTGCATTTAACACCTTCTGAAAATTAGTATTTGTTCCAAAGATATGAACACATACTGCAAAGCAAGTTTTTATTCAAATTAAGACTACAAGCCTAAAAGATAGTAATGAAGCTTTCCTGAAAAGCTATGTCCTTCGATTATGCAAGTTTCAAAGGTACACTAGAAGAATACAAAAAAAGCTTTCAGTCACTACAGGAGAGCAATTCCTGCAGCTCTCCCACGGCAGCTCATAGCTAGCCATTTGTGTCTTCCACCAGGCCTGCAGCACTCTCAGATAACACTAGTATTCTCTTTATGCAGGAAGGCTAAGGTCTGAAGAGAGTTCTTCCTCAGTAGTTTGCTTATTGGCATTCTGTGGGCCAAATATCTGACCCACACTGTGAGCCGATATTGTAATCTTGAATGGATAGAATTTCTGCACCGAACAGCAGACCGTTTTGTTGAAGCTGAATTGCCTAACCATACACCCTCTGCAAAAGTTGATGATACCGCTAAGAAAATGACTGAATAGCCTGCTTTAAAAACAAAAACAAACTCGTTTGCTCCCAGGATAAGAGTGAGTGGAATGGACCAGGGGAAGAGAGAGAGAGCCTAAAGAAAGAAAGTCATTCCCAAATCTTATTGATTTCAACAGGAGTCAAGGACATTCAGCACTATGCAGGATCAGACCTATAGTAATTCTACTGACACTACATTTATAGGTGAAGCTGAATTTCCATTTTAAGTCCTTTTTCAGATGCTCATAACTTTCTAAAAGTTTACTTTTTAGGTCCAAGCCTCTAATTGGCTTTTATCCCAGAGCTGAGATCATATGTGACAACGTAATAATTAAAAATGTGTTTTTCAGTCATTCTGTTTTTTTTAGAAAGTTGTTTAGAAAATAGATTTTAGATAAAGTTGCACTTATATATCACCTTTCAGCAAAAGCTTTCAAAGCATTTGGCAGAGATGGTATTATTCCCACTTTACAGTAGAGGAAGCTAAGGCAAAAAACCAAACAGATTTAATTACTTGCTTAAAGCAAGCCAGCTGTTGAGTTGGGAACAGAACCCCGGGGCCTGACTCCCAGTCCTCTGCTTTATGCACTAAACACAGAAAAATTAGAAAAAAGATTAAAAACCACCACATCACCTGTGATTCAATACTTTTCTCAAAGCCATCACACTTATCTGACCTCTCAGTTCTAGTCCTCAAAGGACACCTTTACAACAGCTTCAAAAGATGAACCTGGGAACTGAACATACATTCATAATTCTGCCAGACACCAGAAAGTCATGAACTGAATAAAGACACTGAACTTATGGCTCATTACAACAATCTGTAACCCACTAACCCCCCTTTGTCCTACAACTGTAGATGTGTTAGCTGCCCACTTTGCCTTGAATGGTCTCTTGCAACACATGTTAATTCCTTATCTGTTCCACTCTTCTATTTAGCTGACACACTAGGAGGCCAGGTCTACACTAGAGACCTATATTGGTATAACTGTCACTCAGGGATGTGAGAAACCCACATCCCTGAGCAATGTAGCTATACATGTGATGCTATGTATAAGAAATATGACCATTTATATCACTGTTGCTATCACGGTTATACAATTGCAATAAACCTTGTACAAAAGTATGTCATGTAAAGTGTCAATGTAAAAGCTATTATTTGCTAAGTATGATTATCCTGTTTATATGCATGTATCATCTTTGTATCTGAAGTTATGAATACTGGCTATGCACTTGTGACCTCAGACTCCATCTTGGGCCAGTAACTTTCCATTCACCTGGGCTGTGGGCTTTGTTTGGAATAATAAAATTCCATGCACAAGACACCCCTGCTTTGCATCTTTCTTGCTCTAGTTCTCTGGACTGTCGGTTTACAACTAAAAGGAGCGTGTTGAACTATGGACTGAGGACCTTCCAAACTTTTGGAAGTTACCAGCAGTCTATTCCATCACTACTACAAACCTGCTACAAGGACTTATACATACAAATGATTGCATGTATATGATCTATTAACCATTTATAACCCTCTTTTCTTTTATTATTAAATAATCAGTTAGTTTACTACGGATTGGCTGACAGCATATTTGGGTAAGATCTAAAATACACATTGATCTGGGGTAAGTGTCTGATCCTTTGGGATCAGTAAGAACCTCACATATGGTGAAATGGGTTTTCAAGAACATCTCACTATATTTGATTTGGTTGTCTGGAATGCCTAAAGGGGACTGTGTTTGGCTTCTGGTTAACCAGCATGGTACTGCAGAAGCTCTTCTGTTACTAGCTTGGTGAATCTAATTATAGAATAAACCACCAGTTTGGGGGATTGTCTGCCCTATTTCTTGCAATCTGCCCTGAGCATGGCATTCTCAGTATAGACTGTCCCAGGCACCTGGTCACAATACCAACCTAACTACCTTTGTAGACCGCACTATGTCGATGGGAGAGCTTCTTCCATCAACATAGCTACCGCCTCTCGCCGATGTGCTGCAGTTGTGCCAATGCAACATTTTAAATGTAGACCTGCCCTGAGTATCTTTCCTAGACCTGAAGAAGAACTCTATGTAAACTTGAAAGTTTGTCTGACACAAGCAGAAGTTGGTCCAATAAAAGGTATTATGTCACCCACCTTGTCTCCCCAATATCCTGGGACCAACCCAGCTACCACACTACATGAATGAAGTCAGTAATTAGGATTTAGAATGGATAGGATTTGTTTTCTCTGCACATTACTCCCCTCTTACATAAGACATATCGCCACAGAACAGGACCCTACATTTTCAAAATGTAAATAAAAAAAAAAAAAAATCACATGGCTCATGCCCGGACACCTGTAACATTTTAGTTCTTTTGAAGGTTCCTGAAGTTGTTGTCCTGCACTTTCCGGCTTCCCCTTGAGGGTGAACTGTCCCAGTGTGAACTGGACTGGTGAGGTCAGCAGCACCTATGACCAATGCAGGAGCAGGGAATCTATCTACGAGGAAAAAAAATCTTAGAGGTCCAACTCAGTAGTGAATAAAACTAGACTTACCTTTTCTCCTCAAGCAGATTCCCCACTCCTGCGCTCACATAGCTACTACTGACCTCAACAGTCCCGTAAGCAAGGACCTGTAAACACATAAAAAGGTACCTTAGTGCAAGCATTTGCTAAAGTGCACACACTGATGCCAGCTTTGAAGTTTAAAATGCCAAATGTACCTTTCTGTCCTATATTAATTTTTCATTCAGTGTGCCTGGTCACCTCAGCACTCCTCCTGGTTATGACTCTCTCCCTGGGCTCCCCCTTAAAGCATCCAAAGCTCCCTCAGTTAAAACGAGTGCCTAGATGCTCATCTCTCTGACTCTCTTGAAAAACAAATATTTTTTTAAAAAAAACATTCTTCTCTCTACATGGATGCTAGACTCCTACTGCAAATTCCTTAATCAACCGTTACAGTTCTTATATTTCAAAAGGTTGGTTGGCATAGAAAATTAAATTGAAAATGAAGAGTAGTAATTGAGCAGAATATAAAATCATAACTAGGCTAAAAGCATGATAAATACAGCATGTTAGCATGAACTTCTTCATTAAAGAATGGCCAAAAAGATGAAGCCCCTACATGGTAGAAAAGCCTAATAGTTCCACCATGTGTCTCCAAGTGTCCCATGATGCATCTTGTGTTCTGCAGGTTGTGTTAAGCCTCACTCTTGGGGCTTGTGCCACCTTTAGCTATTTCTGAATTCGTCCTAGTCTCAGTCTTTCAAGTCTTCATTAGCATAATTGGTCATCAACTGCCAGGAATTCAGAGTTCACATCCATATTTACTAACTCAATGTGTATTTTTTTTTTTACTGTCCATACATAATTGTACCCTTTCACTCCTAATTTTCTCTTGGGCACACTCAAAATATTGGCCCATTTTAGGTAACTCTTGAATCAATGCACTGTTACAGGCTGACAGTGAGTCTACACTGGCAAAACAAAAAAAATAGGATCCATAGATCACAGCAGTCCATGTCATAGGAGAAGCTGTAAAGTAGTCAGGACACGGTTGTTTTTTACTACCATGTTTGTCTAAAGTTTGAGTTAGAGGACACTAGCTAACTATGACTGAACCTTAACACTACAGCATCTCCTCATGGAATTACAGTGATGGTGAACTTTGGGTCTTATTTTGGCCAATGTAGGAAAAGCCCTAGAAGCATCCAGCCCATGCGGGAGTAAAGTCTGTTAGGTGGTTAAAGAACACTCTCATCCAAGGTCAGATCCATGCTTTTGTGATTGAGAACATATTGAAGACAAAAATTAAAACAGGCACATAAGAACCCAAAATAGAAAAATCCACTGTTCCTCTTTAGGACTTTTAGGAGACATGCACAAACAAAACTGGTTAGAGTGGATTCTTTAGATAAAGCTCAAGTTGTTATTCTACCTCAAATAGACTTTGGTTAAGATGGTAGGTTTTCTATTGGGCAAACCACTAGGCAAGAGCGGTAAACAACAAAGGAAGGAACATGAAGGTTAGGCAAGGAATGAAAATTAAAGTTATTTTAGAAGATATCCAGAAAGACTTAAAAGAAGAACTGCAAAGGAAAAAAAGTTGCTTCTTAAGGCTGTAAAAAGAGTGCCTTGAAAGTTTAATTTTTTTTTTTTAAATAAGAAATTCAGGCCTCTTCTACACCAGAAGACAACGATGACTGGAGAAATGGTGATGTTATGATCATGATATGTAAGGGGCCAAGCAAATTAAAGGACAAGTGATTTTTTAGACGTTGTTTAAAGCTCTTTTTTGTTAAAACCGTATTTATAAACACACGGGAGAAAGGATCCCCTTATTATAGAATCAGTTATGGTGGGAGTTCATAATACATATCTAAAAGCTTAAATTCTCTAACAAAAATCAAGGAATATCAAGCTTGACATTGCTGATATTGCTAAAGTAAGAACACACAGGTTTGGGGTTTTTTAAAATTAAATTAGTCTTTTCTGTATATCATAAGAGCAAAAACCTACTGTGACGCTGTACCCCATAATGCTTTATGGGAATATGACATAACTGGAATATGTTTTGTGCTGCCTGTGCCATGTAACATATCTCTGTAAAGGTTATGGTCTACTATATCTATTCATCCTATTTGTACACATATATCATTTTGTACTTGAGGTTAAGAATATTGGCTGTATACTTGCTTGATTTCTAAGTAAGCTTTGTGAGGCATTTGGTCAGCTTTTTTAGGAAGGAATTCGCAAGGTTAAGTACCCGATCAGAAAGCACTAGGGGAACAATGCATCTTGGAATGCTCCAATCCACATAAGAAGTCTTCCTGGAGACATACAAGATGCCATGTGGACAATGGCTTCGGCCTGTAAAGACAGAGTCATGCATGGACATGCGACTTGCCCAGGTGACTCCTAAGCTCCATCTTGGAGCTGGACTTTGCATAGGAGTAAGGAGGAGGTCTCCACCCACAAGAGAAAGTCTATTTAAACCCCTGGGAGACCCCTCAATTTTGTCTTCAGCTGTCTAAAGAAAGAGCCTCTCCACCACCACCACCCCCAGGATACCTGAAAGAAATTGGAACAAAGGACAGTGACTGCAAGGGGTGTGAGTGATTGCTGGATGCAGACTAAAAGGAGATTAGCCTGTAAAAGGGAGCATTCTGGATCTGGTGAGGATCTTATCTGCATTCAGTTTGATTAGACATAAAATAAAATGCGCAAATCTATTTTGCCTGGTGACTTACTTTGTTCTGTCTGTTACTACTTGGAACCATTTAAATCCTACTTTCTGTATTTAATAAAATCACTTTTTACTTATTAATTAACTCAGAGTATGTATTAATACCTGGGGGAGCAAACAACTGTGCATATCTCTCTATCAGTGTTATAGAGGGCGAACAGTTTATGAGTTTACCCAGTATAAGCTTTATACAGGATAAAACGGATTTATTTGGGTTTAGACCCCATTGGGAGTTGGGCATCTGAGTGTTAAAGACAGGAACACTTCTGTTAGCTGCTTTCAGGTAAACCTGCAGCTTTGAGGTAAGTAATTCAGACCCTGGGTCTTTGTTGGAGCAGGCGGGAGTGTCTGGCTCAGCAAGACAGGGTGCTGGAGTCCTGAGCTGGCAGGGAAAGCAGGGGTAGAAGTAGTCTTGGCACATCAGGTGGCAGCTCCCGAGAGGGTTTCTGTGATCCAACCCGTCACACCTACTTTAAGAGGTTTTTGGAGATAACGTAAGCTGAATCACAAAGCATGCAGAAAAGTATTTGTTTAAAATTAATTTAGTATAAATATTTCATATTTTTCTTACAGAGGTAGTCATTCCCCCAAAAATACATTGGATTCCTGTCCAAAATTGGTGCTCTCCTTGGGCTAGCATCTCGGCTTGAAAACAGCTAGAGTAGGCACTTTGAAACTAGCTTCACTGCTTGTTCAGAGGCAAAATCCTAGGCACCATCCACCATAAGTAGAGACTGAAAAATGCACACATACTCCCCACTACTGAAATCTTTTCTGAAGCGCAATAACCATGCCATTCTCTCATGTCATCCAATCCCTTAGGAAATCGTTGCATGTTGGCAATGGAAGCGATACTATCTGGCCCTGTAAAACTGTAGCAAAACAACTCTCTCAGCATTCTTCACTAGGTGAAAAAGCCTATTCCCAGTAAAAGTAATGGGTGTTACGGAAGCTGAGCATCAGTGGTCTCAGAATGCACCGTAACCACCGTCATAACTCATGTTTTACGAGGATGCACCAAAACAATTTTGGAAATTGTGTTGCTCTGCATATGTAGCTCAGCCATTGTAAGACAGTCATATATCCGTACCATGCAATCAATAATCCTGCAATGGTTTCCTCACTTCAGACTCAGTACACACACTGTAACATCGTATCTCCTTTACATAGAAGGTCAAATATCTGAATCCAAACATGGAAATGTTAGTGATTCTCACAGCTCAAAAGAAAAAAATAATCTAGGCATTTCAATGCCAACTTTTAATAATTAATAAGGAAAGTGTTTTAGAATTTTGTCCTCCCTGTAGATGTAAGTGTAAGATATACATTAGTACTCTCTTAGAAGTAAAATTACATACAGATTCAATTCTAATAATCCATACCAGAAAGTGTTATAGTGCAGCCAAAGCTCCAAGCTACTGTTATGGTTGCCTTTCAGTAATACCCTTGATTTTTTTTATATTACATATACACACAGAGAGAACTGTTTATAAACCCTTCCATTTAAACAGTTTGTTTTGCTGGAGTTCCATTGGGTAATTTATGATTTTTATAATTTTCTTCATGTTTGCTAGACTGATGTCGCTGATCTCCCCCCTTTGGAAAAAATGCATTTCGAAAATGAGTTCATATATAATAACTGCATGGATTTGGCAATGTGTGTAAAAAAAAAAAGTTATAATTTGGTCTTCAACTACTTTATTTTTAAACAGGGACAATTCTCCTCTGCAACCCCCTCCTCACAGGAAGTTAAATGTAAACATTATGCTAATATAACATTAAGGTCGCAGAGTTAAAATTACAGTCAGGAAGCGCAAAAGTTGATGTTTTACAACATGCTAACCTGGATCCAAGAGGCGCATGTGTTTTATGGTATATGTTTCATAACATGAACTGAAATACTTTAATCTACACGTTATAATATGAAACATACATTTTTTGTACAATGAAACTCTAGTACCCCATAGTAAAGTTTGCACACAGATTTCCATGATAACTTGAAAGTATTATGCAGGGTCTGTGTGTTGAATTAAAAGATCAATTTCAAATGCATATTCATGTACGAGCTACATTAATTTCCTAGGGCACTTTGAAGAAAAAAAATAATAAGGAGGTTAGTTATAACTATTTCAAAAAGCTCCATGTGGCCAAATATTTTCCAAAAAGTCACATTTTCTTCAGACCTCTTATTAATAAGTGCACTAGAACAGTCTGAGGAATGTAATTGAACTTGTACAATTCTTTGGCATGAGCATTTAGGACAAGCGTGAGTTAAAAGTGGTCTTATGTTTTGTATTAGCAGTTAAGGTTCCTAAAAGTTAACATCCTGTATGTTGACACAATGCTACTTATGACAAACTATGGAAACAGTACAGGAGTTACGTCAATACAATGGCAGAGGGGTTGGGATGCTGCAATATAACAAATATACTGCTTCCTATGAGGTTAGAAGTCTTCAGAAGATGCAACTGTAACCTATTCTAAATCATGGGGCTCTTTGTCCCCCTGTAAGGGCTACATCACAGACAGTCATTTATGAGTCTATACTGCCTTTGAGCTAATGGACCTGTATTTCAGCTCATGCACTAGCAGTTCATGCTTTTAGATGCAGGAACTGAATCCCTTCAGATTCGTGTGAGGATCTGAATAGCTATGGACCTCTAAAAGCTTGGGATGAGCATCTCTGGTCATGAGAAGTATGTAACCCATTCTGACAGCTCAGGTCTTTGCCCCTTATAGGGCTGTTCACAATGACACCACCTCTCTGGGGGAAATGAAGCCCAGACCTCTAGATTTAAAAGCATGAGCCTCTACTGCTTCAGCTCAGGGGAGTTAAGCGCCTATACCCTTTTTGGAGAAAATTATATATTATATATACTTATTTATTTAAAATCATGCTATGCACCTATCTGCATCTAAATGCCTAAATACACCTCTACCTCGATATAACGCTGTCCTCGAGAGCCAAAAAAAAATCTTACCGCGTTATATCGAACTTGCTTTGACCTGCCGGAGTGCACAGCCTCCCCCCCCCCTCGCCGCACTGCTTTACCGCGTTATATCAGAATTCGTGTTATATCAGGTCACGTTATATCAGGGTAGAGGTGTATCTTTAAAAATGTGGTCCTAAGGCCTTTAGTTCAAAAGGCAGGAGCAGGCTCAATCCTCCAGATATTGTGTAGCTACTAGAGGGACAAACCCACATTGTTAGTGGGGATTTTGCAGTGTTTTCAGTATAAAACAAATGGTCCAGGGCATTTGAAACAACATCTTAAAACAGTGAAGTACAAATGGGGTCGGTATTAAATATTGACAATACTTTGGTCAAGCATTAATGTCAAGATTATACTTGGTGCTGACCCTCGCTGTCAAGGGGACTCAGTCTCTCCCTCAGGAGACCCTCCACCAATTATATCCCAACCTCTGATGCCCAACCCTTTTTAATCCTAACCCTTGCCTCCTCCAGTAGATTGATTAGCCTTATTGAGGTTACAAGACAGGATGGTGATCCAGAAGAAGGATGCTAGCATGAATATGAACACACACACACACACACACACACACACACACACAGCTAAATTATTTAATCTATCTGAAGTACAGAGGCTGAAAAGATCTATTACAAACATTTCCTACATTTGGTAAGCATTTTGAGTGCTGGTGTCACAGGAAGGGTATGCTTCAAACTGGCAGAAAAGGCAGAAGCAGAGGGAAGGGGAGCACAGAAGGCAGACCAGCCGATTGAGTGCAGGCACACAGCCTGCTGATGCACTGTTCAGGAAGTGAGAGATGACAGAGGTTCTGTCATCACTACTAAATGTGGCATGTTGCTCTTGACATACCTACTTTCCCTAACTTTTCAAATGGTGATAAAGACCCTCTTTTTGTGAGCTTCAGGAGGGTTGACACAGCCAGAAGCAGCTTCAGCAGTGTAGTGCTATGGCGTAGGTTAAACCTTGTTATTAGGCGTGGGGCATAACTACCACCTTACTTTTTTAAGTGTAAGGAAGCCATTGTAAACAGGTATTTGAGACAGTTAAGTTGACTTCATCTCAAAACACAGAAGCATGTTTCCAGCCAAAACAAAGACACATCCAAGACCATTCAGGGTAGGTCTACACAGTAAGTAGATAGTCCGTGACAACTGACTTGGGCTCATGGGGCTCAGGCTGTGGGACAGTTCAACTGGGATGTAGACATTTGGGCTTGGACTGCAGCCTGACCTCTGGGACCTTCCACTTCGCAGGGTCCCTGGGCTGAAGACAAGGCTCTATCCCCAGAACATCTACTCTGCAATTAAACTGCCCCTTAGCATGAGTCAGCCTGCATGGGCCAGCCGTGGGTTTTTAACTGCAGAGCAGACATAGCTCAAATTCCTGAGTGTACTTGGGCAGGGGCTCAGCTGGTGTTGTTTGGGTAAGGGTATGAGAGTGATACAGGACAGAGTCAGAGAGAAGCAGAAAGCCTGCTAAGCAGACAGTGGCCCTGAGACAACTAAGAGGAACAAAAACAAAAAACTTAGATGCGGAGTGCTGGTTCGAAAGGCAGGCTTCTAACACTGAGCAAAGAAATTGTCCCCTACTGTATTCTAGGATACGGGACTTCATGTATATTCTTTGTTATATTCTGCATCAAAATTAAAAATTCTGTGCACAATATTTTAAAATTCTGCATATTTTATTTGTCAAAATGACAATATAATGAAACTCCTGCTGTCAGCACAAGGCGGCTGGGACTGACAGCAGGTGGGAGTGCTGGGGGGGAAGTCACAAATTTCTTGGGGAAAAATAAAATTCTACGGGGAACATTGATTCCATGCAAATTCTACATCACATAGTGGTGCAGAATACCAGAAGGAGTACTTTGTAAATAAATAAGATTACATGAAAGAAGATAACTAGCTGACTTATCAATTTCTCCTAACTGGAACAAACCCCAACACCGTAAATTTGGCTAACTGCTCACGTCAAGAGAAGTAACAATAGTTTCTCCCTTCCCTTATCCTGGGAAGCTACTCACTACAGTAAACCAACTATGTACAAAAGAAAACAAAGAAATTATAACAAGTCAAGTCAGGACCTTCCAGACATCTCATTTTCCCCCCACTTAACTTCTCAGTTTCCCCTCTTCTTCTACTCACTCTTACTCCAACAACCCCTTCATCTCTGCGACCTCAACCCCCCCAAACCATCTAAAACTATGTTATAATATGAATATATAATTAGGAATCCATGGAATTAACAAGACATGGACAATTCATGAACCCGTTCACTTTGTATGCAATCTCCCTTTCCTCACCACCCTTCAGTTTTTTTTCACATTGTAATCTAAAGAATAAGGACTATGTATACTTTAGGAGCTAACGCAAGAGAAAGACTATTCAGCTAATCCTTGGACAGTAAGTTTCTTTTTCCCAGAAATGTCTCCTAATGCAAGTCACTGGCGAGAAGGGAAAGCTTCACTGTGGACACTTAGTTTTTTTAAACCAGAAAGAATAAGTGTGGCGACAGAAGCAAACAAACTGAAAGATACTCCCTATTTCAATGCTCCTCGTTTATAGATTTTCATTTTCAATATTTGTGAAGATCAAGTTTTCTAAGAACTTGAATACTAACCTGAAAAAAAAATGGCTATTTTAATACACCTCTACCCCGATATAACACTGTCCTCGGGAGCCAAAAAATCTTACCGTGTTATAGGTGAAACTGCGTTATATCGAACTTGCTTTGATCCGCCGGAGTGCGCAGCCCCGCCCCCCCGGAGCACTGCTTTAACCGTGTTATATCAGGTCGCGTTATATCGGGGTAGAGGTGTACATGGAGGCCTCACTGTTGCACTAGGACTGAATGAGCTGAGTTAGTGAACTTCACTACATGTTTCAGACCACACCACAGCTATTGCACATGTACATTAACTCATTTCACTAAATATGCTCTACTAGGTAGCTGAGGGCAGGGTACAATCCATAGTTTGCAATGGTACACGGGTGGAAGCAGAAAGAAGAAAGTTCAATTTGCATACGAAGTCCTGATTATCTTTTTTTCATACAGAAGCAGATTATTTTGGATCCCAAATGTTGTCATTCACCTGTAACAGTGCAATCCTAATTCAAATGCAAGACCATTCATTCCTAGCCTGCTGTTTCATTTTTGAAAAGGACTGGGGATATAGACAATGCTAAAGAGAGACTTGCATCTTAGATAACCACCAGAATATAAAAATTGCATACAGATGAAATTAGGCTAGGTTTAAACGTCGCAAGATTAGCAGGATATATAGTGGTTTTCTGCCTTGTTATTGCTTTCCATACAGGAATGAATTGTATCACACACCCAGTTCTGTTACACTTATGTTTTCCAACAACAACATTACCAAAAAATAAATCTTTTTAATGAGCACACTTCTTATGCAAAAATATATGGCAAAAAGAGGAATAAATGTTGTTGTTCATCTGCTGTCCTTTTCTTTTCCTATGTAATACCAGGATTCCAGTTTGGTTGAACTGACAGAAATACTGACTAAAATGTCTACATTTTGCTTATCTCCAAATTTCTGTTGCTTTCATAAGATTATCCAAGCTCCCTCTGGTGGCTAATTTAAAACTCCAAAATTAACAAAACAAAAAAAAACTATGTAGAGCTTGCTGGATAAGAGCATCATTACTTTTATACAGAAGGTTGTGGGTTGTTCAAATCCTGTTGGGATCATTACATATTCTATTAATAACTTTTTTGCTCAGATTGTTATGAATGAATGACTAACTTCTCATTTTCTAAAAAAATAAGCAATATCAAAATATCATCACATGTATAAAAAACCGCCACATTTGAAAGAGGTCAACAATTTTATTCAGTTTCTGCAGTGCCTTCCATCCAAGAATCTCAGCACATTTACTTTACAAAGGCCCTGCAAGACTAGCATTATCTCTGCTGTACAGATGGGAAAAGGGAAGCACAGAGAGGTAAAGTCACTTACTCAAGGTGACACAGGACGTCTGTGACTATCACAAATAAAACCCTGACCTCCTGATTTCCAGTCTGTACTTCAACCCACAAAGCCATATTGCATTCAAAAATATGGAGCCAAAATCTACTACTACTCTGGTTTGACACCAGCATGACTAACACCTTTGCAAGAGAGCGCAGAATCAGGCCTGTATATATCTATAAACACAAAAACAAATCAAATCAAAAGGACCAGTCTATCCTAGTCCCATTGAAGTAAATCTTCTTCCGTATGGCATTTGAAAAGCAAGGGACTGACATTATAATTGCAATTTGAGATTCGAAAGCCATTCTAATGCTTCTGGGGTAGCTAAATGGATCCCCCTGGTGTCACCACTGTAAGCATGAATGGGACAGCTATTCATGATGTATCACATGGTTTGTACCTCACCAGTCACAATTTCTTGATTCTTTGATCTTTCCATTTGTGGAAGAGATATCCACACCTTCGTGCATTTTCTGAACATCGTTGAGTGCAGTCCACTGAGTATGGGAAAGGCAGAATCTCGGGACCTCTTCGTTGGATCTTGAATCAGGTCTTTGTTTGGGATGTCACAAGCGGCCCATGATTTGAACCAGCAAGTGCTCGTGTCCTTTCCATTGCCCTGTAGTGTTGACACATGTATCCAGAAAGGCTTCTTGGATTTGAGCCCGGAGAGTGGCAGTGGATTAAGGTGTTGCTGTATTGGCAGGTCCAGTGCAATCAGGATCTTGCTGTACGCCAAGACCATAGCAGCATCTCGTCTGATATTGACTGGTGTAATGCCCGCCAAAACTAGAAGCCATGGTACAAACACGGATTTGAGACAGTCCTTGACAATCCTGAGTGCAGCATTAATGTCAGTGTCAACAAGAGCGTCTCATTGACACTGAAATTAATTGAAGTAAGTTAAGTCAAAAGAAGTTTGCCAATGGACTACATTGAGGTCCTAAGCTGGAACAAAAATAAAGTTAAACTTTTCAGATGCAAAAGATAAATAGCACAAATTAAATCTAATCTTCAATTGTTCATAAACCCCAATTACTGTCAGAACATTATAAAAGAAACAAGTATTTATGGTAATTATGCAATTTTCTTTACTGTACTTGATATAACATATAGGGCAAACAACATACATTGTATGTAGCCATATGACACCGTAGGCAATATAGAAATAAGCCCACATACAAAGTATGAGGGCCTAGAGTAAAAAAAAAAATCATTCCCAACCTTAATATTTTTGGGTATTAACGGTGCATCAAAAGCTTTCCATCCAGGGCATACAGTATACATTCTGATTGTTTTGTACATTATCACTATAGTAAGTTTAACTGGAACACATTGACTATGACTTAGTTTAACTTTTTTTCTTTAAAAAAACTGAATTGCATCACAGCAAGTATGTTGGTAACAAGTTACAGAATTCTCAAAAAAAACGGGCTCATTCAATGGCTGAGAAAACACTCAGCCTCACCTGAGTTCTTCTACACAACAATGGCTGAGAGTGCAACACACAGAAGGAAGAATGATCTCCCAAAAACCAAAGGAGCCACATTGGATGGGATCTTTGGAGCCCTTCAATCTTCCTTAGATGAAGGTTGGTGTCGATAAAAGCTTTAAGTATGGGGAGAAGGTGGGGCAACTGAAGAGTGACGTGTGTGGAGTGCAGTGTTGTAACTGTGTGTGTCCCAGAATATTAGAGAAACAAAGTGTTATTTAGGACTCATTTGACATGTAGCAGACACTCCCCCCATCAAGATTAAAATGGAGTAAGTATTGCTCACATTTTAAGCTCATCCAGTACACCCTGGAAAAGAAGCCATCAGGTAGAATTAACTGTATTTACAGTCCATACAGATGTGTATCAAGAACTACACACCAAAACAAACAAAATAGCAATTCGTATTGCTCAAAGCAGCACTAATGGAATCTAAATCCTGATTCTTTGGCTTCTAAAACAAATGGAAGTTGGAGAAGGGAATAGCAGAGAACAACTTCTCCCCCATTCCATTGCATGGGGCAGAAGGGACAGCACTCCTCCCTTCTTAGGTGGGCTGAAATGACGGAATACAATCCCATACCAACTAGAGGCTAATAAACTTGCTTTCCATCTCCACACAGTCGTATTCCTAATCAATATTTTGAGTAAGTTAGAGAACTACACTTAATGGTAAGTAAATACCAAGAATAGGGATCTGTGCAGATAATGTATCTCATTCTGTACAAATTTTGGAATTATTAAAAACCTATTCATAAAATATCCAGGTGCCACTCCACCCCCACATCACAGCTCATTTCCTCCCACAGCTATCTGCTTTAATGCTTTTTATGGCATGGCACATGACTCCAGAAGTAAGAATCTGTGGAGGCAATTTCATGAGAAGCAACATTCCACACTCAGCTTTGAAAATGGTTCTCTAACGAACGAGAGCACCCATGCAGACAGTCATCTACTGTAGACGGAGGAGAATCAGAAAACTGGCCAAATACACAGACCAGGATACTGAGCCTGAATGAAGTGGTGGGACAGATATTTATCCTCACACTCATCAAATACTTAGCATTGATATAGCACTTTTCAGGTTCAAAGCCTTATGCAGACATTAATCCTAATAACCAACTCTAGGAGGTAGTATTATTCCCATTTTACAGATGGGAAAAAGGAGAGAGATAGGCAACGCAACCTGCCCAACGCCATAGGAGTCCACTGCAGAGCTCCAGTTAGCATTCCATCACAAGCCTCACCACTTTCTGCTAAGCACAAAGCCAATTATCTGACCTTCCCTTCTCTAATACACACATAGCAACAGGTATACTTACATTAAAAAAAAAAAAAAAAAAAAAAACTAACAAAACCAGTCAGTCCACTGCCAACCCTTCTCTCTCTGGGGAAGAGAATGAGAGAACTAACCACACAGGTCAGATATGTAGCTACATTGCTTAATATGCTACTGGAAGGCACTCAGATACTACAGTGATGAGCCCAGGACAAAACCCGTCATTCCTCCACAGCACACGGGGAAAGAAAGACTCTCACTGTCAGGCTACACAAGAAGCAGGTCATCCCTAGGTGAGGGGTTGCCCACTTTTGAGGGCCAGTGCCGGTAGCCAGATGGCCCCAAGCAGAACAGTGCTGGCCCCTCCCATGTAACCTCAACTCCTGTCACTCTAGCCGGAAGTGGCATTTCCCTGGAGGGAGACCTGTGCGGTGGGGGCAGATCCAAAGCACCCTCATTCCCCGCGCTTCCCCGGCTCCTCTGTGAACTCGCCAGCGACTGTCAGCGCTCAGGTCAGACTTGCCGAGTTATTGAAACAAAGTCACGCGTCACTGAAAGAAAGGGACAAGCCGCGGCGCAGGAGGGGGTGGGGGAACCGGGGCAGAGAAGTAGAGGGAAGGGAAGGAGCCAGCCAAGGAGGGAAGGGGAAGCGGCGGGGATCGAGGGGGAGAGGAGCGGGCTGGCAGCGCAGGACTCACCGATGCCCAGCCCCACCACGATGCGCCCCCCTAGCAGGGTCTCCTTGTCCTGGGCAGCGGCCAGCAGGGCGGCGCCCGCGATGAAGAAGCAGCTGGACAGGAGGATGCAGGGTCTGCGGCCCCACAGCCCGTTGAGCACCCCGCCGGCCAGCGCCGAGAGCGCGGCGGCGCCCACCGTGCTGGAGACCAGCAGCTCCTGCCAGAGGGCGCCCAGGTTGAGCTCCCTCTTGAGGAGCAGCAGGGCCCCGGACACCACGCCGGTGTCATAGCCGAAGAGGAAGCCCCCCAGGGCGGAGAACACCGACACCACGTAGACGAAGCCCGGGGTCTCGTCCTGCTGGAACTGCCGCCGGGCCGCCCGCTCCAGCTCCCCGCCGGACGCCTGGCTGTTGATGCTGGAGCAGGACTCGGCGGCGATCAGGCTGCGCTCCCCGGCCGCCGCCGCGCTGGAGCCGGCCGAGCCGTCCGGCTGCCTCCGGCGCTTCTCGCCCATCAGGTTGCTCAGGCTCCGCAGCGTGTACTCCACATTCTCACTGGCCTTGCGGGACATGGGGCAACCGCCGCCGCTCAGCGCTCCCCGCCCGGCCAGGGGACGGGCTCGGGGCCGCTGCTGCTGCCCTGCCGGGGCCGCGATCAGCCGGGGCGCATAGGTCCTGCCCGCGCCCGCTCTTGAGGGAAAGTTACCAGCCGCGGCCGCCGCTACCGGAGCTCAGGCGGAGTTTGAGCCGGAGGAAGGCTCGGGCGGGCGGGGAGGGGACTCGAGCCCAGCTGGCCGGGCGGGGCGGAGCCGGCACGGGGGGCGGGGCTGCTTGGCTCTTACTGAGCATGCGCGGCAGCTCGGCGCATGCGCGGCAGCCACAGCGAAGTCCCTCGGCCCTGACCTGATGCCCGAACCTGAGCGAGAAGGGAAAGGGGCGGGAAATGTAAACAGGGGGCGGGGAGCGGCCGGGGCCCACGCTAATGATAAAGGTCCCTCACGTGAGCCGGGCCTGGGGAGCCGCCTAGTCACGTGCCTGGGGTCGCCCCGGAGCAGGCTGTGGGCCGGCAGCGTGGGGCGCAGGCAGCCGCTGATTACTGGCTACAAGGGACGGGGGTGCGGGCAGCGCTGCTCTCTCCGAGGGGAAGGGGGAGAACGAAGCCCACGGCAGTGCGTGCATCTAAGAGCCTGTGCTTAGGCTGACCCTGCGCCTCGCATGCCTAGCACGTCCCCTGACACCCTGCAGTCAGCGCTGGGACGGCGCCTGGTGCACGGACCGCTTCTGGGCCATAGCCAGGCTGGCGAGGGGAGTGGGAGGTAATAAGACACCTGCAGCTACAAGAGACGGCAGGAATCACCGAGAAAACCTGATAAGTCAATCCTAGTTTATGAGGCTGATAGTGGGCGGCAGTGGAAAAACCCCGGACAGGGTCACTGCCGCCTTAGTCTATTTCAGATTCTCAGCTGCAAGCAAAAAATATGTGTATAGTGCAATGCAAACAACAGATGCTACTCACAGTAGACATATATACAAGGACTGGGAGGGCTAGGTATTGAATATCTGCCTGCCTCTTTCTCCTTACCAGTATCCCTTCTTCCTCTACACAGTATCCTGCTGAGGCTAGATCTTCCAGCAGGGACTAAGGCTCAGCACTGCAACACCTAACTTTAGGCACCCTGCTGCCCTGGGAATCCTCAGCCCAGAGTTCAGCACTCGGGCTCCCTATACAAAAAATGAGGAGAGTTAGGCACCTAAGAATGGGACTGACAGAAGCCAGATACTGAGTGGATAGCGGCCTAAGCTAGTCACTAGGAAATTGCATTGAGAGCCCTACCCTTTTCAAAGGCAGTTAGGCACCTATCTCTGCTTGGGATTCAGGCAGGGCCAGCCCACAACATTTTGGCACCTGAGGCGGGGAGCTCAAATGACACCCCCATGTCCCCTTGCTAGGGCCAAAACTTTGAAAGGTCTCAATTCTGCCTTCTTCCTGTTCTACTCCTCTCATGGTACTACTCTGCTACCTATCCCAATAAAGGAGAACTAACAACTTTAAATGCCTTGTTCAAAAATTCTAAGTAACACTTAACTTTCAGATGCTTGAACAGCAAATGTAACTTTTCTTGTCTGCATAGTAAACACTGTCATTTTTATCTGTTTGAATAATCAAAGTGGTGCTTTCTGTGCCTTCTTGGTTGCAAATATTTGTACTGCTTCCTGAAGGTCCACAGTCTGAGCCAGCTCATGCTCTACTGGGATGGTTGCAAGGCTGACCAGCTTCTCCTGTCTCATTGTGGAGCGTAGATGTGTTTTTATTAATTTCAGCTTGGAGAAGCTGCGTTCTCCACTGTGTTACAGGAAGTGTTAGAAGTATGCGCAGAGCAACAAAAGCATTTAGAAAGAGGGTGGTCATCTTATTTGTGCACATATATTCCAGAACGGCCTTTGGAGTTGATCCTGCTGAAATGTATCTTGAAAGGGCTTTCAGTTCATCACCTAAATCACTTGCATCAATATCATGCATGTCATCATGTGTCAACACTGTCGCTAGTGCCCTGCATTGCTGGTGTAGGTCTTCTTCAGGTAGAGTGAGGAGTTTTGGAATATCGTACAACATCCCAAATATACTGCTGTGTTCCTTGAGCTGCATGAAATGTTCTTCAACTTACTGTATTGCACAATCTAGCACCTGCTTAAAGAATTCAACTTTGAATTGTTGTTTGGGGTCTCTTATGGGATTATCCTGTGCCTTGTAATCAAAATGTCTTCTTCTTCGGTGACTCTTGTATTCTTGAATGGGTGGGAAAATAGCTTCAGTGTGAAGTTCCTCTGCCAACTTCTGCGCACTCTTCAGAACGTTTTGAAATCCCTCATCTGACCGGTATGACTTTGCTTTGTCCAGTTGTTCCATTGCTCCAGATATATCAATATCAACACACCTTGGAGTCTCTTGCGTACAACATTTATTTCAAACAGTATGTCATGCCACAACACTAAGCCACACAGAAATTTGAAGTTATGTATGTTTCTGGTGATTCCATTTCCCTCTGCCACTATTCTCCCACAAACACTTCCAAGTGTTCAATTAATGAGAACTGCCTGGGACAAAAAAAGCTCGAGGGTTTAACTCTTGGATTTGTGTCTGCACTCCTCTGTTCTTTCCTCTCATGTTGGCACCATTATCGTAGCCCTGACCTCTCATGTCAGCTATCGCAATTCCCATGTCTTCCATCTTTTTAAGAAGCACATTTGTCATGTCAGCTCCTATAGTATCATCAATGTCAATAAATTCTAGAAAATGCTCTCTGACAGTCACCATTGCAGGGACATTTTCACTAGGTTCTGTTATTGTTACAAAAGCACCATTAAAGTCATTTGTTCCATATGGTTGATGTCAGGTGTGCAGTCCAGAATAACAGAGTAATATCTTGCTGACTTCAGATCTGCCACAATCTTCTATTTGACTTTTGTTGCCAGTAACTCTATGATCTCATTTTGAATTGTTTTTCCAAGGTAGTGGTGTGTGTACATTTCTTGGGTAGAGACTCTTCTTAGATGCTCCTGGAGTACAGCATCAAACTCAGCCATCAGCTCCACAATTTTAAGGGAGTTTTCCATTGTTTGGCACATACAGCTGATCTGAAGTGCCACGCAGTGCTAGGTTTTGGGTAGCAAAAAGCTTTCTGTTATTCCCTCTCACCTTTTCTCCTGCCTGCCTGTTATGTCTCTTGTCCCCTCCTTCCTCCAGCACAGCATTCCACCATCTCTGTGCATCTAGAGCAGAGAGAATACATATGCACCAGCAGCAGACACAATTTTCTACACTTTGGGTCCTAGTGGCGCCACCCCACAGTCTGGCACCTGAGGCGACTGCCTCAGTTCGTCTCATGGTAAGGCCAGCCCTGGATTCAGGGCATCATTTGCTTTGGGGCAGAAAGGGTAATTTCCCCCCTCCACTCCTGATTTTTCATAGCTCCTTGCCACCACTGCTGTGGTGTCTCCTCCGCTTTCAGGGGCTGCTGTGGGACAAGTGGGGGGCAGGGCTCCTAATCACGATGTGGGCATCCCCACCCCCTCTTCCCACCAGTAGGACAGGAAGCCGCAGCTGTAGTCTGGGTTGAGCAAACCGGCCCCCAATCTCTGCCCTAGGCTGGCTGTAGGTGAGAAATCTCCCACCACCCCCTTAACTTTTTGGGATAGGACTGACCCATCACCTCCTCAACCTGTCCAGGATGAGACTGGCCCATTAACCCGCCATGAGCAGCCATGGACTCAGCAAGGAGGCAGAAGCAGGGATGCTGATGCAACTTCCTGGGATTCATGTGGAGGTGGTGGTGAGTGTCCCTCTTATGCCTAATAGCCCAGTGATTACCACACTCACCCAGGACATGCAAGAGTTAGGTTTAAATCTGCCCTCTACCTAAATCAGAACAGGCAAGTGAAGCTAGGTTTGCTCCCAGCTGAGTGCCCTAGTCACTGAGAGGGAAAGTATTCTAGGGTGGGTCTCTCCTGTTGAACCAGTTCCACTTTGAATAAAATATTTATATATTCATTGGAGCAGGGTCTTCCTCATGAGTTTACTAACCACGAGGCTAACTCACTCACTCTCTTTTTCTAACCTCCTCATTGTATTCTGTGCAAGGCCTGATCTGATAGGTGGGCTCTAAGGTTTTCTCTGAGAATGCCTGCCAGGTAGGGCCCCCCAGGCAAGATAGGCAGAGGAACACCTAAAGCAGGGATAATCTATTATTTTTTTGTCGAGATATAGTCAAGGTCCTGACTCTAGAAAAAATAACAACAATAATGATAAGTAAATAAAAAGATTTCACAATCCATTCAAACATGTCTGGTGGTCCAGATTTGGCCTATTGACTACCCCAGACCTGAAGGATCCCCCTAGGGCTTAGACATAGCAACTTGGTGGCATCAGGATTTAGGCTTCAGTGTGTGTGTGTCCACCAGCAAAAACTTAAGCACGCAGGAGCCTTTACTAGCAGAAATATAGCCACCTACAGGATTAGGTGGCAGCTGAGCAAGGGTTTTAAGAATCTACATTTTGGAGTTAGGCACCTAAAGTCACAGTTAGGTACCTAAATGCATTTGTCAGTCTAGCCCACTGTCTTTTAGGGATTGGTCCTGCAAACACTCTGAAAATTATTTTTGTCACAGGAGCAGTGCTGCTGAAGACGGAACTATTTGCATGTGTAGAGTTACTTGTTTGCAGATCAGGTGTTTTGTATAGAAGCTCTTCCAGGGCAGGAACTGTCTTCATGTGATGTTTTGTCTTATCTGGCCAAGTGCAGACAGTGTGTAATGTATTAAAACAATTTCTGGTTTGCACCCACAGACATTGCAGGTGAGTCTTTTTCATAGCGTCATAGATTCCAAGGCCAGAAGGAACCATTGTGATCACCTAGTCTGACCGCCTGTATAGCACAGGCCATAGAACTTCCCCAAAATAATTCTTAGAGCATATCTTCTAGAAAAACATCCAATCTCGATTTTAAAATTGTGGGCGATGGAGAATCCATCATGCCACTTGGTAAATTGTTTCAAAGTGTAATTGCTGTCACCATTAAAAATTTACACTTTATTTCCAGTCTGAATTTGTCTTGCTTCAGCTTCCAGCCACTGGATCATGTTACTTTTCTGTGCTAGATTGAAGAGCCCATTATTAAATATTTGATCCCCACATAGATACTTGTACACTGTAATCAAGTCACCCCTTAACCTGGTTTTTGGTAAACTAAATAGATTTAACTCCTTGAGTCTGTCACTATAAGGCAGGTTTTCTAATCCTCTAATCATTTTCATGGCTCTTCTCTGAACCCGCTTCAATTTATCAACATCCTTCTTGAATTGTGGATACCAGAACTGGACACAGTATTCCACCTGTGGTTGTACCAGTGCCAAATACAAAGATAAAATAACCTCTCTACTCCTACTTGAGATTCCCCTGTTTATGCCTCCCAGGATCACATTAGCACTTTTGGCCAGAGCATCACACTGAGAGCTCATATTTAGCTGATTATCCACTGTGATACCATAAATATTTTTCAGAGTCACTGCTTCCCAAGATAGAGGCCCTCGTTGTGTAAGTGTGGCCTAGTTCCTAGTTCTTTGTTCCTAGATCTATATGTTTACATTTAGCTGTATTAAAAACACATTTTTTGCTTTCAACAAGTTTACTAAGGAGTCCAGATCGCTCTGAATCACTGTGACCTGTCCTCTCCATTATTTACCATGCTCCCAATTTTTGTGCCATCTGCAAACTTTATCAGTGATTATTTTGATCTCTGCCAAGTCATCGATGAAAATGTTAAATAACATAGGGTGAAGAACTAATCCTTGTAGGACCTCACTGAAAACATGGCTGTCTGATGAGGAGTCCCCAATTACAGTTACATTTTGAGACCTATCAATTGGCCAACTTTTAGACCATTTTATGAGTGCCATATTTCTATTTTATTTTATCTTGTTCTAGTTTTTTTAATAAAAATGTCATGCAGTACCAAGTCAAACACCTTACAGAAATCTAAGTATATTAAGTCAACACTTTTACCATTATCAACCAAACTTGTAATCTCATAAAAAATATCCTCTTTTCATTAAAACCTTTCTGTTGATCTTATGATTTAGTAGGGTGACAATTTGAATGATAGAAGATCTCATAAAATTATGAGGTTTTTAAATCATTGAAGTAACTTTTTTGATAAGACATTTAATAATCTTTTTTTTAAAAAAAATCCATTCAAATTGTGAAATCATGTAACTTTTTAATGTTTTAAGGGTTAAAAGATTTGATTATGCTAAGTGGCAATAAAGAAATATCAGTTGTAGATCAGGTATTGTAAAATCTTATACAGAATCAGCTTTGGATTTTTTTCTGGAGTTTGAAGTGAAATTAGATTATAAAATATTGACCAGTCTTTAATTCCATTTTAGCTGTTTTTAACTGAGTTTTTCACCAACCAAAAAAATTTGAGGATTTCACTTCACAAAAGAGATTTCAGTAGCAGCAATACTTGGTGGAATTGGTAGGAAAACTATGCCTCCTGGTGGTTAAAATGTTAGATTTAAGAAATATAAATGAGTGACTTTCACCTGAGAAGTTTAGCAGAGTCCCTGTTAGTGCAATATCAAAGAAAGGGTTTTTTGTTTGTTTGTTTGTTTGTTTTTTTAGTTTATGTAGCAAAGATGCTGCCTCTAGAACACAAGAACCCCAATTTGACTTCACTAGCATTCAGGCTACTCTCATGGGTCTGAACTAGCACCCTTTGAAATTAGTGTAAGTTTTTCCATTTACCTCAGTGTATGTTGGATTGGTAATGAGTCCAGACAGCAGATGAAGGATTTTGCTAATTGGCTAGGTAGTCTCTAAGGTTTGGGTGTTAATGGGTAGATGCAATAGTGTGCAGTGGCTTTTAAAATAAAAGGTAACAACTAGTTATGTATTTAGTTCACACAATTAGTGATTAGGATTGTATTAGATTTGTAAATGTATATAATCTCTCCCATGCTAATTAATTACATACCTGGAAGGTGAGACCTGGACCAGGCAAGAATCAGACTTGTATAACAAATTAACAACACTCAGTTGTTCTTAACTACCATTTGGATCATACAATTTGATCTGTACAGGCAGCATCTAGTTCCTATGCAGAGCCAATTGGGCCCCACTCAAACATGGAACTAGGATCCAGTCCCACAGCTCACATTGCAGGATCAGGATCTGAGGCTTTACTCTGCTATGAGCCAAAATAGTCTTCTCTTCACATCCAGGAGCTCTCCAATGATAGAATGGCTTGGAATACCAAAATGTCATCAGTCAGGAGAACATGACTATTCCAGGGTTAGGTCAATCTCTTGATTTGCTAACTTAACCTAGTGTTACAGATTCAGAACCCAGTACTCTCATATATAGGCCCCAAATCTAAAGTGCAGGAGACAGTGCATTAAAGAAACAAGCAAAACCATAATCAAACCAAATTCTTGGCCACATAAAGTAAAGTACAGTACAATTACTCTGACCACAGCAGCTGGCTATGACAAAGACCACCTCTCCTTCTAGCATCCACTCCAGAAGCTGCAGTCGTTCTGTAGATTATGATTAACAGAGTCCAGGCATATACCCAAGAGAGCCAGTGGAAGAATTTTTTCCATAACTAGCCCAAGGCTCTGTTACACCCTCCTAAAGGAGAGCTGAAATAGTCACGTTGTCTTCAGATCATGCTGCAATACTCAACTCTTCAAAGTATTCCCTAAAGAACCAAAGCAAGGACAACCTCAGTAACAGAATCCAAAATAGAAACACGGAGGATTTGTCCATCTTTAGGCAGACTCCCACTGTCTTATATAATCTTTGTTTGTGTCTAGATTTCACAGTAATAGGTGCCTTATAAATGCCGACATACAGATATGCAATATACAAGTTTGTATGATTTATAGGCAAGATATTTGGAGATCATTTCTAGTTTAACATTACAGGATGATTTGCATTCTAAAAACTGGATCAAAAATAGAAACATATATTTGTTGAGATTTTGAAGGTCAGCTAGGGGATTAAGACGTACACACAACATTTATTCAGGTATTGTGTGTCTTGATCTTCAGCTTTGAAAATCTCAACCATAGTCTATCTGCTTTTTCTTGGGCTTTCACTGTAAGCACCTGATCAGCAAATAGGACTTGAATTAAGATACCAGCCACAAGCAAAGGTAAATGTATTTTAGTTTTGATATGGGTAGTACAGTAATTTGGACCATACTTGCTTTACTTTATGCTTATCTTTGCTCAATGACAAACATTAGTGCTCTGGATTCTCCTTTGTTCCCTTTCAAGAGAGGAAGAACTTTACAGTGGTTACCACCTAGGTACTTAACAACTATAACCTTCACTCTCACTGTCTCCAGAAAAGAGTTTGTATTAACTGGGGTGGAGGTTAGGGCAGTGCTCTTTAATGATAAATGCATACAGACAGGCAAAAACCAGTGGGCATCATATGCTGGATTAGAACCCTAATACTTTTTGCTAGTGAAAGAAGTTACTCCTTTCTTCCTGAGCTGGTATTGCTATAGGTTGCCTAATATGGATATGAGTGGCATAGTACAAAACTGCTTACAGTTTTAGTTTCCTGGAGGTAACTTTTTGTTAGTGTGGAAATGCCATTCTGTTAAATTCTGACAGGCCCTCTGTTCTGCTCCAGATATTCAAATTACTTTGCTGCGAGCACAGTTGCTCTTTAATTTTATAAATACCATGTACTTCAGGTGAAGGAAAGCACAATACTGTTACTCCTTCCCCAAACAGGTAGCCAAAATTTAGGTTGTTCCACTGGCAGGAGAAACTGATGAAACACGGGTATTTTCTTTGATGCAGTCTTGTTAATTGACAATGACTATACATGAAGTCCTGCTTCCCTGACTACAGTAAGAATCGAACAGCAGGAGACTGTTTCTTTCCTCACTGTTCCAAATCTGCCTTTCCAGACAGCACTCAGTCACCAGAGAGCTCTCTCTCAGAGCCACACTACCATCACTTCTCCCTTTCCAGCTTCCCCCCCTTATACACGCTTACCCGAAAACAATACTCAGCAAAGCCGTCCATCCAAACAGTTCTAATTCTTACGTGGTCTCCCAGATACCTTTGTTTTATGTGTGGCCTACTTAACTGTTTTACCATTACCTTAAATGGGGGGAAGGGAGGTTTATACTCAAGAGTTTAAAGGAGATTTAACCCAACCCACACAACAATACTGACTTCACTGAACAGGCACTGCAAGATTAAGTTTCATTATAGCTACTATACTTATATCTGTAATACCGATAATATTGCAAATGCAAAAGACATTTCTTCATTACTGACAGTAATGTAAAAAACCATTCTCCACATCAATGATCAGCTTCCTTCAAGACACTCCTGACTTCCTCCAGAAACTCTGAATCAACAGCCTCCTTCAGAACACCATCCTTTCCGCCATGGATGTCACCTCCCTATACACTAACATCCCTCACCATGATGGCATTGCTGCCTGCCTCAAATACCTACCAGATAACATATAACACTTGGAAATCCAGCCTAAACACATTGCCAAACTCATTCGTTTCATCCTCACCCACAACATAAGAACATAAGAATGGCCGTACTGGCCAAGGGTCCATCTAGCCCAGTATCCTGTCTACCGACAGTGGCCAATACCAGGTGCCCCAGAGGGAGTGAACCTAACAGGCAATGATCAAGTGATCTCTCTCCTGCCATCCATCTCCACCCTCTGACAGACATAGGCTAGGGACACCATTCCTTACCCATCCTGGCTAATAGCCATTAATGGACTTAAACACCATGAATTTATCCAGTTCTCTTTTAAACGCTGTTATAGTCCTAGCCTTCACAACCTCCTCAGGTAAGGAGTTTCACAAGTTGACTGTGCGCTGCGTGAAGAAGAACTTCCTTGTATTTGTTTTAAACCCGCTGCCTATTAATTTCATTTGGTGACCCCTAGTTCTTGTATTATGGGAATAAGTAAATAACTTTTCCTTAACCACTTTCTCTGCATCACTCACAATTTTATATACCTCTATCATATCCCCCCTTAGTCTCCTCTTTTCCAAGCTGAAGAGTCCTAGTCTCTTTAATATCTCCTCATATGGGACCCGTTCCAAACTCCTAATCATTTTAGGTGCCCTTTTCTGAACCTTTTCTAGTGCCAGTATATCTTTTTTGAGATGAGGAGACCACATCTGTACGCAGTATTCAAGATGTGGGTGTACCATTGATTTATATAAGGGCAATAATATATTCTCAGTCTTATTCTCTATCCCCTTTTTAATGATTCCTAACATCCTGTTTGCTTTTTTGACCGCCTCTGCACACTGCGTGGACATCTTCAGAGAACTATCCATGATGACTCCAAGATCTTTTTCCTGACTCGTAGCTAAATTAGCCCCCCTCATATTGTATGTATAGTTGGGGTTATTTTTTCCAATGTGCATTACTTTACATTTATCCACATTAAATTTCATTTGCCATTTTGTTGCCCAATCACTTAGTTTTGTGAGATCTTTTTGAAGTTCTTCACAGTCTGCTTTGGTCTTAACTATTTTGAGCAGTTTAGTATCATCTGCAAACTTTGCCACCTCACTGTTTATCACTTTCTCCAGATCATTTATGAATAAGTTGAATAGGATTGGTCCGAGGACTGACCCTTGGGGAACACCACTAGTTACCCCTCTCCATTCTGAGAATTTACCATTAATTCCTACCCTTTGTTCCCTGTCTTTTAACCAGTTCTCAGTCCATGAAAGGACCTTCCCTTTTATCCCATGACAGCTTAATTTACATAAGAGCCTTTGGTGAGGGACCTTGTCAAAGGCTTTCTGGAAATCTAAGTACACTATGTCCACTGGATCCCCCTTGTCCACATGTTTGTTGACCCCTTCAAAGAACTCTAATAGATTAGGAAGGCACGATTTCCCTTTACAGAAACCATGTTGACTATTGCTCAACAGTTTATGTTTTTCTATGTGTCTGACAATTTTATTCTTAACTATTGTTTCAACTAATTTGCCCAGTACCGACATTAGACTTACCGGTCTGTAATTGCCGGGATCACCTCTAGAGCCCTTTTTAAATATTGGTGTTACATTAGCTAACTTCCAGTCATTGGGTACAGAAGCCAATTTAAAGGACAGGTTACAAACCTTAGTTAATAGTTCCGCAACTTCACATTTGAGTTCTTCCAGAACTCTTGGGTGAATGCCATCTGGTCCCGGTGACTTGTTAATGTTGAGTTTATCAATTAATTCCAAAACCTCCTCTAGTGACACTTCAATCTGTGACAGTTCCTCAGATTTGTCACCTACAAAAGCCGGCTCAGGTTTGGGAATCTCCCTAACATCCTCAGCCGTGAAGACTGAAGCAAAGAATCCATTTACTTTCTCCGCAATGACTGTATCGTCTTTAAGCGCTCCTTTTGTATCTCGATTATCAAGGGGCCCCACTGGTTGTCTAGCAGGCTTCCTGCTTCTGATGTAGTTAAAAAACATTTTGTTATTACCTTTGGAGTTTTTGGCTAGCTGTTCTTCAAACTCCTCTTTGGCTTTTCTTATTACATTCTTGCACTTAATTTGGCAGTGTTTATGCTCCTTTCTATTTGCCTCACTAGGATTTGACTTCCACTTTTTAAAGGAAGTCTTTTTATCTCTCACTGCTTCTTTTACATGGTTGTTAAGCCATGGTGGCTCTTTTTTAGTTCTTTTACTGTGTTGCTTAATTTGGGGTATATATTGAAGTTGGGCCTCTATTATGGTGTCTTTAAAAAGTGCCCATGCAGCTTGCAGGGATTTCACTTTAGTCACTGTACCTTTTAACTTCTGTTTACCTAACCCCCTCATTTTTGCATAGTTCCCCCTTTTGAAATTAAATGACACAGTGTTGGGCTGTTGAGATGTTCTTCCCTCCACAGGGATGTTGAATGCTATTGTATTATGGTCACTATTTCCAAGCGGTCCTGTTATAGTTACCTCTTGGACCAGCTCCTGCGCTCCACTCAGGACTAAATCTAGAGTTGCCTCTCCCCTTGTGGGTTCCTGTACCAGCTGCTCCATGAAGCAGTCATTTAAAGTATTGAGAAATTTTATCTCTGCATTTCGTCCTGAAGTGAAATGTTCCCAGTCAATATGGGGATAATTGAAATCCCCCACTATTATTGAGTTCTTAATTTTGATAGCCTCTCTAATTTCCCTTAGCATTTCATCATCACTATCACTGTCCTGGTCAGGTGGTCTATAATAGATCCCTAATGTTATATTCTTATTAGAGCATGAAATTTCTATCCATAGAGATTCTATGGAACATGTGGATTCACTTAAGATTTTTGCTTCATTTGATTCTACATTTTCTTTCACATATAGTGCCACCCCCCCCCCGCCCCGCACGACCTGTTCTGTCCTTCCGATATATTTTGTACCCCGGAATGATTGTGTCCCATTGATCGCTCTCAGTCCACCAGGTTTCTGTGATGCCTATTATATCAATATCCTCCTTTATCACAAGGCACTCTAGTTCACCCATCTTATTATTTAGACTTCTAGCATTTGTGTACAAGCACTTTAAAAACTTGTCACTGTTTATTTGTCTGCCCTTTTCTGATGTGTCAGATTCTTTTTTATGTGAATGTTTCTCATCTGATCTGGCCCTTACATTATCCTCTTCCATCCTCTGCTCCTGACTATAACCTGGAGATTCTCTATCATTAGACTCTCCCCTAAGAGAAGTCTCTGTCCGATCCACATGCTCCTCTGCAGCAGTCAGCTTTCCCCCATCTCCTAGTTTAAAAACTGCTCTACAACCTTTTTAATGTTTAGTGCCAGTTTTAATGTTTAGTGCCAGAAACAGCTTCAAGTTTAACAACAAACACTTTGTCCAAATCATGGGAACAGCCATGGGTACTAGGATGGCTCCCCAACATGAAAACCTCTTAATGGGCCATCTCAAGGAAGAATTTCTGGAAAAATGCACCATGAAACCAACAATATACCTGAGATACATCCTCAAAGACACCCTGAACAACACCGTCAAAAGACAAGCTTGGGAACCTAAATTCATAACTCTGCTAAACACTAAGAACCATGGACTAAACAGACACTGGTTTTATGGCTCATTACAACAATTTGTAATATACCTTACTACCTAGTAACTCTTAATTGCCCACTTCATTTTAAGTGGTCTCCTACAGCACTCTGAGCCCTTTAACAATATGTCCCAACTTGCATTTAGCTTAGACACTCTGGTTACCTTCCCCAGACCTGAAAGAGAGCTCTGTGAAGCTTGAAAGCTTGTCCCTTCCAGCAACAGAATATGGTCCAGTAAAAGATATTACTTAACCATCTTGTCTCTCTCATATCTTGGGCCCAATACAGCTACAACAGCACAAACAAAAAGCTTTTATGAGTTTTTTTATGTTTATATGCAATACAGTGGATTAATTTCAGTTTCAGTTTTTTCATCTGCTGATTTGTACTAGAGGCTCAAATAAATCCTTTTTGTGAGCACAGAAATATTAATATTTAATATTTGCTAACCAAAGGATAACTGTAATAGATATTTATCAAGCAGTACTTTGATAAGAAAAGTAAAGTGCATCAGCCTTCTGAAGAGACAAATCTAGTTTCTATATTCCCAGACAAAACAATTAGTTAAACTGGATTTAAGTTTGTAAATATGTATCAATAACATAAGGGATGGGAAGACTTAAAAGAACACTGTAGTTTGAAGAAAATATTGTCTAGAAAGTAAATTGAAAGCAAAGGCTAAAAAATGGATATCTAAAACACACACTGGAATGAATGGAAAATCAAGAAAACCCACATTTCCCTCCTATTCCAGCCACCTTTTGTATTCTTCATGGAAAGATGACACATGTCTATGACAAGCACGACAATTATTTGACATCAAAAATCCTGCATACGGTTAGTGATCAAGGTTGCCTAACACTTTCCATTATATGCTCCTGTTTTCAATATCTTTACTGAAATTTAACTGTTTGGGGCTGTGTGGCAAGGCCCACTCGCCACTTGTGAGAGTCCTTACTGGCTGGGTGTGTCTGCTCCTGCATTCCAGCACCCAGTGGTGCAAGTAGAAATAATTTCTTGCCGGTACTCTGCACTCATGGGAGGGACACAAAGCGGGTGGGGGGCACATGACCTTCCCACATGACCCCCACTTGACACCACCCCAGCCCGGGGCCCCCGTGCTCTCCCCGTCCTCTCCTCACGATCCACATCCATCCCACTGACCTGGGGGGGGGGGGAGAGCTCTGTCCTCCCGCTGCACTGGACACTTCTGCTGTACAGACCCCAGGCAGGAGGACTCAGGAGACATAGCCGCATGGAAGGGATGGGGGCCAGGATGGGGGCAGTCCAGCTGTGCTGAACCGCCCAGCAGCCCCATGTTCAGGGCTCTCCCGGGAGCCGCAGTGGGGAAAGAATCAGAACGTGGGGCTGCCAGGAAGCCCCACACCGGCAGCTCCTCCGGTACGGGTGCTGTACTGCCCTCGGCCCTGCCCCCCTCCGCCCTGTCCTCCGGAGGGGCTTCTCTACAGTTCCCAGACAGGAGGACTCAGGAGACGCAGCAGCATAGAAGAGTTGGAGGCGGGCTCCTCCTGTGTCTTTCTGGTATGCCGTACCAGCTATAAATATCTTACTGGTACGGCATACCGGACCATACCACCATACTTGCACCACTGCCAGCACTCCCTGCTAACAATTAACCTTCTCAGGCTGGCTTTCTCCAGCCAATCACACACAGTCCATATGTGAAACAAACACAAAACAGACCCCTTCCAGGGTAAACAGTCCAATAAGTGCCTATCACAGTACTCTGGTTATTGCCCCTCCTGGGCTAGCTTTCAAAGTGTCTCTTAGCCCCTCCTGGGCTCACTCTAGTATTGTCCCCTGGTCTGGAATGGAGGTGTACCCGCAGAGCTTCCTGCCTGGAGACTCTTTGCCTGGTGCCCCAGCTCTCCAGCTGAGCCACTGTTTATAATTCAGCCCCCTTCCAGAGGGGTAACAAAGTTCAAAAGTTACAGACCCTCTTCCAGGTCTTCAGCCCCTTCTCTGGGCTAGTCCCTTGCTCAGGGTTTTAGCCATTCTGACTGTGGCTAGTAGGGGAGGACCCAGGGCTGCCCACTACCTGGCTCCCAACCCAGGGACCCTACAAATAGCAGCCACCTGCCGCAACCCGTCTTACTCTATTGTTGCTGCTACTGTTCCCTGGGCCACTCCCCCACAGCCCCAGCACCTTCACCCTAACCCCAGGGCTGAAGTCCTGCTTCCCTACAGCCAGCCAGGAGCACCATTCTTGCTCCCCTGGCTCCAGCCAGCAACTGAGCTGCTCTGTCCAGCAGCTCCTTTTTATATGTTCCATGCAGCCTCTCTCTGACTGGCTGCTTGCAGGATTCACCTCTACTGCTCTTTCCTGGGGCAGGGTGTGGTAGGTTTGCCAAATCTTTGTGCTTGGCTATGCTGTCTAATGACTACACAGTCACCTGGCTTTGTCTTGTATGCATGTATTTGAATATAGCCTTTGATTACATGATCATGTGCCATCTATTCTTGAGGAGGATCCTCTGCTTCATTCAGTACACAGCATCAGCAGTGGCTGAAGTAGAGGGTTGGAAAAGCAAAGGATGTTCTCCCATGATTAAGGCACTAGCCTGGAACCCAAAAAAGTTGGGTTCTACTTCTTGCTCTGCCATAGATTTGTGTGTGTGAGAGAGAGAGAGAGATTTTGGACATGACTATTATAATGCATATGCATAAAAGGTGGAAGATCTGAGGTCTTCTTCTGTAGTAAAAACAGCAGCCATGAGCTAAGTTGCAAAGAGTCACGTTCTCACGTGTCATCTAAATTGCATAAAAACAATGTATTATTGGGCTGTTAAAAAAGCACTCCTGTCCTAATAGTACCCACCATCACCAGGTAAAGAAACAGTTCTTAAGATGTTTAAAGAAAACTTTGTTTGATAGCATTCTGTCTGGCAAGATACCACTTATCAACAGTTGTGATTGTGAAACCTATACTTCTATTGTTTTGCCTTTATGGTCCCTACTTTTCTATTGTTTATCTATATGGTCTCTATCTCAGCTAGTCCTGGAACCCACAAGAGTGGACCCGAGGTAAGTCGAAATAACCACACGGCGCAGGATCGACGGCCGCGGCTCCCCCGTCGACTGCGCTACCGCTGCTCGCTCTGGTGGAGTTCCGGTGGAATTGGAAAAGGTTCAGAAAAGGGCAACAAAAATGATTAGGGGTATGGAACAGCTTCCATATGAGGAGAGATGAATAAGACTGGGACTTTTCAGCTTGGAAAAGAGACTACTAAGGGGGGATATGATAGAGGTGGAGAAAGTAAATAAAAAAGTGTTATTTACTCCTTCTCATAACAAAAGAACTAGGGATCACCAAATTAAATTAATAGGCAGCAGGTTTAAAACAAACAAAAGGAAGTATTTCCTCACACAACGCACAATCATCCTGTGGAACTCTTTGCCAGAGGATGTTGTGAATGCCAGGACTATAGCAGGGGTTCAAAAAAGAACTAGATAAGTTCATGGAGGATAGGTCCATCAATGGCTACTAGCCAGGATGGGCAGAGATGGTGCCCCTAGCCTCTGTTTGCCAGAAGCTGGGAATGGGCGACAGGGGATGGATCACTTGATGATAACCTGTTCTGTTCATTCCCTCTGAAGCACATGGCATTGCCCACTGCCGTAAGACAAGATATTGGGCTAGACGGGACCTTTGGTCTGACCCAGTATGGCCATTCTTATGTTCTTATGATTCTTTAACTGTTATGTCTGTTGCAGTTTTGCAAGATTTAAATCAACTAAGGTGGTGGGGTATGATTGGTTAAAGAATTGTTTCCTAATTGATAGGTTTGGTTAAATAATTGTTTTGTAATGGGCTAGGGTTGGTGAAAAATACTGTTTTGTAGTACTTTAGTCTAAAATGATTGGTTAAGGTATAACTAAGTAGGACCCAAGTTTTAACTATATAAACTGGGGTGCAAAAGGAAGTTCTTTGAAACCTAACTCCAGGACACGGCCCAAGATCAGAGCTGCCAGACCTCAACACCCTGCCTACCATACCGTGCAGAAACTGGAGCTCTGGACGATCTAATCTTGACTGGCCATCAAGAAAAGTTTGTCTGCCTTATTGGGAGTGGTGAGTGTTGAGAGAATAGGTGATATAAGCATGCTATGAAATCAGACTATGCAGTAACAGTTGTGTGTTCCCAATTCATGTGCCATTAAGCACTGAGTCATTAATCTCACTAGGTAGGGTACTTCAGTGTGCCCTCTAATATTGTTAAATTTGAGATGATGGGGGACAGACTCATCAAAAAAGGTTAAACTTAAATCTAAGAATGCACTTCTTATCTGTACTACTACTCCTACATTGTTAAAGAGGCTGTTAAGTTTTATTTTCTGTGCAAAATACCATCAATGGAATATTTAACAGATGTAGAAATTCTAAACCTAGTTTTCAAAACTGGACACTTAAATTTAGTGCCCAAATGAATATATAAGCTCATTAAATTGATAGTTTTGCACCTAAATCCCCACTCAAGTTTCAAATGTGAGATTTGGTGCCCTGATCAGATGCTCTCCTTTAAAAATTGGGGCTAGTGTAAGCTAAAAATAAGTGACTGTGCAAAATAGAAAAAAACCCTTTTGATTACTGTATCATTGTGTGGGTGTGGGGGGGTGTTTTATTTTTATATACTTGAAATGATACTTCAAAAGGTTACCTTTCTTATCAAGTTGTAATTACGTTGCATAATGAAAACTGTCTTTAATTTTAACACTTGGCAGTATAAAATCAACGACTCAGCACAGCACTACCTACAAGATACAGATCTCAAGAGAAACACAACTCTTGAAATGCCATATCCAAGAACAAACCTGTGTCAGAAGAACCTTTAGGTTCTGTCTGCCAGATAGGAACCTCTTTAAATGCTTCAGGTAGGCTTAGCAGAACAACAGGTCATCCCTCAATGGCCTCAGCATTCTCAAGAACACATATTTTGATATGAATCCCTTCAAATACCTATCATCCATTATCTATAAGAAACGATACATACACAAATAAGAGAATTACCTACAAAAATCAATTTTCGTTCCAAAAGCCTAGACTTAACTATTCATTTAACTAATCTAATTTACAATGGTCAATTTCTTAAAAGGTAAAGAGTATTATTAGACCAAATCCATATTTCTCCTTCTGATATGGAGCCCCCTGTAAAGATAATTTAAGAAAAAAATGCCAGCTATTTGCAATTTAGTTAAATAAACCAAATCAAAAAGTGATCGATAGGTTCTCAGACAATGCTAACCAGTCCATCATCCTGTGTTCTTTAAAAAGTCTTTGTTGACTCAAAGCTGGTTGAATACATTACAAGCACTCATTTTAGCAAAGTAAAAGCTGACCAAATTAAAATCTCAAGAAGTGAAAACTATCTGTTTATTTATGCAATAGGTTAAAAGGTTGACTTTGCTGTCATTTTTGACAGTATATCCCCATTGAGCAACATATTATATGATATTGTTTGATCTAGAGTTGCAAATGAAAGTGAACACAGATCGGGATGAATTTGGTTACTGACTGATTAAATCTGACATATTCTATGTATCTGAAAGATGGTGAATCAGTCAAAATTTGTTCAGTATTTTTTGGACAGTACTCTACACTAGGTAATAAGCAAATCTGAGTCATTGGATCAAATTAATCCTTGGTATAAATACATTGAAATTAATGCTTTTACATAAGGGACTAATTTGGCAGACTGAGAGTAATAAAATCATCCCATATCTTAAATTAATCCCATTTTGAATCTTTTATGGAGCACCTGGTAGAAGTTAAAACAAATTCCCAGCATGCATCAACACATCAGACTGTGAATTTACAGATTCATGAAATCTTGATGAAAATTGCACCAACAGAGGTCATTTTTAACCACTGCCAAGCAGTTGTTTTTAATATGCATTAATCTCATGGGAAGGTTGAGACTGACGGTTTGAAATGTTGCAAATTCATTGATGTCTGAAGAATTTATAAGCAAATCATGCCGTTATTATTTAGGTAGAACTCCTTATTAAAATTAATATAGACTTCTGCTTAAAAGCTGCCGGTAAAAAATGGCCATAGTTTAAGCCTAGTTTACATCATTAATTCAGTGCAGCAGTTGAGAAGAGAAATTAGCGTATGTAATTGGTCCTACCACCTCCAGATCAAATACAAACCGCCTCAAGCAAAGATGATTATGTAAACATATTTAACTATTGTTATGAAAAGGATAGTTTTGTGGGCAATGGTATGAGCATTCCAAAGAGTGCAATTGATGAGGTAGATTTACAGAAAGGGCGAAGAGGAGAAATGAAGATTAATAATGGAGATTAGAGACCAAATGGGGAAAACCAGAATTAGGATTAATATCCCCCAGATAAAATAAAAAGAGAGATACTTTATGAGTCTGACAAGAAAAGACTGAGAGGGCAAGCAAAAAAATGAAATGAAACTGTAGTGAAAAACTAGAAATCAAGAAAATGAAAAATAAGATGATAGGCTTTTGAGAGGTGATCTGCACTGTTGAAAGCTTTGTAACAAAGACAGCCATAAGGGGAAAGAACAACAATGGGTCCAGGAAGAGAAGTGGCAGTGGCAGGTCCAAGTGAACTAGTTATTGGAGAGGACAGCAAGGTGTCTCATGCTTGCAGCTGATCACACAAGAGCATATTTAAAGCATTACCATAAGATGAGCCTCCTGATTTACCCCAAAGCCAGAAACAAAGTCAGAAAGTTCAATTTATTTACTTCACCAAAAGTTACAGAATTCCAATTTCTGTTGGGAAAATCCAAACACCCCTAGTTTATATCTATATAATTTGTAAAAAATTACATATGTACATATCTGATGCTGCTGTTCATAAACCTGTCTTCCCAATTCCCTAGTATTTTTATTCATGTCCTTTGAATTTTTGAGCTGAAATACCTCTCTGGTATTGAGATCTCCCAAATGTCGACATTTGGCCTTAGCCTATTTTCCATCTAGGACAATAAAGTGATAATTGAATAATGACCAAATAGGATGTTTCACTGCTCCAATGGTTACCAGGTGTATATGGGTCAGTCTACTGCAAAGTTTGAATACTGTTGTGAAGAACTGAGGTAGCTGATACTTGAGAAGGTGCAACATGTAACTTTACTGCACAGACATTTGGTTCATTCTGACTATGCTTAGGCTTCTGAAATCATTTCCTTCAGACTGGGCATGCTTAGGGTACGTCCAGACTACCCGCTGAATCGGCAGGTAGTAATCGATCTATCGGGGATTGATATATCGCGTCTCGTCTAGACGCAATATATCGATCCCCGAACGCACTCCTCTTGACTCCGGAACTCCACCAGGGCGAGCGGCGGTAGCGGAGTCGACGGGGGAGACGCGGCCGTCGATCCCGCGCCGTGAGGACCCGAGGTAAGTCGAAATAAGATACGTCGACTTCAGCTATGCTATTCCCATAGCTGAAGTTGCGTATCTTACATCGACACCCCCTCCCCCAGTGTAGACCAGCCCTTAGAGGCTCAAATACTAAAATAACAAACCCCACACTAACATCATGTCATTTAATCTACATAGGCACTCCCCACCAGTACTCTAACATATCTATTTTTACAGCCTCTTCCAAGAACAAGGGAAGGAATAAGGAACAGGAAAAAGGACACCTTGGAATAGGGAATAGCCTCTTTATCCTTGTCAGCACTGAGCTTTTCCTTTAAGTTGCCCACCACTGTAGCTTCATTGGTGGAAGCAAAGGTGGGGGTACTAGTGGAAATAAGGGCTCACCATTTTTAATCAACATGTCATCAAGATCTGCTTAGAGGTCTAGATCCACAGTGGGTGAGAAACCAGTGGTTGGTCTGTGCTATTCAGATCAATGCTACAACAGATTGAACTGTGTACATAACTGCAACAGTAGAAGAAAAAGTTCAGTGTAGATACAGGCCCAGATGCTATGCTATAATCAAAAGCCACAGTGGCTATTACTTCCACCACCATGCAGATTTTCTCTGTGCCTCAGGTCACCAGATTGTCCTCAACCCCTCTCTTCCTTACTGCGACTCAAGTCATCTCCCCACATAGAAGTGAATCTAGCCATCTCCTCAGACCCTCACCAAATTGCCTTCTTAGCTCAGAGAAGACAACCTTACTCGTTACCCTCCAACTTAAGTTCAGCTCCTGTAGGGTGTAAGGTCTAATCCTCTGAAAGAAGGGAGTGATGCTGGGCTTCACTGGGGTGTGATATTGGATGTATGTTGACAATGTTGGTCCTGCTTGGGGTGATGTAAGAAAATGGTTCTGGTCCTAGTGTGGGTTTAGGGATCATCCCCTATTTGAAGGAGTACTTGCTTGTCTGGCAAACAGCTATTTTCTCTTTGTGAAACAGCCATCCTCCTCTGATTCAAGTTCTGACAAATAGGTTTAAATTTGCTAGTTGACATGCAGTGCCTGTGGAGCAGGTCTTTATATTTTCATTAGAGAGACATTTATTAGTACACTGAACTGCCTTCAGTACATTTTTATTTAAAGAATAAAATAATCCAGTGTTAAAATTTTACACTCTTGTTGACTACTTCAGCATGCAGTTTAGAGAGCAAACCTAGTCCAATCGTTTCTGTCCACCTGAATCATATTTTTGCTGAACTTATGCATCCATCTGAAAGACTGTTTGGCTGAAAAATGTATAGGCTGCCATACAGTTCAGCTCCCTTCACATGAAAAGGGAATAGATGACACTACCATATTGAAGCGAACAAATTGAATTGCATTGTTTTTCAAGCCCACTGCTTCAGTACTGAAAGAACTTACTTCCTATAGACCACCTCCGGATCTATGTATGCAATATCTGCACCTCAGTCACTGTTTCTTAGGGAATTATGTTCACTTTCAGTGGAGAAAATTCCTTTTAAAACAGCAGTAACTCCTGCTAAGGCCTGCTCTACACAGCGGGGGGGGAGGGGGAGGGAGCTAAGTCAGTCTAAGTTACGCAACTTCGGCTACAAAGATAGCATAGCTGAAGTCGACATACTTAGAACTACTTACCGTGGTGTCTTCACTGCGGTAGGTCGACTGCTGATACTCCCCCATCAACTCTGCCTACACTTCTCGCTCGGATGAAGTACCGGAGTTGACAGGAGAGCGCTCAGCGGTCGATTTATCGCATCTTCACTAGACACGATAAATGGACCCCTGCTAGATTGATCACTCCGGAGGTAAGTGTAGACATGCCCTAAGTAGGGAGTGATACCGATGGGTTTCCAAATGAAACTCAGAAAGAAAGTGATTGACTTGGGGCAGGAGAAAGAATAAAAGGATCCTTAGTATTACACTGGTCTACAATTTTTGAGAAGTCGTCTGCTTCAGAGATAAAATGTGCTATTTATTATGTATTTTGATGTGCTGAATTCAAATATGACAATTAAAACAACTGATTGGCTACTATTTCTAAGATATTTAAGTTTTTACATTTTATGTCTATGTATATTGTGTAGATAGTAGAGTTTTAATCATAAATTGTAAACCTAGGTATTTTCATGTGTTTATGGTTGCTTTACATGATAATATTTCACCTGTCCTGTTTATGTAACACTTTAAAAATCAGCAAAAGGGTTATATAAATAAAATTTATTATGAAACAAAAGGCAAAAAACTATTCTGTACATAGTTTAGTCCTATTCAGTGTCTAATCGGGGCTTCTTGGATTGTCTCTTGTATTCATTAAATGGAGCATCTCTTGTCACTGTCCAGCAATAGTCTGCAAGTATTGATGGGCTCCATTTGCCCTGATAGCGTTTCTCCATTGTTGCAATGTCCTGGTGAAATCGCTCGCCGTGCTCGTCGCTCACTGCTCCGCAGTTCGGTGGAAAAAAATCTAGATGAGAGTGCAAAAAATGTATCTTTAGTGACATGTTGCAACCAAGGCTTTTGTATGCCTTGAGGAGGTTTTCCACCAACAACCTGTAGTTGTCTGCCTTGTTGTTTCCGAGAAAATTTATTGCCACTAACTGGAAGGCTTTCCATGCCGTCTTTTCCTTGCCATGCAGTGCATGGTCAAATGCATCATCTCGAAGAAGTTCACGAATCTGAGGCCCAACAAAGACACCTTCCTTTATCTTAGCTTCACTTAACCTTGGAAATTTTCCACGGAGGTACTTGAAAGCTGCTTGTGTTTTGTCAATGGCCTTGACAAAGTTCTTCATCAGACCCAGCTTGATGTGTAAGGGTGGTAACAAAATCTTCCTTGATTCAACAAGTGGTGGATGCTGAACACTTTTCCTCCCAGGCTCCAATGACTGTCGGAGTGGTCAATCTTTCTTGATGTAGTGGGAATCTCTTGCACGACTATCCCATTCGCAGAGAAAACAGCAGTACTTTGTGTATCCAGTCTGCAGACCAAGCAAGAGAGCAACAACCTTCAAATCGCCACAAAGCTGCCACTGATGTTGGTCATAGTTTATGCACCTCAAAAGTTGTTTCATGTTGTCATAGGTTTCCTTCATATGGACTGCATGACCAACTGGAATTGATGGCAAAACATTGCCATTATGCAGTAAAACAGCTTTAAGACTCGTCTTCGATGAATCAATGAACAGTCTCCACTCATCTGGATCGTGAACCATGTTGAGGGCTGCCATCACACCATCAATGTTGTTGCAGGCTACAAGATCACCTTCCATGAAGAAGAATGGGACAAGATCCTTTTGACGGTCACGGAACATGGAAACCCTAACATCACCTGCCAGGAGATTCCACTGCTGTAGTCTGGAGCCCAACAGCTCTGCCTTACTCTTGGGTAGTTCCAAATCCCTGACATGGTCATTCAGTTCACCTTGTGTTATGAGGTGTGGTTCAGAGGAGAAGGATGGGAGAAAATGTGGGTCCTGTGACATTGATGGTTCAGGACCAGAAGTTTCATCCTCTTCCTCTTCCTCGTCTGACTCAAGTGAGAATGATTCTGGTGCATCAGGAACCGGCAGTCCTTCTCCGTGGGGTACTGGGCGTATAGCTGATGGAATCTTTGGATAATGCACAGTCCACTTTTTCTTCTTTGACACACCTTTCCCAACTGGAGGCACCATGCAGAAGTAACAATTGCTGGTATGATCTGTTGGCTCTCTCCAAATCATTGGCACTGCAAAAGGCATAGATTTCCTTTTCCTGTTCAACCACTGGCGAAGATTTGTTGCACAAGTGTTGCAGCATATGTGTGGGGCCCACCTCTTGTCCTGATCTCCAACTTTGCAGCCAAAATAAAGGTGATAGGGTTTCTTAACCATAGTGGTTATACTGTGCTTTTGTGATGCAAAAGTCACTTCACCACAAACATAGCAGAAGTTATCTGCACTGTTCACACAAGTACGAGGCATCTCTGCTCACTTTGGCTAAACAGAAATGTGTCCCTTTGCAAAATCAAACACTGACAAATAAGAGAGCAAGACACTGTATGATTTCTAGAGCTGATATAGGGCAATTTGTTCAGCAGAGTGATGTAAGCTTCGTTATGATTGCATCATCCATGACTTCTAGGAATAACATGATGCAATTCATATCCTGTATGACGCAATACCAGCTTCAGATTGCATCATTCATTGTTTTTGCCTAAAAAGCAAGTACTGTCCAAACCCAGTCATAGATTTATTCATAGATCCAGTCAAAGATGTATTTTAGTCATTTCTGGTTTAAATTGAGATCCCTTCCCTTTATAACTCACTTATCCTCCGCCATTCCCAAGTCAAGGGTCGTATATACTGACCCAATAGCATATCTTGAAAACTAGAGCCAATCAACAATTTTAAGCATCATTTTCGTTCTCAGTGACCCAGAATTAGTAAAGTTTGACTACATTTATTTCAGAAGCATTTTGGCTGTAGAGCAGTGTTATCAAAGATGTATGAGGACCCCCAGGGAAAAATGATGAAAGAAAAAATCCTCTTAAGTAGGCCATGGATGTGGCAGAGTCGGGGAATTACAACTGAGCAGTGTTCTGTGTAGTATGAGGATTCTCCCAGAAGATACATTGGACAGTAACAAAGACCAACTTTTCTCTGCCAATTTTCTTTTCAGTTACAGAGGTAATTTATTAATCTGATGGAAGAGAAAGAGAGCTATTGGAAGCCATTTACCAGGCACAAATGAGGGCAAAAATAGGATAGGGTATTTTAATGTTAGGTATGTAATCATTAAAATCAATTAATATGAAATGTAAAGTGCTGAAACTTTTCCTGGATGGTTTTGAAAATCTTAAATTTCATGTGTGCAGCCAAGAGCTCAGCACTCATTGACACCCGTTAGAAGTCTACTATCATTTATGCTCAACCCTTAAATTGCAAATAAACAGAACACTTTCACAAACATCCCCATGCTGAAAATGTATTCTTTGAAAGCAGAACCATATTTTTTCTGTACATATACATGCTGTACTGCTGAATCTGGGCTTTATTTGCCATTTACATTGGTTCCAAGGGCTGTGTTAGTGATATTGGTGCTATGTGAAAGGAGGGTGAGGGGAGCCAAGGCCCCGAGTCCTGAAGTGTGTGCTTTAAGGGCTCCTGCCTCAGCTACCCCTGCAGTGCTGCCTTGGTAAGTGGTGCTATGGAGAGCCAGCCTTTTAAGAATTGATGCCCAAGATAGCATGTGGCCACAGAATTTTTAAGGAGCAGTGATAAAGTAAGCCACTCTTGATGTGTCAAGTCTCCCTCATGCCACAGAGTCATTACAATCAGTAGAATTGTTGTATGCAGAGGAAAGAGGGTGACCGACTGAATTACCTTTGATATCACAATGGCCCCATTTAAGAGTAACCTGAGATGTTGAAGTGAGTTGCCTGTAGCCTACTAATCATAAGTTAGATACAACCTAATTTCTTCAAATATAGACTATGCCTAAGATTTCAATTAATTTTAACTACATGGAACATTTGAAGAAGCTGCATCATTCCATTATTAAGCTCATTCAAGACAAAGAAAAGAATGACTCAGATGCAAGGGTTGAATCCCTGCTTTAAGTGCAAAAGGGAATTCAACATTAATTATGGAGTCACGACCAGTACCTACAAAATAGTGGCTAAAAGAACAAAGTTGTGCATGCAACAATATGCACATCATGATCTTTCTCTCCGCCTGACCCTCCCCCCTCTCCACCACAATCTGACCTCTTCCCTTCTATCTCACCTGCTAAATTCATCTCTTGCTACATTACATCTAATTTAGATTGTAAGCTGGTTGGGGTGGGGATCCATCTTTTTCTGTAAAGTGCCATGTGCATCTATGGCACTAGCTGCATAATTAACACAAAAACCATATGTAGTGGGGCGGTTACCCCACTCCGGCCCTGAAGGAGTTAAAGGTAGACTGATTAGGGAAACAGCCACAGATGGGGCCACGGCCCAATCAGGCCACAGCAGGCCCTATAAAAGGGCTGCTAGCCAGGCGCTCAGGCAGAGTCTCTCTCTAGCTGTGGAGAGAGACAGGCCTGGCTGCTTGGGAGCTCAGCAGGGTACCGGAGCAGGGCTGGGGAAGGGCCAGAGGAGCTGGGGAGCTCCAGGCTGGAACACCCCAGGCTGCAGGCCTTGGTAAAGGGCCGGGAAGGGTACTGGGGTTGCAGAGGTGCAGCCCAGGGTAGGCAAAGGCAGCAGGTCCAAACCCCCATTGCCAATGATGAGTGGTATAGACGGCAGTCTGTCCCAGTGAGCGGGGGCTAGATGGTGACTGGAAGTAGCCACTGAGGTGAGGTGGGGGTAGAGGGTAGAGGGTTGGGGGTTCCCCTGGGTGGGGAGACCCAGAGAGTGGGAGTACTACCAGGGGGCAGCACCCAAGATAAAGGGGCACTGGGGTCCGGGAGGGACACAGGGGCCAGCGGGACATCGGCCAGCAGAGGGCACTCTGGAGCTGGCGAGCTAATTCCCAGGATGACCAGCAGGAGGCACCACGCTGGTGAGTCCTCGCATCGCTACACGTTATTTAAAAGAAAGTTAAAATTCTAAAGTTAAAAACTCAAACATTAGGAAGTGCCAGAATTAAGGGTGTCCATGCAAGCTCAGTCTGAACCCCTTGAGCGTTTGCATTACGATAGTCTAATTACATGATCACATACTTTTTCCCTACAGTACCACTGCTTCATTCAATGCACAGGATGAATGGTGCAAAACTGCATGAGCAGCTATTCAGCATTTTGGTTTATCCTCATTGTTCATTGTGTGAGCCTTATTTACTGCATATTATTCAAACCCTGCTCTGAATACAGAATTATTAATTTCCTCACAGGCTTTTCTGTAGTGGTCACTGCTATACTATCAAAGTGCTTTGCAAACATTCATTAATTTTCACAACACCCTACTGAGGTAAGAGGCTATTACTGTCTTCATTCCACAGATGAGGAACTGAGGTGTAGTGTAGAGAGCAAGACAGACAGACAGAGCCTGGAGTACTGGGCCTACCACAAGATCTGAGGCCTGAACTAGAGGCTGTGTATTAAAGTAGATATTTATAAGTTTATGGATTTGGCAGAGTTGTTGCTAGCGTATTAGATATTATTAAGGCTCCATGTCTGTCATGGAAGTTACAGATTCGGTGACTTTCCCAAAAATAACTTATTGACAAGAAGATTGACTCATTCATTCCTTTTAATTTATTTTAGCAAGTAATCCCAAAACCGCGTCTGTGATTGATGATACAGGATGAAATTTATACATAACAAGACAGAATTCATCTGTTGTAAGCAGCAGTCTTATGACAGCAGACTGACACAACAGATTTGTTCTGCAACAAGATACCACTTATGGGAATGATCCTTCCAACCCTTACTCAGTCCCACTGACTTCCGGGGGGGCTAATCATATGAGTAAAGGGTTAAAGGACAAGGTTTGTTAACAATAATTATCCAAAAAGAGAGAAACTGTTGGATTTAAAGTAAATCATTTTAGTGTTCCAAAAATATCCCAGAAATCGGAGTGATAGGCTGAAGGAGGTAACAAAGCAAAAAAAAATATTTTGAGTTATTTCATAAGAGACATTCCAAGCAATTAGGAAAATAAGGCAAATCAGGAATGCTGGGGCAGCTTTGAATCACTTTTGGTGCCCTGGAGCTGCTTACCTGGTCACTCAAGGATTCCCTTAGCATAAGGGAATCCTTCTGTATTTTAGAGCCACCACAGCGAAGAGGGAGCATGGCTGATGTATTCTTCTGCTTTGGTGATCCCTGGCTGCCATATGTCCGCAGAGCTTGTTGTAAGCAGCAGTTTATAGCAACCTCCAGCTGGAGCTGAAGAGTGAGTGAGTGAGTGAGTGTAAAAACATGCACAAGCTCCTTGGCTGAAGCTCAAGGTAGGGCCATGTATCTTTAGGTAACCACAGAAAACTGAATGATGAAAATGTTTAGCTTTTTTTCTGGTGATCCTACAATTCATTTTTACTGTGAAAATCCTAAAGTAACAAATAAATCTACCTTTAAAGATGTGTGGTGTATTGAAAACTGTGATCTAGCCCTTTAAATTTATAGGCAGTTTCCTGGTCCTGCCGTCAGGTAGGGAGCGCTGCAGAGAAGTGTTTGAATTTGCGATCAGCCACAGGCAGCCAGCCTAGAGTAAATTGGGTGAGTTGTGACTTGGATTTAGGGCAGTGGTTCCCAAAGTGGGGTTCCTGGGATTGTGTGGGGGTCTTTCCCTTGAGCCAGGGCCATTGTTCTCAAAATGGTCTCCTATGCACAGCATGACCTCATATGCACTGTGTGTGATAGGTCACACTGGTGGTACCAGAAATAAAAGGGGCCCAGGACACTTGGAAAGTACCAAAGGGGTCTTTGGAGAAAAACATTTGGGAACCCCAGATTTAGGGAGTAGCCTGCTTTGTCACTGTGTTTTGGGTTCTTGTAGGTTTATCAATCTGAAGTCTAAGAAATAAAGTAGTGTTAGATTGCAACCTACCAGCAACAGGATTTTATATTTTAATCTATTTCTCTGTTTGTCATGAAACAATCAGTGTAGATGTTTTCAAACTGATTGGTACCCTTATTACTTGACATTTTAGCAAAAGCCTGTTTTTTAAAAGCATTCTATGGGAGTGAGGTTCTTTTGCTTGCCCTTCTCTAAACAAGTCTCCAGGCTCTTCAAGTAAAACCCGTGACTCTTTCTGGGATCTGTTTTATGCAAAAAAACCCCACTACAGTCTCACTGCAAACAGTGTCACACTCTTGGGTTCTGACCTATCCATCCAGACAAGAGAGTTTGTAAGTCCTCCTTAAAGGAAGTTTTATAAATCTGAAATAATTGTACAGTATTGAATAATTGTATTCCTTGTGTTCTAAAAGCGACTGCACTTGAGATTTGGAAAATACCAGCATCACAGGATTCAGAAAACAGTGGCTAGAGGTTTGATTGTATGAGGCAACATCCTTCTGTCTAAAATAATAACACTGAAGAAATATTCATCTTCCCCAAGAGAATTTCCCTTCTTACTTTAATGAAAGAGTTATTTGCTGCAGCTGCTGTTTTGATACTAGCATCTGTCCATGACATATGGAGAATATTGCCTTTAAAAAGAAGACTACTACACTTTGTGCCAAATGCTATCATTTATACGCTACTAATGAATGAACTAAGATTAAATACTGGAAAAAATTGTAACATAAAAAACTTGAGAAATGTCAGTTAATGTAAACAGTCAGTTAAAAGAAATGTACCACAAAGTGAGAAAATTAAAAAAAGATTTCTGTGAAACAATACAGGACTCTTTGGAGTGTATGAGTTTGAACCAAAGCTCATTGAAATCAATGGAAAGACTCCAGTTGACGTCAGTGGACCTTGGATCAGGCCTTACACAAGGACAAAACTTGTTTGAGAAGCAGCATGAATTTAACTATTATAATTTATAGCTAAGTCTCAGACTATTAAGTGTCAGATTTTCAAACAGTGAGAAGGCCGGGACCAAAAGCAATTTTCGTGGGTAAAAATGGGTATTTAGTTAGAGATGTACAAGCACACCAAACTTTCATTCAATAAATATGTATGTATTCATAGATTCATAAATTCTAGGGCTGGAAGGGACCTCAAGAGGTCATCGAGTCCAGTCCCCTGCCCTCATGGCAGGACCGAATACTGTCTAGACCATCGCTGATAGACATTTATCTAACCTGCTCTTAAATATCTCCAGAGATGGAGATTCCACAGCCTCCCTAGGCAGTTTATTCCAGTGTTTAACCACCCTGACAGTTAGGAACTTTTTCCTAATGTCCAACCTAAACCTCCCTTGCTGCAGTTTAAGCCCATTGCTTCTTGCTCTCTCCTTAGAGGCTAAGATGAACAAGTTTTCTCCCTCCTCCTTATGACACCCTTTTAGATACCTGAAAACTGCTATCATGTCTCCTCTGTCTTCTTTTGCAAATTAAACAAACCCAATTCTTTCAGCCTTCTTTCATAGGTCATGTCCTCTAGACCTTTAATCATTCTTGTTGCTCTTCTCTGTACCCTCTCCAATTTCTCCACATCTTTCTTGAAATGCGGTGCCCAGAACTGGACACAATACTCCAGTTGAGGCCTAACCAGCGCAGAGTAGAGAGGAAGAATTACTTCTCATGTCTTGCTCATAACACACGTGTTAATGCATCCCAGAATCATGTTTGCTTTTTTTGCAACAGCATCACACTGACTCATATTTAGCTTGTGATCCATTATAACCCCTAGATCCCTTTCTGCCATACTCCTTCCTAAACAGTCTCTTCCCATTCTGTATGTGTGAAACTGATTATTCGTTCCTAAGTGGAGCACTTTGCATTTGTCTTTATTAAACTTCATCCTGTTTACCTCAGACCATTTCTCCAATTTGTCCAGATCATTTTGAATTATGACCCTATCCTCCAAAGCAGTTGCAATCCGTCCCAGTTTGGTATCATCTTCAAACTTAATAAGCGTACTTTCTATGCCAATATCTAAGTCGTTGATGAAGATATTGAACAGAGATGGTCCCAAAACAGACCCCTGCGGAACCCTACTTGTTATACCTTTCCAGCAGAATTGAGAACCATTAATAACTACTCTCTGAGTACTGTTATCCAGCCAGTTATGCACCCACCTTATTGTAGCCCCATCTAAGCTGTATTTGCCTAGTTTGATATTTATTGTTTGCATATGTCCATGTATTTCTCATTATTTGAAAATCTGATTCTAAGTGATGTGTATCCGTAAAGGCATAGAAATTCTCTCCTAACCAATGTAAATAAGAAATTATGGATACATACTTAGATTATTTTTTGTATGTAGTACTATGTTAAAGGAACATTTGTGCATAAGTCCTGTGTATGGAATGAGGCAGAGGTCCTGTGGAAGAAATAGTATGCTGTCATGAAATTAAAGAAGGTACAGGCCACCTTAAATTTGACATTTCCTAGCTTTAGGGTGCTTGACTCTGCAAAGTACATAAGATTTTAAGAAGAGAGGATTTTGCATGTAGTTTTCTAGTTTTGGGGTTTTTTTTTTTAAAGAAATCGGTAAAAACAAATTTATGTGTAACTAACATTCCCACTATCCTGCACCATTAGCAGAATTTGAAACCTGAACCTTCAGCACTGCTGCAGAGACTGCTACCACTTGAGCTACAGGCTAACTACATTAAATGGCAACATAAGTAGGCTGTCTCCGAGGGGAGAATTGGATGTCTGGGTCCAAGTGCTAGGGAGACTGGTATGGTGCACCCATCACTCAGGATTGGGGAAGTCTTGCCCCATGTTGTGCCCCCAGGTGTGCAGATAGGATGGGCCACTAGGGCTTTGTGCTGGGTCCAGGAGTAACTGAGGGGGGAACCTGGCCTAGCTCTCTCTCCCCACACTTGAGAACTGGGGGGAGTGCCAGTTCTGTGACTTCTAGTCAGCCATCAGCAAGTCTCTTGAAGTAATTGCTTATAGTCCTGACATGCCTTGCAGGTGTGGAGGTATTACTGGGTGAGCTCTATTCACCGCAGGGTAGTACCCCCTTCAGGTGATTAGCTCCACCCAGTTCAACACCCCCTCTCTTCTACTACTTACAGTCACAGTACAGCCACTTCATAACTTAGGCTTCTGGCCAGGTCATTCTGTTTTCCCCTTCTGAGGGAGTCTTTCCAATTCTCTCTGAACAAGCAGCATCAGGCAGTCTTCACACCCTCTGCCCTATATCACTCCCACAGTGACTCAGGCAGTCTTCTAGTTCACTGCCCCAAGCAGTGCCACACTGGATTCCAGAGCAGTTAAGGTCCACGACTACATCAACCTTACTGCTCTCCCACCTGGACCACTTCCTACCATGCTTCTCCAAGTTCTTCATTTTCTAGCCTTCCTAGTCAGACCCCTCTCTCTTAGGCCTACTAGGTAAACCCTTTATCAGGGATTCCTAATCCTACCTTCCTTCTTCCTCACCTCAGGGAGAGAAAGTAAACACTGGCTCCCTGCCATCTCCCACACTATTGCTGGCCTCCTGCCTTTATAGAAGCCCCATCTGTTCCTTCACAGGTGAGCTTCTGCCTAATTAGCAGCCCCCCCACAGCCTAAATCTCCCCTATTTGCAGATTAATTGGCTGATTGGGCCCACCAGGCCTAACTCAACTCTTTCAGGGCTGGTGTGAGGATTAAATCTCCTCACAGGTCATGGGTGCTCAAGCCCATAGAAACTTCTTAAACCCTTCCTGCCTGGTGCAGGTTTTGTACACCCCATCAAACATTTATAATGGAAAATGTTTGGTAACCTAAATGTACGGGTTTCTACTCACTCCCCCTATAACGGTTAGAAACATTTGGTGTCTGATCCTGTAAAGTGGCGAGTCCCCTTAACGCTCACTAAATTCAATGGGAATGTACTTACTTTAATGTATTAGCAGTGAATGCTGTCTATGCCACCGGCACAGTTACATATGTTAAGATTTCACAATCTCAATATTCAGATATTTACATAAAGGATTGTTCAATAAATTCTCAAACACCCACCAGTAAAATAAAGATGAAAGCCCCTCCACAGCCTGTAGGCCCCCCCCCCGCTCCTTCATATCTCCAAGCCACTCGTTCACAGCATGGCTGGCACTTTAAATAAAGGATATCCAGCCTCCCGGAAGACTACACAGGACCGCCTGATGAGGGCAACATGTAGGGTGACCAGATGGGACTGTCCCTATAAAATTGGGACAGTCCCGATATTCAAGGCTTTGTTTTATATAGGTGCCTATTTATATAGGTGCATCCTAGAATATTCAAGGAGCTGACTGAGGATATATCTGAGCCATTAGCAATTATCTTTGAAAAGTCATGGAAGATGGGAGACATTCCAGAAACTGGAAAAGGGCAAATATAGTGCCCATCTATAAAAAGGGAAATAAGGACAACCCAGGGAATTACAGACCAGTCAGCTTAACTTCTGTACCCGAAAAGATAATGGAGCAAATAATTAAGCAATCAATTTGCAAACACCTAAAAGATAATAAGGTGATAAATAACAGTCAGCATAGATTTGTCAAGAACAAATCATGTCAAACCAACCTGATAGCCTTCTTGCAGCTCCGATTGGCCAGGAACGGCGAACCACAGCCACTGGGAGCTGTGGGCGGCCGTGCCTGCACACAGTAAGTGTAAACAAACTGTCTCATGGCCTGCCAGCGGATTACCATGACGGGCCGCATGCGCCCTATGGGCCACAGGTTGCCCACCACTGCTCTAAACAAAGGGGGAAAGAATTTAGTTTCAGTTTTGGAAACTTGGAAAGAGACAGCACAGCTCAGGGAGTCCCTGTTAAACTCCCACTCCCCCGAGGGGAGATCTTACACAACTGGGAGTTAAGCTGCATGGATCAGGCTGTTCCAGCACTGCAGTCACTAGCTCCCAGCAAAGAGAGAGAGAGAGAGATCTGACCCAGCACTGGCCACTTAGAGCCAGCTGAGACCCAAGGAGGATTCTAGACCAGGAGAACCAGCGAGGCCGAATGGAGTCAGGAGGGGGTGAAAAAGATAAAGATTACTTTTATTTAAGCTGATCAATGCTATAGGGCTGCAATACTGCTTCTCAAGACTCGAAACCTCAGCCTACCATCCACCTCAAGAAGGTGCCAAGGAGGGAGCTTGGAGTTACAGGGTTGGGGATTGACGAGAAGTGGGGAACTGTATTAGTTAACTGTAACCCTTTCCTTCTCCATATTCTGTTTTCCTGTTCCCAATAAAGTCGCCCATTTCTTGTAATGTTGGTTTGGGTGTGCTGGGATTTGTTTTATTTATTTTGTTGCCCCTCATGTGCTGGACCTTACACTCTTGCCAGCTAGTAGTATATGATTATACTACATCACTCCCTGTGTCCATGGCACAATAGGGCATCACCTTGGGCAGAGGTGCCAGGCACCAGAAAATAACCCAGGATCTGACCACATGAGAGGGATAATGCTACTTCAAATCTTGGTATTAGCAAGCAGCTGGGAAGGAGGCAGGGGAGAAGGCTTGAGCCACATCTTGAGGAGGGGCAACATAAAGTTTAGCCCTAACATGAATAGTATCTGAACCCTTGCAGAAGGCATTCTCAGTACCTTTTTGGGTAAGTCCTGCCATGTGCAGTGTATAATATTTGCATTATGCTAGTCACTTGTCAAAATTTGACAGGTTCAAAGGAAACAACTGTTAAGTTTATTGCTAGCGCGGAGGAAAAATTTTTAACGTCTGTAGACTCAAAGGAATTATAAACTGTATGTTGCAAGGGTTTTTGTGAAGATAAAAAGAAAATGACTGTTTAGCTGTGACATTTGTCAGCTATAATATACCAGCTTTCAGAAAGCTGTGTGGGGTTTTCCTTAGACATATGGCAACATTTGGAGGTTTAAAGTGTTGAAAAGTCTAGGTAGGGAAAACATGGACGTTTTAATAAAGGTTCCAGAGAATATGAGCACCTGTTCACAAGTTAAAGGAACAAAGAATGGTGAACTGAAGAAGACTGAAATAAACCATAGCCTTCATTGCTTACTCTTTAATGTACAGCCATAACTTGATCCTAGTTTAAATGCACAATGATTATTTGAGGCATCTACTTTTTGCATCTCATTCCAAAACAGATTAACACCTGGAAAAAAAACATTATCTAATCAAGACTTTAAGCAAATTCAAAACAGGATTTCACATGTTTTGTGTAATAAGTGGGGTGGGTAGCATTTAACATAAGAGAGCTCTTAGATTTTCATCAGCTAAATGGAATACTCTTGCTGGTAGATATTTGTAATGACTTCAATTTTAAGTTTTTATATTGGAATCCAAAGGAATTTAAAGTAATACTTTTTAAAAATAGTTTTTAGCAACAAGGGCAGCAGAAAAGATACAATAAAGTTTCTCCACAGTAATGGAGGCCGTGTAAATTGGCTTACCTCATACAAGACACTCCCTTCTCTCAATCTAATCATAAATCAAGAATGCAATCAGCATTGCACGACAGTAGGTCAAAAAAACCAGGTATGTTAAAAAAAAACCCAGCTCTTAATTGGATAACCTGTCAAGATTCGCAAACTCTCAGAGTGCCCAAGCACTGCAGAACAAACGGGACACACTCGGAGGATAAAGGACAAATGCTACACATAGTGCAGATTGGACAGAGACACCAGAGAGAGACATTAGAAGATAATAAGGTTATAAATAACAGTCAACATGGATTTGTCAAGAATAAATAATTTCAAACCAACCTAATAGCTTTCTTTGACAGGATAACAAGCCTTGTGGAGAGGGAGGAAGCGAAAATGTGGTATATCTTTACTTTAGTAAGGTTTTTAATGCTGTCCTGCACGACCTTCTCATAAACACACTAGGGAAATATAGCCTATGGAGTTATTATAAGGTGGGTGCATAACTGATTGGAAAACTGTTCCCAGAGAATAGTTATCAGCAGCTCACAGTCAAACTGGAAGGGCATATCAAGTGGGGTCCCGCAGGGATCTGTGCTGGGTCCCATTACATTCAATATCTTCATACATTATTTAGATAATGGCATAGAGAGTACACTTATAAAGTTTGTGGACAATACCAAGCTGTGAGAGGGGTTTGAAGTGCTTTGGAGGATAGGATTAAAATTCAAAGTGATCTGGACAAACTGGAGAAAGGATCTGAAGTAAATACAATGAAATTCAATAAGGACAAATACAAAGTACTCCACTTAGGAAGGCACAATCAATTGCTCACATACTGTCAAGGCTGCTTCCCCACTCTGAACTTTAGGGTACAAATGTGGGGGCCTGCATGAAACTTCTAAGCTTAACTACCAGCTTAGATCTGGTCCACTGCCACCACTCCCAAAGTGCTAATTCCCTTCCCTGGGTAGCCTTGGGAGACTCTTCACCAATTCCCTGGTGAATACAGATCCAAACCCCTTGGATCTTAGAACAAGGAGAAGTTAGCCATCCACCCTCCTTTCTCCCACCAACTCCTGGTGGATCCAGATCCAACCCCCTTGGATCTAAAAACAAGGAAAAATCAATCAGGTATTAAGAAAAAAGCTTTTAATTAAAAAAAAGAAAGGTAAAAGAAAACCCTCTGGGAGAGATTAGCATACCAGCTACTCTCACAGACAACAGATTCCAAACACAGAGGATGTTCCCCTGGGCAAACCCTTAGTTACACAAAAAAAAATACCCAAAATACCCAATTTGACTATTCCTCTAATTGCACAAGACAGGTTACAAAGAAATAAACATAAACCTATTTATTTCCTTCACTAATACTCACTACTTAATAAGAGGCTGAATTCTGGAGCTTTCCCCCTCTGGTCCAAAGTGAAACTCAACAGACAAAGGGAACTTTCGTCCTTCCCTTTGAACCATCTGGTCCTCCCATTGGTTCCTCTGGTCAGGTGTCAGCTAGGCTAGGTGAACTTCTTAACCCTTTACAGGTAAAAGAGGCATTAACCCTTAACTATCTGTTTATGACACATACTAAATAGGAAATGACTGCCTAAGAAGGAGTACTGCAGAAAGGGATCTGGGGGTCATAGTGGATCACAAGCTAAATATGAGTCAACACTGTAACGCTGTTGCAAAAAAAAAAAAAAGCGAACATCATTCTGGGATGTATTAGCAGGAGTGTTGTAAGCAAGACACAAAGTAATTCTTCCACTCTACTCCTGCTGATAAGGCCTCAGCTGGAGTATTGTGTCCCGTTCTGGGTGCCACATATCAGGAAAAGTTTGGACAAATTGGAGAAAGTCCAGAGGAGGGCAACAAAAATAATTAAAGGTCTAGAAAACATGACCTATGGGGATAGATTGGAAAAAATTGGGTTTGTTTAGTCTAGAGAAGAAAAGACTGAGGGTCGGGATATAAGTTTTCAACTACATGAAAGGTTGTTACAAGGAGGAGGGTGAAAAATTGTTCTCATTAACCTCTGAGGTTAGGACAAGAAGCAATGGGCTTAAATTGCAGCAAAGGAAGTTTAGGTTGGATGTTAGGAAAAAATTCTTAACTGTCAGGGTGGTTAAACACTGGAACAAATTATCTAGGGAAGTTGTGGAATCTCCATCATTGGAGGTTTTTAAGAACAGGTTAGACAAACACCTTTTAGAAATGGTCTAGTTTTTTACTTAATTTTGCCTTTAGTGCAGGGGACTGGACTAGATGACCTACTGAGGTCCTTTCTAGTCCTACTCTTCTATGATTCTATGATTATTTATTTGTATTACCATAGCACCTAGGAGCACCAGTCATGGACCAGGATCCCATTGTGCTAAGTCCCTGCCCCAAGGAGCTTACAATCTAAGTGTAAGACAAGAGATAGATGGAGACAGACAGGGGAGTACAAGTTAAATAGTAAGACAAGAGAAACATCTGCCACCTACAGCCTAGAAGTCAAAGACCCATGTCCACAAATGGTCAGACAACAAGGAACAAGCCCATTTATAACAAGTAGCACAGCAAAGCAATGGGACCTCCTCAGACCAGAGCAACAGAAAATGCAGTTCACTGAGACTTTACTGGCATGACAAGCTACTTAAAAGTGTTATTAAAATGACAGACCCCCTCTGCTGTCTTTCATGGATGGGTCTGATGTATTTAGGGTACGGTTACATGTTTTGTTTGGGGTTTTATCTGCTGTGTCCATTCCTGGTTTGGGGACAGGTTGTTATGTAGTCCAATGCCATCTCACATGTATCTCTCCTTTCTCACAGTTATTTTTCCTCATCCCTTTTTGGTGAGAAGTCTTATGATTCTTGATGATTTGAAGGAATTATTTTCTTCTTGCACTTCATATTTTAGACATGGGAATAGAAAGTGTGAACAGTCAGCGAGGCACATAGTGACCAACCACTGTTTTCCAGTTCCATTTCTCCACCTACTATTTCTCTTCGCAGCTTTCCCAACTCCTAGTGGGCCAGAGAAGGGCATTCTGATACCAGCCACCTAGGTCAGGACATGTCCCTCACTCTACTAGTGACATACAGGCATGGAATGATCAGAGACTAAGGCAGTGGGGAAACCTCACCAGCAGAAACAGCCCCATGGGCCACACAAGCTCAAGCCCCACACAAAGGAGATAATCAGCATGTATTTTGGTTTTCGGGGGCCATCTGATTGAAAGGCTATTCTGCCTCTGTCAGGCCACAGCAGCAGATGCCACCCAATGCTAAATTCACTCATCATTCTTGATATGCACCATGGGCCTAGATGTCAGATATGTGCCCAAGATCTGACATACTCAGTAGCCAGCACATACTGCTGATAGGACCTTGCAAGAGTTTTGCACTGTACTTTCTTGTAGAATCACTATCATCTCCCCATGCACTCTGGCAGCTGAAGGCCTCAAGCCTGTGCTTCTGGTCCATGCCCTGCCCCCACTTCCTCACAGTCTCCTGACACTACTACAGTCTGTGTTTGCAGGCCCATCCCCATCCCCTCCTGCCCCACAGTTATTTACTTAAGTTGTGCAGTTTGCAGGGTACATAGCTGGAGGCTACTCCTGCAAATGTGACCCAGAATACAGTTACTTATGACAAAGCAAGATGGGGGTGTGGGAGGAAAGCAGCATTTCTTTGGGTGCTTGAGAAGCAGAATACATTTTCAGTTTACATACATAGCTCTAAATTGTCCACTTTATTATAAGTTAAATAAACAAGCTTCTGTTCCAAACTCAGTGTTTTCTTTATTAATGCAGTCTCTAGTTTTGGGGGAAGCTAAAGCCCATCCCACAACCCCACCCCTGTTGTCAATGCCCATGGGTGGTTAGGGTTTGGGAACTTTCTTCCGCTGGACATTTATTGAGGCCGGCGGGAAGTGAAATGAAGAAACTCCTGGTATGTTGACTTGGGTTTCTTATATAAATACTGAGGAGGTGGGGGGGGGAGGAGGGGAGGGGCGGGTTGTGACTGTGTTCCCTTTCTCTTCAATAAGATTCCCGTGTTCCATATTCCACTGGCGAGTGGAGAAGAACTACCCGCGAAGGGTGACTAAGGAGTTACTTTATTTTCCCCAAAGCTAAAATTAAGACTCTAGGCAGAGGCACGAGTCTTTGTTGTTTATTTTCAAACTAGGACCCCTAGAAATTTTGAATCTCACCCTTATAGCTGCCATTGGCAGATGGAAAGGCTGCACTTGTAATACAGCACATGACTGTGGCAAGGAGTACAAGTGTGGCATAATATGAACATGAGACAAAGACAACCATACATTACAAACAACAAAAGCATTACTAGTCATGGAGAATAACTGAGAACATAAACCTGCTCATGAAGTGAAATATTTAATTTCCATTGTAAATTTCAGCTCCTTCCTCTACCAACAAACAGGAAAGCCCACAACGGAGTTTGGAAAATCAAGTATCTTCAACACATCAAGACAGCAGGATTGACACAACTGTGGGCCACTTGTCCTAAAAGCATTCCATGTCAGTTTGATTTCCTAATGATATATAATCAATTTTCAAGTTAATGTATAAGTTAGTTTGCAGAAACAGAAGGAGTCTGGTTTTGAACTGCAGGAAATAACAATTCAGTTAGTGAAAGGGTCAGATAATAATTGTGTTAGATATTGTTAATGAACTTAGAGATGGGACAGTGAAGAGGATAACTAGTATTATGTCATCACAATCATTTATTTCTGGATAGTTTGTGTAGGAAGGCACAGGATTGGTATTGTACAGTAAATGTTAAGCTTGTAACATGAATTAGTTTTAATTAATATAAACTGCAGCTATGCTTTACACTGAAAAAAAGTGTTAAAAAACAATGGGGAAACAGTTATGATAATTACCAGCATGTAAGGAGCTATTTAAGATACAATGGGATCCTCTCATACTTTTCAGTATTCCCAAAACAATGAAAACTCTAAAGCAATTTCATTTTTTGAATTTAATAGGACTCCATAAGTTAGATTTCTATTGCTTTCCTCAAGATCGTGATTTGATTAAATCATTGATTCATCTTCAAGTAGAGTCCCTATGGGTGCCCCACTCGCCTTGGATCGGAGATTTTCAGTAGCAGTGCCTGTTCAGGCCACACATGTGCTACACACACACCCTTGCTCCACACTGAGGATATATAGGGTTGCGTGGGCAAACCGCCCTCAGTTCCTTCTCAATTGCCTTCAGCCTGAGATGGAGCGTCGAGCTTGCTCACATTAACTATATTTAGATAGTAGTTTGGGGTTGTTCTTTCTCCTTTGTTTGTGTTTTTTTCCCCATTTCAGGGGTTATTTTGGACTTTTATTACTGGGGTATGACAGGCGATAAACATTTGTTCTTTTTGCTGAAATCCTTCCACGTTAGCGACAGGCACTCCCAATGTTTTAAGTGTTTGGGGGATCCCCATCTACCGTCAAAGTGAAAAATCAGCAGTGAACAATATATTTATGAATATACAAATGTACTGACTTGTGCAAGAAAAGAAACCACCATTAATGATGCAGGAATTAAAGTAAATGTTACCACTGAGTGGGCCAGTGATCTGGCTGTAACGGAGAAAAAAAGTCTTAAGAGTTTGTTTAGACTCCAGCAAGTTAACTAATGCCATACAAAGGCAGCACTCTACATCTACACCCTCCAGAAGAAACGTTCAGCTGTTCGATACCAGGCTTTTGAAACACATGAGAAGGCAAGCAATTGTCCCTAAGCTACAAGGGTACATGGTCACAACCCCTGTTTACACACACTGCATCCTGAACAATGCCCGTTGCTCAATGGAAGGGGCTCAGGGTCACTCCTTTCATTGTCTCTGACTGGGCAAGGAAGCTCTGAGGCTGTCCTACCGGGGGCAGGGGTTCCCTTCTTCTGTGGTTACCATTACTGTCTCCTGGCTGGGGTGTGTAGGAGTTGGCAATGGGGAGAATAGGTTCCAAGGCTGCTCCTCTCCCACGCCTCATGACTGCCACTGCTCCTAGTAGTCCACAAAGATCCCTGCACAGCATCCCCTCACTGAGCCTTGTGAAAGATCAGTGCTCTAACTGATCCTCCAGACAGGTCTGCTGGCATACAGAAGAGTAGAAGGAACAGGGGTGGCAAAATCAGGGATGCACAGAGATGTAGGGGCATGTGACTTTGGGAGTGTGCATGTGTGGCCGGGGGGAGACAGTGGCAATAATTTTGGCAGAATATGCAAGAAGGAAGAAAAAGAGCAAGAAAAATAAAATACACTTGATAAGGGAGAGGGAATGCTGTGAGACAAGACTCGGAAGGAGGGAGTGATTGGCTCATAGTTGGACTGAATGAGAACCAATAAGGACAGTGAACAAAGTGTGTGAATGGGGAACAAAAGGGATTGTGGCTCATAAGAATTAAGCTTATGTTCAGTCAAGCCTGATATTCTGCATGCAGGGAAAAAAACGAAATATTGCTGACCAGTGAAACTGAATGCTGAGTCTTCCCTGTTATGTATGTTCAATACACTGTGGATATGCTATTGATTTTATAAATTACCATTTGGGATTAAATTTGCCAGTGAAATATTCCAGAAATCAAATAAGATATTTGGTGACATTCACTGGGTATTAATTTATCATGCAGCTGATGAAGCAGAGCATGACAGTAGTCAGAAACATATTTAGGGTGACCAGATGTCCTGATTTTATAGGGACAGTTCTGATTTTTGGGTCTTTTTCTTATATAGGCTCCTATTACCCCCCACCTCCTGTCCTAATTTTTCACACTTGCTGTCGGGTCACCCTAAATGTACTGCAAAGGGCAGAAGATGAAAACATTCTGTTTAATGAAGGTAAAATATAATACAAAGATGCCACGATGAAATGCATGGGGTTAAATTTTGATTCCACAGGGGATAAGACTTGATCAAAGAAAGTTTACAGGCAGCCATAGTTTATATGCCAGTTTCTGCAATCAGAGTGACTTTACTGTCATTAGTAGATATTTTTTCCTTTTAAAATATTAATTTTCACAAGCACGGGAAGGAAAATAAATGACATATTTCTGAAATGGAAAGAACCCCCATCCACAAAAAAGGGAATATCATTGATAAATTGATAACATCTGAAGCTATTGAAAGTTCAAAGAGACCAGTGGAAGTAGTAAGAAGGCTATCATCTTCCATTTAGGTTTCCTACAGTCTCTTGGCAACTTCAGTTTAAGAAGCTGTATAACTTGCCCAGAAGGCAATTAGATACATGTACTGCTTCACTGGAAGATATTTTTTGGCCAGAAAAAGACTTGAATTCCATTTTGACACATGTGATAGTGAATGCAACAGTGAGATAAACTACTCCTATGCACCTCTCAACGCTCCAGTTAGAGCACAGCTAGGGTAAAACTATCATCAGAGCTATCTAGACCCTGGGAAAACTTGATCCTTTATTCACTTGTGTAGCAATATGACATTCCATCCTAGCACTTCAAATTGCTTCACCAATATGTAGGTGAATTAAAGTTCACAACATCTATGTGGTGTAGATATATGTTATACTCACCATAAAGATAGGAAAATCTAGACCATGTGTGACTTGCCCCACATTTCAAAGTAACTCTGTAGTAGAGGTTGGAAAAGAACTCAGACTTCAAGATTTAGTTCTGAACCACTAGACCATCCTTCTTCCACAACTGCGTTGTTTCCTTTTTACCTTATCCTGTTACAGTATTACTGTTGTAAAGAGAAAAACAGACATCAGCATACAGTCTAGTAAGGAAAAGCAATGTAATATAAAAAGTAGGCCAGCAAAGTTCCCTTTCGTTTTACAGTATAATAGCCTGAGAAGCTAGTAATCTAATTACTACGGTAAATTTGATAAGAGCCTCCATGATGTACATTTGCTTTGAAAATATAAAATGAGTATAAAGGGTAAAAATACCTAAAGTAATTATCTAAACCTACTGATGTTTTTATTTTAACAGCCTCACCAGGGGGATGTGAACGTTTCTCCAACTCTTTTTTCACTGCCTTAGTAAAGCAAAGAAATAATTGTTGTTACTAGACCTGCAGTTGGATTTTCAACACCTCAGGTATTAAAGGTTCACTTATATAATCATCTTGTAAAGGTATAAAGATAAAAGGAGATAGAGAGGTTATTAGAAGGCACCTATCCAACCTTTTTTCAATTAAAATAATATCCTGAAACAGTTCTGAACATATCTAATGAGGACATGAAAGCTGTTCATTATTCTGTAATTTTGTGAAAATGGCAGGATATTTTCAGTATAAAAAGAAACATATTTCCTCCTGTAGTATAACCCTAAAAGTAACAGAAGGAGCTCTAAAAATTTATACAAAGGGTCCAATTATAAAACACAAACTGGATAAGAAACAACTTTTCTTAGCGTAGGTCTACACTACAGCGGGGTTCCGACCTAAGATACGCAACTTCAGCTACGTGAATACCGTAGCTGAAGTTGCGTATTTTAGGTCAGCTTACCTGGCGGTGAGGACGGGGGAAAGCCGACCGCTGC